>NC_072401.2:13353166-13667000 GCF_028858775.2 Pan troglodytes | reverse complement strand
CTGGGGAGGGAGAGCCTGTGGCATGTGCCAGGCTGCCAGTCAAAGCTGTGGTTCTCTGGGCTCCAGGCCTGGGCTTCTCTCACAGGCACATGTTAGCTCTGATTGATATTAAAGGTCGGGCAAGGTCCTTTATAGGCCACGGGAAGTGAAGCTTAGTTCTTGCCAGGGGAGTTATTATGGCTGGTATCACAGGATTTACAGGCCCCTGGAACCATGTCATGGGGCTTTTGAGTTTAAATGGAGGCAATTCATAGGATCCAGAAGACCTGTAATGTTTATAAGAATCGCACAGTTAATTCTCTGGTGCCTCAATTCAAGCCTTCGTTTCTCGGCTGTTGTAAGATCCAGGCTGTCAAAGTGAGTATCCTGCTCTAATTTCTGCGAGAGACCACAGAACTAAATACAATCTCAACACTGAGCTTACAACACAATTCTCCAGACTACTCTGAAAACGTGAAAAATGACCTTTATTCCTATTGTTATCCTAGCTCTTAGAGTAAGTCAAAGCTTACTGCCAAGACATGGAACTTGAGAAATTACAGTAAATAATGTAATTTTGGAAGACAAATGAAATATCAAATGTTTAGTAGGAAACAGCCTGGAATTGTGTAACTGACTATCAACTTTATGTTTATAATGGTTTAAATCTCTGTGCGTGTGTGTGTGTGTGTGTGTGTGTGTCTCTGTAAGAGTGTATATATGTGTGTATATGGTTGATGTATGTATGTGCATATGTGTGTGAGTGTGCATGTGTGTATTTGTCGGGTATGTATGTGTTTACATATGTGTGTATGTGTGTGAGCGTGTTAGTGCATGTGTGAATGTGTATGTGCATATATGTGTGTGTGTGTATGTGTGTGTGTCTACTTTCACTAGAGACATCAGGGAAGCCCTCTCTGAGAAGCTGACACTTTGTATGAGGGAGACAGCCATGCAAAGACAGAGGGGTTATTAAGTTCAAAGCCCTCAAGCTGGAAATAAGTGTGCCATGCACAGGAATATACTGAAGGGCAGTGGGGCTAGAACAGAGTGTTCCAGGTCGGGGGAGGGGAAGAGATCAGAGGAGTTGCAGGCTTAGATCACACAGGATCCTATAAGAACTTTGATTTTGACTAAGGCTTATGAGACACCTTTGGAGGATTTTGAGCAGGAAGATAATATATTCTGACTTAAAAAATACCACTTCAGCTTCTGTAGGAAGCCTAGAGAGAAAGCAGGAAGGCCAATTAGGAGACTGCTGCTGGAGTCAAGAAGGGATTTGTGTAGGAGGAAGTGCTGATGATAGTGGGAAGGGCCTAGACTTGCGTTCTACTTTGGAGGTCAATAACTATGCTGATGAATCGAATGTGAGGGGTGAGAGAAAGAGAAGAACAAGAGATCATGCCTAGGTTTTGGTCAGTAGAGCAAGGTAGTCAGTGCTACCCTTGGCAAATATGGAGAACACTAGAAGCAGAACTAGTTTATGGCTGGAGGGTGGTGGAAATCAAGAATTCTTTAGCCAAGTTTACTTTGAGAAGCACCTTCCATTCTATTCCCTGCCCTCACTCCCTAAACTGATCTCCTCCTTTTTCTTTTTCTTCTTCTATTTCTTCCCTGAAGGCCTACCCACTATTTTGGATGCCAGAGGAGAAAGTGACAGAATGGAATTGTTGCTTTCAAGTAACTGATAAACTAATGGGAGTGGCAGATGCATAAATAGTGTGGGGTATTGAGATAAGTGCTCTAATAAAGGTTAACTCAGTTACCATAATCAGAGAGGGAAGGAAGTAGTTAGCTCTGGTATCTTCAAGGAATCACATAAAAAAAGATAACATTTCTTGAGTTGTCTGAGCTCTCCTATCTTGTACTAAAATTCTTTACATTTAAATTTTTTTTATTATACTTTAAGTTTTAGGGTACATGTGCACAATGTGCAGGTTTGTTACATATGTATACATGTGCCATGTTGGTGTGCTACACCCATTAACTCGTCATTTAACATTAGGTATATCTCCTAATGCTATCCCTTCCTCCTCGCCCCACCCCACAACGGGCCCTGGTGTGTGATGTTCCCCTTCCTGTGTTCATGTGTTCTCATTGTTCAATTCCCACCTATGAGTGAGAACATGCGGTGTTTGGTTTTTTGTCCTTGTGATAGTTTGCTGAGAATGATGGTTTCCAGCTTCATCCATGTCCCTACAAAGGACATGAATTCATCATTTTTTATGGCTGCATGGTATTCCATGGTGTATATGTGCCACATTTTCTTAATCCAGTCTATCGTTGGACATTTGGGTTGGTTCCAAGTCTTTGCTATTGTGAATAGTGCCACAATAAACATACGTGTGCATGTGTCTTTCTAGCAGCATGATTTATAATCCTTTGGGTATATACCCAGTAATGGGATGGCTGGGTCAAATGGTATTTCTAGTTCTAAATCCCTGAGGAATCGCCACACCGACTTCCACAATGGTTGAGCTAGTTTACAGTCCCACCAACAGTGTAAAAGTGTTCCTATTTCTCCATATCCTCTCCAGCACCTGTTGTTTCCTGACTTTTTAATGATCGCCACTCTAACTGGTGTGAGATGGTATCTCATTGTGGTTTTGATTTGCATTTCTCTGATGGCCAGTGATGATGAGCATTTTTTCATGTGTCTTTTGGCTGCATAAATGTCTTCTTTTGAGAAGTGTCTGTTCATATCCTTCGCCCACTTTTTGATGGGGTTGTTTGTTTTTTTCTTGTAAATTTGTTTGAGTTCTTTGTAGATTCTGGATATTAGCTCTTTGTCAGATGAGTAGATTGCAAAAATTTTCTCCCATTCTGTAGGTTGCCTGTTCATCTTGTACTAAAATTCTTATTCCATTCTCTTGATGCTTAACTTTTAACCTGGCAGCTGCTCATTGATTCTTTGGTTATATGCATTCTTATATTTCCTGGATTGAGATTCTTGCTCCCCTCCTGGCTAAGTTTCAGCCTATTCACTTCAGAGTAACAGCCAGCTGAACCTGACCTCTGGTTCCCGTCTTCAAGCACATGTTCCTGCGAGTGGACCCTCGTGGTCCTGACCTCATGGGCAGGGTTTGGGGAAGGCTTTACGGAAGAAGGTGAGTCTTGAAGAAAGCGTAGGAATAAGCCAGGCAAACAAGGCAAAGTCCTCATGGTTGCCTGGCTCCACCTCTGGGTGTAAAAAAGCACAACACCTTTCTCCTTTGGTACATGGCTTCTCTCCGCCAATTGCCACTAGAGAGAATAAATGATTAAAGTTGTGTAGTAAGAAGGCAACATGGTCTAATCTGCTAGGTTTTAGGCTAAGTACAACAAGATGTTAACAAAGGTACTTAGGATATTTCCAGCTTTTGAGGAATTCAACGTTCAGCAGAGGGAACAGCCAGGTAGATTGTTGATCCTGTGACCTGTGATACCTGTTGCAGTCAATCTCTCTCTCTCTCTCTCTTCTCTCTCTCTCTCTCTGTGTGTATTTATTATGGGAATTGGCTGACATGATTATGAAGGCTGAGAAGTTCCATGATCTGCCATTTGCAAGCTGGAGACCCGGGAAAGCCAGTGGTGTCACTGAGTTTAAGTCGGAAGGCCTGAGAACCAAGAGTGGGGCAGAGGAGAGGATAGGGAGGTGCTGATGTAAGTTCTGGCATCTGAAGGTCCAAGAACCAGGAGCTGTGAAGTCTGAGGACAGGAGAAAGTGGATGTCCCAGCTCAAGAAGAGGAAGCAAATTTATCCACTTGCTGCCTTTCTGTTCTAACCTGCTCTCAACAGATCAGACGATGCCCACACACATTGCTCAGGGCAGATCTTCTTTAGTAAATCCAATGATTCATGCTGATCTTTTCCAGAAGCAACCTCACAGACACACCCCAAAATAATCTTTTAGCAGCTACCTGGGTACCTGTTAACCCAGTTGAGGTGACACATGAAACTAACCATCACACCTGGGGGCACTGGGGAGGAAGAACTAAATCTCCTGGGGAAATCTGAGGAAGTGGCCAAAGAAGAGAAAATAATTAGTTTGGACATTGAAGGATGGAGATGAGAGAAGAGGATGAATTCCAGTCAGAGGAAACAGCAGGTGCAAAGACACAGAACTAGGAGAGGCATGCATTCAAGGACTGGTGAGGGCTGGGCACAGTGGCTAATGTCTGTAATTCCAGCACTTTGGGAGGTTGAGGGGGGTGGATTGCTTGAGTCCAGGAGTTTGAGACCAGCTTGGGCAACATGGTGAAACCCCATCTCTACTAAAAATACAAAAAACGAGTGAGATGTGATGGCATGCACCTATAATCCCAGCTATCCAGGAGGCTGTGATGGGAGGATAGCTTGAGCCCAGGAGGAAGAGGATGCAGTGAGCTGAGACTGCACCATTGCACTACAGACTCCAGCCTGGACAATAGAGCCAGACCCTGTCTAAAAAAAAAAAAAAAAAAAAAAAAAGGAGTGGTGAGAAGCTGAATGCCGAGGGACTGTAGGGGATGGCAAGGGGATGTAGATAGAAAGTAGATTAGAATCAAATTGCGTAGAAACTTTAGTGCCATACTTGAGAAAGAGGTCCGAGCCATCTGTACAAAATGATGAGCCTGATAAGCCTCTAAGACAGCTGTGGGTGTTAGTATCCCTGACACCTCCCGTGTTGAATTCCTCAGGTAGGGGGCAGGCAGAGGCTATTCTCCTACCACCTGGGGACTTGTGTTGAGATGTAGCACTGTTTGTTTAAGAAATGAATGAATCTACCAATTGATCATTCAACTCTGTGAAAATAAAATTTTGTTTTCCTTGATTTATAGCTTCATAGTGCCTTGTATTCTATGGACGTGTTCCAAGCATGTGTAGTTTTTCTGTTGTGGAAAGTTATCAACTCCTCCCTCCCACTTCCTTCCCTTCCCTCCTATTTTTTCCTTCTATCTTTTGTTTTTCCATACACTTTAATCAAGCACCTATTAAGCATAGTTTCAATGCTATCGAAGGACACATGATACAATGAGGTCAGTGTACCAGGTTTATCATCTGGGTTCATATTCCTGCTCCTTTACCTTGTAAGCTGTCACTTAATCCTTTATAGTCTTTACTGCTCTGAATTCTATCCTGTGGATGATAATACTTGATCTTAGGATTTGTTGGGGAAACTGAGCATGGGAGATATTTAATGAGCACTGATTAAATTGGTTAAATAATAATGAAATGTTTTTAGGCCAGTATTTTTAAATGGTGTAAATTGGAAAGATTTTTTTAAGGATTAATTCTACGTAGGGTATTCTATATGTGGTAAAATGTCAAGTTGAGGTATTTGAATAATTCTATTAAATTCTATAATAAATGAAAAGAACCTGGAATAATGCTTGGCACATAGTCAGTGATGATCAAATTTTAACTTTTATTACATGATTATCCACAGCAGTAAGTTCACTTGTTCTTGCTCTAATGAAAATTGTGAGTTAGGTGAATTACCTCTCAAATAATTTTTCCCTCCAAAAATGTGCATTCCATAAATTGGTCTTATTTGATCTTTAAGTCAACAAAATGTGTGTGTATATACATATGTGTATATATCTTTAAGTCAACTAAATGTGTGTGTGTTTGTGTGTGTGTGTGTCTGTGGGGTGTGAAACCATGTCAAAAAAGAATGGGAGGCAATGGTAGGAGAGCTACAAGCTGATTGTTCAGCAGTAGCCACTTTTCTTCCCTTCCCATCATGAATAGAATATACTTCTTAGCCCTTTTGATGCTGAACTTGGTCATGTGGCATATTTTGGCCAGCTGAATGTCAGAGGATGGAAAATGAGCAGAGACCTAAGTGTGCTTGTATAAACTGGCTTGGCTTTCATTTCCAGTGATCACCCTGAAAAGAGCATGCCCCAGGAGACTGAGAGACATGTGGTGTGGGCCTGAATCTTACCTGTGGCCTGGAGGAGGGTTGCCCCAGCTGACCTGTGGACCCCTGAGCATGAGAATACATGTTTATTAGTGGTAACCACTTACATTTTGGCTGTCTTGCTATGCTGCATTATTGAAGAAAATAATGCATTAGTTGACTAATGTGCTGCACCTGCATCTTTCTTATCTGGTGATTGGGACTCTGCATCTCCGTGTTCTCAGACAACCCTACATCGCTCCATGCCTGTAGCTTGAACTTTGTGGACCAACTTTTATATGATTTCACACTAACCTAAACAAAATCAGCTCTTCAGTTTATAGGTAAAAGTTATCATAAAGTCATTTAGTCCAACTTTATTGTTTGATAAATGAAGAAGGCAAGAGAAAAGACAATTCGGTAAAGTCTTGCTGTTCTTAGAGGCTCAGAGAGGATCCAGGCATTCTGGACTGCCCTTCTGTGTGTCTTTTCATTTTGCCAAATGACTTTTAATTTCATGAATTGGGTGTTTCCAGATGCTGCAAATCGACTTTTAGCACTGGAAGAAGAGTCGATAAGCAGACGAGAAGAGAAAGTGAAAGCCCCAGGGAATTGTGCTGATCAAAGTTGAATGAAAGTGATGGGTTGGTCAGGCATTTGCTGAGGCTGGAAATAAAGATTCTTCTGAAGTGTACAATAATTGGACTTGTTCAAAGAGTTTCTCTGGGAAGAAAAAGATGAAATTAAGCCGTGGAAATTTTTGGCCAAGTCATGAAAACACATTTTCCAAAAGAGCTGTTAATTTGACAGTGGAATGAGTCACAGTCCATGGGCAGGTCTGAAAGTCCCATCAACTGAATTACTGAAAACTTAACTGGACAATAAAAAATGTATGGTTAAGGCAACCATCCCTGAAGGGCTAGGCCAGAGAGACACCGTGTCCCTGTTTGAACTTTTCCTTTGTATTTTCAGTCCAAATTAACATGGAAAATTACCTGATACTTCAGATCATGAGAGTAGCCGGGCCAGATTATTTCAGGATGGGAGGTGTTTCCTATTTCACTTGTCTTCAGGGTCAAATTCATTGAATGGTGACCAGACTTTCAATGTTGCTATGATGGCAGGTCTGGCACTAACTAGTTGATAGTTGGAAAATAAAGTTTCTCATGGAACTTAAACCTTGAATTTCCCAAGTTATAGAAAGGTATGGTACCATTTAATAACAATGGCACCTGAGTGTAACTTGCTAAATAGAAGTGGCCAAGAGTGGTATTTAAAATCTAGTTTTATAAGCATTTTTCTTTAAATGTATAGCGGTCCTTCCACTACCTCCTCCTTCATTATTGGTTAAAAAGAAAAAATGAGGTGTGGTTCTCACATCTTGACACACTATGAAAGGCCTGGTAGCTCAGCTCAACTCTAACTCCTCCGGGAAGCCCTTCCCACCTCCTTGGTTCAGGGAAGGTAGGATGCTGGCAGCAATGAATTCCTCTCTCTTTTTTTTTCTTTTTTTTTGAGACAGAGTCTCACTCTGTCACCCAGGCTGGAGTACAGTGGCATGATCTCAGCTCACTGCAACCTCCGCCTCCTGGGTTCAAGTGATCCTCCTGCCTCGACCTCCTGAGTAGCTGGGATTACAGGCACCCACCACCACGTCCATCTACTTTTTCTATTTTTAGTAGATATGGAGTTTCTCCATGTTGGCCAGGTTGGTCTTGAACACCTGACCTTAGGTGATCTGCCCACCTCAGCCTCCCAAAGTGCTGGGATTACAGGTGTGAGCCACCGCACCTAGCCCAGTGAATTCCTCTCTTTCAGGGTATTCATTTCAGTCTATAACTGTGTATTCATCCATATGATTATTTCATTAATGTCTGTCTTCCTCATTAGTCTGTAAGCCTCTTACTTAGTAGAAGGCTCAATAAGCATCTTTAATTCCAAGGGAAGATGAACTCTCTTAGTTTTCATTTATAATTTCCTTTGCTTAGACTGAGCGTGGTCTCTTATGCCTGTAATCCCAGCACTTTGAGAGGCTGAGGTGGGAGGATGGCTTGAGTCCAGGAATTCGAGATCCGCCTGGGCAACATGATGAGACCCTATCTCTACAATAAAGAAAGAAATAAACAAACAAATAAATCCATAAATGAAAAATTAGGCAGGTGTAGTGGCATGTGCCTGCAATCCCAGCTACTTGGGAAACTGAGGCAGGAGGATTGCTTGAGCCTAGGAGTCTGAGGCTGCACCACTGTACTCCAGCTGGGGTGATAGTGTGAGAACTTCTTTCAAAATAAATAATGCAATGAATTTAAAAATAAAAAATACTTTATTTTTCTTCATCAGGCATCTTTCTATACCACTCCTTGTGTATCTTCTGACATAGACTCTTCAAAGGCTAGTAGTTGTCCTCAGGCTAAGTTCAAACTGCTGCATGTGGCCCTGAAGACTTCCTATGCCATGAGCTCTTGCTACCATCTAGATTATTCCCTTTCCCTCTACTTCCTACCAGGAACTCAACCTTCCAGAAGCTTCTGAATATCTTCCATTTCTCCAATGGAAGGCAGTGATTGCACTCTGTCTTTTCCTCCTACCTCTATCTTGCCTGTGTTTCTCTCAGTTTCCATTAGTTTCCTGTGGCCACATTAAAAAATTATCACAAACTTGGTGCTCAAAACAACATAACTTCATTCTCTCACTCTTCTGGAACCCAGAAGTCTGAAATCAAGGTCTCCACAGGACTGTATTTCCTCTGGAGACTCTAGGAAATAATCAGTTGCTTGCTTTTCCTGCTTCTGGAGCTGTTGGCGTTCCTTAGCTCCTGGCTACACCCCTCTGCTGTATTTTCACATTGCCTTCTCCTCTGTGTGCCTTCTCTGTTGTCGATCTAGTTTACAAGGATACTTGTCGTCTGATAAGAGCCCACCTGGAAATCCAGGATAATCTTCTCATCTCAGGATCTCAAATTACATCTTCAAAGACCTCTTTTCCACATGTGGTAATATTTATAGGTTTCAGGGATTTGGGTTAGGGCATGCTTTTTTTGGGGAAGGGGCACCATTCATCTCACTACAGACTTTGATATTTTTTTCTTATGAATCTAAATGACTTATTTTTTTCTCTGTAATGCTTAATTACCCTTTGCTGTATTTCATTAAAAACATTTTTGGCAATTAGTGGTTTGTCTTTTAATTCCCTTATATTATACTGACTTGTGGTCCTGTAGAATTCATGCCTGACTAGGTTATTCTTGAGGCACACTACAATGCCCAACATTAATTAAGAAGACTCCCAAACCTTATGCACGTCTCTAGAAAAGTTAAAGGGGATCCTGTTCCTAATGTTCACAACATGTTTCCTATTTTCTTTTTACATCTTTCAAGTTTTCTCATGCCCTACACTACTCAAAGACTTCATTATCCAAAAATTCCCCTCTCTCACCAAAGTGTCTTTCTTCCCATTTTAGAAATGATAGAAAACTTTGAATAGGGGCTGTGAGTCACTCAATATAAAGACTTGTTAATTTTATTAGGTATGATAACATGGAGATTATATTATATCCTTATCAGTAGAGATGAACACTCAAATATTTGCAGGTAGAATGACATGATTTCTGAAATTTGCTTTTACATGCTCCAGCCACGAAAGGAGTGGTGGTGGGAATTACATAAAATAATATCCATACAATGTAGATAAATGTAGTTAGTGATGGATCCATGGGGGATCCATTATACTCTTCTCTCTACTCTTGAATATGTTTGAAGATAACCCTTTCTCCTGCCAACCTGTCCTCAGTTTTTACTCTGCAGATTATCCTCATGTCTCCCTTACTCCTCGCCCTCTGGTCTCATTCTTCTCTATCCACTTACTCATTTTGTACCTTAAAGCCTTGGAGCAAACAAAGCTGAGCCCATTACTTCTTAGGAGGAGGTAGAGAGGAGAGGACGAAATCAAAACACAATTGCCCACAGTCTCTTTGGCAGCCGTGGGGAAGTCCATGAACATTCCCATATTAATACTTTTTTATATTACAATAAAAATTTTTAACCTTCACCTAGTCAAATCTATAGATCGTGCCTTTTGCATCTTCACTGATTACTTCAAAGCTTGAAAGGTTGCATTTAGTTCAGATGATATGGTCTTGCACTCATTGATATCTTTCTTTGATACTTTAAAGACATTTATTCAAATCAACAGAAATTATTTGAGGACCTGCTGTATTGTGGGTGCCATAATGAGAACAAGGGATATAGAAATAAAGCCACAGGCCCAGACATTAAGGATGTCAATGTAGAAGAGAAGATAGACAAGAAACAAATATGTGGCATATAACACAGTAAGTGGAAATGTGTAAGTTTGTATACACCTCAAAACTAGCAAGAAGGAGGAAAGCATCTATACCTTTAAATACATAAAGCTGGCATTTGAGGCTCTGCAATTAGTTCTCTACATGACTTATGTTCAATGCTCATAACAACCTTTCAAGACAGATGTTATTACCGTGCAGAAGAGGAAACTGAGGCTCAGGAAAGTTAAGACCTTGTCCAAGATCACAGTTAGTAAGTGGTAGATATGAGGTCCTTTTCATAGTTTTCTTTTTTGAGTACTTGAGTTTTCAAACATTTGCTTTAGTTGATACTAACTTTTAAAAAGTATGCCGGGCATGGTAGCTCATGCCTGTAATCCCAGCACTTTGAGAAGCTGAGGCTGGTGTAACCCTTGAGTACAGGGATCCAAGACCAGCCTGGGCAACATGGTGAACTTTCTTTACCAAAAATAGAAAAAATTAACATGGCATAGTCCCAGCTACTTGAGAGGCTGAGGTGGGAGGATCCTTGAGCGCAGGAGGTTGAGGGTGCAGGCTCACTGCATCACCAAATGGGAGAAAATTTTTGCAATCTATCCATCTGACAAATGGCTAATATCCAGGATCTACAAGGAACTTAAACAAATTTACAAGAAAAAAACAAACAACCCCAATAAAGGTGGGCAAAGGATATGAACAGACACTTCTCAAAAGAAGACATTTATGTGGCCAACAAACATATGAAAAAATGCTCATCATCACTGGTCATTAGAGAAATGCAAATCAAAACCACAATGAGATACCGTCTCACACCAGTTAGAATGGCGATCATTAAAAAGTCAGGAAACAGCAGATGTTGGAGAGGATGTGGACAAATTAGAATGCTTTTACACTGTTGGTGGGAGTGTAAATTAGTTCAACCACTGTGGAAGACTCTGGTGATTCCTCAAGGATCTAGAACCAGAAATACCATTTGACCCAGCAATCCCATTACTGGGTATATACCCAAAGGGTTATAAATCATTCTACTATAAGGACACATGCACACATATGTTTATTGCAGCACCGTTCACAATAGCAAAGACTTGGAACCAACCCACATGCCCATCAATGATAGACTGGATAAAGAAAATGTGGTATATATACACTATGGAATACTATGCAGCGATAAAAAAGGATGAGTTCATGTCCTTTGCAGGGACATGGATGAAGCTGGAAACTATCATTCTCAGCCAACTAATACAGGAACAGAAAACCAAACAATGCATGTTCTCACTCATAAGTGGGAGTTGAACAACGAGAACACATGGACAAAGGGAGGGCAACATCACATACTGGGGCCTGCTGAGGTGGGGGGACAGGTAGGGGAGGTATGGCATTAGGAGAAATAACTAATGTAGATGAAGGGTTGATGGGTGCAGCAAACCACCATGGCATGTGTATACCTATGTAACAAACCTGCTCATTCTGCACATGTATCCTGGAACTTAAAGTATAATAATAATAATAATAATAATAATAATAATAAAAGACCAAAGAGACAGTATTTCTGGGATGAAAATTGGGACTTCCAAAGCAGTCATCCATCACAGTAAATTCCACATGGACCAAGTATTCATCAATTTATAATACCATGAAAACACTCGAAAGAAATGCAGGTAATTCTCAAACTTCTAGATGCATACTACCTTTCTAAGCAAACAAAACAAAACCCAACAAAGAATGGGAGGAATTGCAAATGTAAAAGAATATGCTAATTTACCAACACACTGAAAATTTCTACATGTCAAAAACATATGCCAAATTAAAATGCAAATGAGAGTGGGAAAAGATTTTCAATACAATTGCAAAGTTTTGATATCCTTAATAAAGAGTTGATATTGCTCTCCAATATACCCAGCTCCTCACATTAACAGGGGCTAAACAAAGAATTAATTAGACAATACGCTTCTCCCAATACATTTAACAGGATCACCAACAGCAGTGGGAAGAAAAAGCAAATTATTAAAAGTTGGTGGTGAAATGCCTGTTAAAGAAGAAAGCCGTCTTGTGTTTAGAAAAAATCATTCATAGGTCATTTAGTTCTGACAAGCTCTGTTTTCTTCTTTTCCTTATATTTTTACATCATTGGTATAATCTCTATAACAAAATCTAATACTTTACAAACCCAAAGAAATTAAACAGTCGTTCTGAAAGATTCTCCAGCCACCTGATGCCACCCAGCCACATGTGTCTGTGCTTGTTGTCACCCTGTGACTGTCTTCTCCATCTATGCCTCCTTATCAAATCCTTCCAGGAGTAAATCCAGATTGATCTCTGTGATAACACATTTATTATGTATTATTAGGTTGGTGCAAAAGTAATTGCAGGTTTTGCCATGACTTTCAATTGCAAAAACTGCAATACTTATGAACCAGCCTAATATTTTTGAAGATTCTGTGAATTAATTGGGCTCAGCTGGGCAGTTCTTCTGTTTCACGTGATATTGCTTAGAGTCAAAGACATCCAGAAAAGCTAATCCAGAGCTGGAACCTGCAGGATGGCTCATTCTGTCACTGGCAGCTGGGCTGGCTGTTGGCTGTGAGTTCAGCTGATGTGCCTGGTCTTCATCATATGGGCCTCTCTGTGAAATTGCTTTGGCTTTCTCACATAGTGGTGGTGGGATTAAAAAAAAGGAGCCTTCCAAATACATAAACAAAAATGTTGTAAGTCTCTTAGTGCTTAGACTTGCATGTTACTGTATTAGTCTGGCTCTCCAGAGAAGCAGAACCAATAGAGTGTGTGTGTGTGTGTGTGTGTGTGTGTGTGTGTGTGTGTGTGTGCATGTGTATGTGTGTGTGTATACATATAAAGAAATTTATTAGAAAGAATTTGCTCATGTGATTACAGAGGCTGATAAGTCCCAAGACCTGTAGGCTGGAGAACCAAGAGAACCACTGGTATCTTTCCAGTCCGAAGGCCAACAGGCTGGACACCAGGGAAGGGCTAATGTTTCAGTTAAAGTTCCAAGGCAGAATAAAACCAATGTCCCAGCTCAAGGAGTCAGGGATGAGAAATTCCCTCGCATGAGAAGATCAATCAGTCTTTTTGTTTAATTCAGGCCTTCAATGGATTGGATGAGACCAGCCCACATTAGGAAGAATAATCTGGTTTACTCAGTCTACTGATTCAAATGTCAGTCTCATCCAAAAACTCCTTCGTGGCACACCCAGAATAACATTTGACCAAATGTCTGGGCACCCTGTGGGGCAATGGTTAACATAAAGTTCACCATTGTGGTTATGTAGGTCACTTCTGCCACAGGCTATCAGTCATAGCCTATGAGAAGCCCAAATTCAAAGGGAATGGAAAGAGACTCTATTTCATCAGAGTCTGTGTACTTCACCATAGAAAGGCAATGAAATCTGCATAAAGTGTGGATGGCTGGATCTTACCTCATACCTACTAATTTAGAATCAAGAAGATGAGGCCAAGGAATCTACATTTTTACAAAGCTTCCTTGAGTATTATTGTGTCAATCATAGTTAAAGGGCTCATGTCCTGGGCAATGGGAAACAATCTGTCTAAGGATTTGAATTCTTCAATCCACATTTTTCTTTAGGATTTAGACCTTTGTATCTGGCTGTACTGTCTCTGCCTTTATCTTTATCTCTGCTTTTCTTACTCCGTGTCGGTGTTGTCATCTCAACAAGAATCCACTTCATTACACAAAAGGATGGCACTTTCTCTATTTCTTGTTTGGCCATTTTCTCTTCAACCTTGAGAGGTTTAAAATAAACTTAACTCTTAGAATATTTTATAGAAAAGTTACAAAAATAATATAGAGTATGCCCATATACTTCTCACCCATTTTTCTCTATCTCTAGCATGTTAGCGTGGTCCATTTCTCAAGACTGATATAGTAATATAATTACTATAAGATATAGTAATTATAAGCTCCAAATAAAGTCTATAGTTTAGTGAATATATTATAGTAAAATATACATGAGTTATATTATACTATTCTATTCACTAAAATATACACATATAATATCTACATGAATATAATATATGATTATATTTACATTATATTATACTATTCACCAAAGTATAGATTTCATTTGGAGTGAACTAGTTTTTCCATAGTGTCTTTTTTCATATTACAGAATCAAATCTAGGAAATAAATTTATTTAGTCATTAAGTCTCCTTAATCGCCTCTGGTCTATGGCAGTCTCTCACCTTCCTTGCTTTTTCATGATCATGACAGTTTTGAAGATAAATGGTCAAGTGTTTTGCAGAATGCTCCTCAATTGGGGTTTGTCTATTTTTTTTACATGATTAGATTGGGCTTTTGTGATTGGGAGGGAGAATTCTACAGAGGTGAAGTGCCCTTCTAATCATATCATGTCATATCATGTCATATGATGTCAAGAAGTACATGAGGTCAAAATAACTTATCGCTGGTGACAGTAACATTCACCACTTGATTAAGGAGGTGCCTGCTGGTTTTCTCCACTATAAAGTTACAACTTATCTCTTTCCATATTCCATTCCTTGGAACTGAGTCACTAAGTCCAGCCACACTCAAGGGGAGGGGAACTAAACTCTACCTCATGGAGAAGAGAGTATTTGCATGTATTATTGAGAATTACTCTGTAAGGAGGATTTGAAATAATATATATTTTGTCATTTAGATCCAGGAATTTTCAGAGTAGGGATATTGAATAAAATGGATAATTATAACAGTGTTGCTAAGGACAAACTGAAGTCCACTTCCTCCAACCTGTACAATAACTACGTGCCTTTTTTCTTTACCTAGGCCTATAGCATAGGAGTTATCTCTAGGATCTATCAAAATATCCCTTGCTGGCTTGATAAAGAGTGTTTCCTGAATTCTAAGTGTCCCCAAGCAAGCTGCCTAAACCAGACTTTTACCAAGTGAAAAAGACCATGCCACAAAAAGTACAATTGCCAGCGTTTCCATGGAAATTGGAATACAAAGAGGCGGTTTGCCTGGAGAGGTCTGTTTATTTTATTTTATTTTTTTAAAACTATCAGGAATAACACTTTGAGATGTGACATTCTGTTTTCACAAGCGCACTCAAGGTGTCAGACAGAGCCCAATTTTATATTCCTTGAAAACAGAGCGTACTGTAGTGTTTGTCGGACTTTTCAACATGTCACTTTCAACCAATTTTATATACAAATGGGTTACAGTCCCATGAAAATATTCAGAAAAAGAGGAAACTGTTTCAAAAAGGAGTATTAAGTATTATTACATCGAAAGCCATTCAGAGTGGAAAACCTTCCCACCCGGCTTCCAACCTTTCTGAGGCCCAGGGAACCAGAATATTTGCATAAAATGGCAGAGTCCCTCTTTACCATCCAATGGTCTGAGGCGAACCGCTTATGAAATTGGCCATTCTTCTCCCCTCCTTTAAGATCATGCTTGCTTCGGTGATATGATCTTGGAGACGCTGTCAAAGGCACACTTGTCTGCTTCCCTCTTGTAGTATGTGTTTCAGTTCTCTCTTCAATATGGCTCCGGGAGGCACGGGCTTGCCCCAGACCAGATCTTCGGACCTGGGGAGAATTTATTACATGAGATTTATTGAGAACGTTGGATTACAGGGTATTCCAGGAGTCATTTCCATCCTTGAAATAACATATTCATTTAGAGTACCGAGGGCTTGCTTCTTAGATCTGTCATTTTAAAATATGTTTCCTCTCGCACCGATGCAGCTTTGATGCAACCACGTCTGAGCAGCAGGCTTTCAAGGCAGTATCAAGACAAGAAGGGGGATAATTTAAGGTGACAGGGCCAATTTTAAAACAGAGGCCCAGTGTTTCTTATTTTGAGGACTGGGCTCAAACTGAGGTACTTTGTGGCCTCTAGAGCTTCTTAGAGAGTTTCTCAAGTTTTACTCTCTACTCCCAAGAAAATGAGGCTTTCTACCAACAGCACAGATGGAATCTTTGCCCTGAGCAGATTTCACAGACTTCAAATCTAGGCTACCATGTGAATTAGGGGAGGTTTTTGTTGACTCCCCTGACTTTATTTTTCCCTCTTGGCAGACTCTTTGCATTGTAAATATTTTGCACACATGTATTCTGAAGTACACATGTAATTTGTGCTTCCAAATGAATGTGCCCAACATTTATCTTACTGACTTATTTATTGAAGTGAGAGTCAGAAATGGAATCACCATGGCCAGCTCTTGGAGTAATCATGACCCAGGTGGAGGAGTCACTCTTTCCCTCCTATAGACAATTCCCTTTTTTCTACCATCCAGGCATATCTGTTGTAGTACTTAAGGCAGTGGCCCCCCAAAAAGCTATGTTCAAATCTTAGCCCCCAGTACCTGCAAATATGACCTTGTTTGAAAAAAGTGTCTTTGCAGATGTAATTAAGGATCTCAAGATATGATTATTCTGGATTAACTGAGTAGACTATAAATCCAGAGACATGTGTCTTTATAAGAGACAGAAGAGGAGAAGGCAAAGTGAAGATCCATGAGAAGATGGAAGCATGGACGGATTTGTGCTTCCACAAGCTAAGGAACACCTGATAGCCCCAGAAGCAAGAAGAGATAAGGAAGAATCTCTCAGGATCTCCAGAAGGAACCAATCCTGCCAGCATCTCCATTTCAGACACCTGCTTTCAGAACTGTGAGGGAATAAGTTCCTGTTGTTTTCAGCCACTAAGTTATGGTAATTTGTTCTGGCTACCACGGGAACTTAGGACACCTGTGCTCTCAGCAGCACTCTTACCACTACTGACTCTTGGGAAACCTCTTTTATTCATTTACTTTGCACTTACCATAGACTAGGCTCTGGGAGCATACATACCAATACAGGATGTCAGTGAATTTGAGGGGCTTATACTCTGGGAATGACGGAAAAGGGAAATGGGCCTCTAATAGCCTTAATAAGCTGCATCAGACACCTGCTGATGCCTAAGCTAACCTGTGCCTTCACACCTCTGTGCCTTTCCTATGGAAGGATTTCTCAGCCTTGAAACTACCGATGTTTGGAAAAGATAAATTGTTTGTCTTGGGACTGTTCTGTGCATTGTAGGACACTTAGCAGCATCCGTGGCCTTTACTCACTAGGCACCAGTAGCAAGTCTATTCTTCTCTGTTGTAACCATGAAAAATGTATTCAGACCTTGCCAAATAGGTATCACCTGGGGGGGAGCAAGGCTGCTGTTGGTTGAGAACCACTGACCAATGGCATTCTCCGCCTGGAATGCCCTCACGTCATTGACCAGCCGGCAAACTCTTGAAGCCTTTCTTCATTCTCAAAGCTTGGTGCCTCTTCTCCTTCATGCCTGTGGCACTTTGTGAGTGTCAACTTGATTGGATTAAAGGATGCAAAGTATTGATCCTGGGTGTCTCTGTGAGGGTGTTGCCAAAGGAGATAAACATTTGAGTCAGTGGGCTGGGGAGGGCAGACCCACCCTTAATCCGGTGAGCACCATTTAATCAGCTGCCAGCAAATATAAAGCAGACAGAAGAAATGTGAAAAGGCCTAGCCTCCCAGCCTACATCTTTCTCCCGTGCTGGATGCTTCCTGCCCTCGAACATTGGACTCCAAGTTCTTCAGTGGTGAGACTCGGACTGGTTCGCCTTGCTCCTCAAGCTTGCAGACAGCCTATTGTGGGACCTTGTGATCGTGTAAGTTAATACTTAATACACTTCCATATATATATATATCCTATTAGTTCTGTCTCTCTAGAGAATCCTGACTAATACAGCAATGATCTTACTTTCTGCATCTTTCTGTCTGCACCTCTGCCTTCCTGCAGAACTTGAAGTTTTGCAAAAAGAGGTGTGTCTTTGCATCTCTGTTTTCCCCTACACTTAATATTTGTTGTGATAAGAATGAAAGACCTACCAGAGTCACACTGTGAGGCCCCAGAAGGAGACAGAAGTTCAAGACCCAGCTACTGAGCACTTCATTACTAGAAAGGGCTTTGTCTCCAAACCTCAGTGTAGCCTCCTGAGGCACTGGACTGGGTCTTATGTGGACCACAAAGGCTTCTTTTGTGCCCCTGGCCTGAGGCCAGCAATTTGAGCAGCTTGGGCAGTTGGTGAGATCCCTTTTCCCTGAGCCAGCATTCCCTAAGCTTGTTCTGTGGCTCAGTAGCCCCTTGAGATGGTCCTTGAAAAAAAGGATGTTCATGGTTGTAGACATTTAAAAAAACTTGCTTCCTAGATTTCCCTCTCAGAAATTAACACTGCATATTAGTAAAGAGTAAAGATTAAGATATTGTTTCACATTACTTAGATCGATTTTCTAAACTTATTGGACCATGAAGCCTAAAGCACCTAAGAAATTTGTATGTCATAATATAAATCTTAGGAAATGTTAACTTATATCCACACCCTAATCTGATATGTCTAAGGCAGCAATCATACACTGACCCACATTGTTCTTAGATTTAAACTAACATCTAGAAATCAAGAGATTTTACATAAAAAATGTGTCCTGAGGCTTTAAATTCATTTCCCTTTTGGTATGAATTGGCTGGAACTGAATGGTGTCTGCTAAGTTGAAATGAGAAAAGTGTTCTCCAGGTCATCCAAATCCCCACCATTCCCTTTTATTTATCTCCTGACAGGTGCCTCTTATTACATACTATGCTCTCATTTTTGCTGTAAGTAGAGGAGTACTGCTGTCTTGGCAATGAAGATAGAGGCTTGGAGGGTGTGTTTCAAGAAACAAGGAGAGCAGGCATTTGATTTTCTTATATCTGGGCAACATCACTGTTTACACTGGGATTTGCATGCTTTCTGTAGAGAAAGACAAAAATGGGAAAAAAGCTCCAGGCAAAGCTCATCAAGGGAATTAAAAGACCCCTTTACTCCACGGCCTGAAGCTGCACATCTCAGCTTTCAGAATTCCCACCAGAAGTGGGCTGCTCTTCTACTCCCTTGGAGGAGACTCTTTGTAGAGCCTCCCCTAAATAGGGAATCTCTATTCCCCAAAATGAGGAATCTTTGGGGCTGATATAATTAGATGGCTGGATATAAGGAGGGGGACTTCCTTCTTGCTGGACTGGATGGTGCAGGCACAAATCAAGAGACTGGAAATTGTAGGGTGTGTTGAGCACATTTGTGGCAAGACCCGTGGAGAAGCTCTGATGAATTTGTAAATTTGCTGGACTGTAGTAATCATTTTACTACATACATGTATATGAAAACATCGTGTTTCATACACCATATGAATGGTGTTGTACACCATAAATATATACAATAATAAAATAAAGAGAAATTGTTACATGGGTCTAGGGGAGACGAGATAAAGATTTGGCAATGAACACAGGAAAGAGTAATGGGAGACACAGTTCATAACGTTCCACGGGATTGGAAAGATATTAACAGATTCTCAGTTATCCCTTTCTGATACCTAAAACTTACAGATTCATTCACATTAAGGTGCAATGACAATTAGAGAACTACAAAGACTTAAACCTAAGAAAATATCTCTAATGGAGGAGTAGCAGGCACCAGAAAGAGGCTGGGGGGTGAGTGGGGTGGGAGGGGAACCTTAAATGTAGACTCACCTTTTGTGTTCCTGTGGCCTGACTGAGGGACTAGGTGACACAGATTTTGTGTTTTCAGGCCAGCTGGGCATCTGGCCTTGGGAATCAAGGACAATGATAATGCATTCTTCCTAATTTCACCTTCAGGAAATTGTTCACTTTCCCATGAAAGAGTTAATGTGGCTCCTCAATGCAACCATGCAATTAAAACGTCATTCAGACACTTGGCTCCAGGTTTTAAAGGGCCTCCAATAAGACCTTGTGGGCCCTTTAGGGAACGAGATAACATTGTTATTGGTGTGAAAGGAGGGTGAGAGAGCACAGGGTCATGGTCTACCCAGGGAAGATAAATCTTCCCATGCTGAGCAGAGGCCTGGCCATTTCCCTGTGATGTGGATTTTATATACAGGATCTGACTGGAGATTCATTAAACCATTCCCATTTTAGCCACCCGATCCCATGAAGGCAGATCTGTGCAATCTCATATTCCAGGAAGTCATTGTAACATCGCAGGCCAGTGGAACTGACTGGTCTGACAGGAACACACAAACAACCAGGACAGGGCTGCACCCCGCATCCCCCTGCCGTGTTTATTTAGGAGTGGAGCTCCATTAAGTGCTCTGTGATGGCCTTCTGATAACACCCCCACCTTTGGAGGGCCAGCCAGAACTGGCTGTCTGCCCTCAAACGTGACAGCTGACATTTTTGGATACACTTAAAGATGGGCTTGTTCACCACAGTGCAGAGGACAGAAACCACACATTCTGAAGTTATAGCCCCTCTAGCTCATTCTTAGGGCGTTCATTTATGTGGCAGGTCTCTTTCTCCTGTGATAGTATTGTAAAACTTGATGCTAGGGACTGGGGGTTGAAGGGAGCAGGGTTTTGGCAAACATTTATTGAATGTGTAAGAAAAAATCAGATGATAAAATGCACGGAATTTATTAATAGTGTAAACTTTGAGGGATATGGAGGTGAGGCAGAGACCCCAAATTCTTACCGTCTTAAACTTTGATTCTTAGGAGTCAAGGATCTGAAGCTTTGAAGAGTAAATTGTGGTTTTAAAGGCCTTCTTCCTGAGTTGTATTCCGGTTGGTTCCCTCCAAGCTTCCCAATGCTTTCCCCACCCTAATGTCATCATCATGCCTTTATTCATTGTCCCAGTCTCCTATCCTGCTATCTTTGTTTTTCTTTTCATTAATTTACCTAATATTACCCATGTACCTGCCCTGGTACAGGGGATACTGCAGTAAACAACCCAGAAAATTCCTTGCTTTTGTGGAGTTGAAATTCTGAGGCAGGGCAGGAAGAGAGACAGGTCATGTATAAATAAGTAGTCAATGAAGAAGAATTTTAAGAGTGATGAATGCTGTGGAGAAAATCAAACAGTGATATGAAAGGGAGTAGTGGTAGAGAGGATGCCTGATTTAAGTTGGGTAGTCAGGGAAGGCCTCTCTTAGGAGGTGACACTGAGCTGAGATGGGAATGGTAAGAGGGAGCCATGTGGCTTGGAGGTAGATGGTCCATTTGGAGAGGAGCGAATACCTCAGGCAGGAAAGGGCTTAGATTGGTTGAGAAACACTGGAGGCCTGGGAGTCAGGGAAGGTGTGAGCCTACGGGGTGTGGAGGAGGTAAGGTCAAGGAACTAGGGGGAGCCAAGGTTGCTCAGGGCTGGAAAAGTCATGGTTAAGGGACTGAATTTTATCGAAGATACAAAGGGAAGCCATTTAACAGGTTTAAGCAATGGCATGGTATGATCAGATGTACATCAAATCAATACTGTGTCTCTGATCTTTTTAGGGCCCAATTCAAATGTAGCCTGCGCTGTGAAACATTTATAGGCAAACTGAATAACTCCTGGAGTGACTGTTGCCTGGTTGGAGGACCTGGTCTTCCCATCCCACTGCCTGTGAGCCCTGGCAGGGTGGGGATCATGCCCTGATTAGCTCTGCTTCTCCGTAGTGCTTTGCACATATTACCCAGTCAATAAATGTCTACTGCATTGACCTTAATTACAAGCTCCTGGAGGTTAGTCATGTTGCCCAATTTATATTGTAAAATTCCAAAGGGCCCTTAATAAAAGTTCTTTGATGGTGAATTGGGCTCTTGAAGCAGCGTTATTAATGGCTCTTCACACAGGTGGCTCCTACCAAATCGGGAGCTAATTAGTGTTAACTCAACCAAAAGAATTTATTCAAATTACTTCCCTTGGTCAATTAGTTTCCTGCAGATGATTTTAGCATGTTTCTTAAATGTGTCAGTGTTCAGGCAATGAATTCAAGATTAAAAGCCCAGACTCCGTGTTGTAGGTCCCAGAAATAACGTACATTTTAATGGCTGCTTCCCCAACTTCAAAATTAAACATATTGCATTCTTGGGAGTACGATTTCAGCTTCTTTACATTTATGACACAAATGGAGCCATTCGCCCTCACTTCAGTCTATAAAGGCAAGACTCATTAGAAGGAGGAAATTTCCTTTATCATGAGTAGGCCAAGCTCACATGATAAAAAATGTCTCCACTTCTCCCACCTCCTTCTCCAAACTTCAATTCTCATTTTAAGCAGTTCCCACATAGACTATTTATCTTCCACATTTTCCCAACTCTCAATGGCACCATTATATCCTTTATTTGGAATCATAAAACTTTGAGAATAAAAAAGAAGCAAATTAATCCTCCCAGGGGGGAAAAGGAAGACGGGTCCTGCCAGCTTTTAAATTGTAGGACTGGACTGGCCTGGAAACACAGTTTTCTTTTTCAGCAACTTAGCTGGTGGGGGGAAATGAATGGTTATGACAGTGAATCCTGAAAGAAAATGCAGAATTATGCAAACACGTTAAAAACTGACATCTTGAAATAAAAACTGTTGAAAGCCTGAGGAATAAACAATGCGGGTTGGAATGGGAACCTTTCGAAGCTACAAATGGGATACTCTGCTTTTATTATTCACAGTGGGAAAATAACCTCCATCATGATGTGAAAACCACAATTTCCTTTATTTGTGGATCATGCCAGATTAAAAAGCATTCAGGGAAGAAGTGCGGCTGGGAGAGTTGAACGCTGTCCGAAGAGGCAGGGACTGAGTGTCCAGGATCCTGTTGTGGACGCTGGCTTGCTCCATCCAATTGCATAAGTCACTTAACCTCCTGATGACTTCTTTCCCATCATCAGGCTGGAATTAAGGAGTTGGCCTTCCCTCTGGGGCCCGGGATCTGGATTTCCTAACTGCCAATTGGATAACATGTTTTGCCTTGCAATTTGCTCTAAGGAGTCTCAAGGTTGTTGTGAAAACAAACGATAAAAGTCAGTTAACAAGCCGACTGCCCCCAGAACAGCCAATGAGAAAACGCAAGGCCACAGAGTGCCTCAAAGTGAATCTCCAGGTTCGGGGTTCTGGAAATAGATTCTACAACTAGTAAAGCCTTTATTTTATTTTATTTTTTAAAATTACTTTTCAAATTGGGTCATACAGTCCCTGGATAATTGGTGAATATTGTATTCTCATAAAGTAAAATGAAAATCATTGAGGTGAGAAACAGTATACATGTACAATAGTAAAGTCCGAAGGATCTTGGGGATAATCTGGTCTAGACTTTCACTTTGCAGGGGAGGAAATTGTAGATGCAGAAAGTTTAAATGACCTACCCGAGCTTCTGGAGCTATAGATCCAATGGATACTGTCAGCTTTGAAACATAATTGTGACTGTGATTTAATTGCTCCAATAAGTTGACAGAGAATCTTCCAAGAAGGCTGATAATCCTGGAATTTTTAAAAGAACAGTCAATTTGATATGAGCCAGAGAGATCCCTACACCATATTGGATAATGTCTTTCATTATAAAAGAAGTGTTTAAATCTTAAAGGAAGCATCTTTTAGAAAAGCGAGGAGGGCACAGATGTTGACTGTAATGTTTAAATTGCAATAATGTTTAAGTTTAATCTAAATTTTTCCATTATTTCCTTCCTCCCTTCTTCCCTCCGTTTCCTCCCTCCCTCCTTCCTTCTTTCCTCTTTTTCTCTCTTTCTTCCCACATTTTTTTTTTAATTTGAAGGAAAGTTCTGGAGAGAAATTAGAGTAAATCCAGGCCATGGTGACCTAGCATTGAGAGAAAAACCGAGAAAGTGAAGAGAGTCACATGGTGGAGAGGAAAAAGCTCCCTGTGATTTACTTTGACTTGTTAATTTTCAGAAGGAAATTAATAAAATTGATTCCAGCAAAAACTCTAAGTGGACAAATAGAAGAAAAACAGATTGAGAATTGTGAATATTTAGGGCAGAGAGAATGTTCTTAGAGAAATCTTTCCCTTAGGGAGAAATAAATATTTAGGAGAAATCACTAACTCTAAGGGTCGTTAAAGCAAAGATCACTCATAGGATGGGAGCAACCCCCCCACCAACTATTAATTCCAATTCCTAGACTTGGTGGCAGTGACATGATTAGTTATTGTGGGTTCTGGAAGAAAGCAGGACCTTTGGCAATAAAGCCTTGGAAATATGTATTTTTAAGTACTATAAAACATGTGAAAAGCAACTTTTCTTTTCATCCTGGGGACTAGAAATAATACACCTGCAAGGACAGATGGATGGCATAATGTTGACATTCAATGGGGCATTAAACATTTTGCACCACGTTTATGCGGTTTTCCTGTCATTAATTCTAGGTAAAATAAACTTCTAAAAAACGTTTTGTTGTGTTTTTGGATCGCGTTTATTTTCCACCAACTTGCTTTTCTTTGCCCTTTTCTCCTGCCAGCTTTTTGTGTCCATTATGTTTTCTTGTGTCCATCATGCTCTTGGCTAATTTCCTAGCTGGCCTCCCTCAAGCTATGAGGCCTTTCTTTTTCCTTCCCCTCTTCCCCTGGCGTCCTTTCTTTCAGTCCTGCGGCACGTGTTCAGGCCTATGGCAGGGTCAGATGTGGTTGGTTCCGCTGGCCGGAGTCACTGTGGTTTGCCTGTGGCGCCCTGGGATTGGCAGGGTCTTGAAAAGACTGTCCAGGGCCTGCAAAGATTGAGGCCACCTGAATCTCTGTGTTATGAGGGTATCCATTCTATAATTGACTGTGATGGCTAGGCCTTGCCTTTCTTCCCAGTTGAATTTGTGGACATCCACCTTCATATTTTTTGCCTCCTTTAAAAAAGTCTCCTTTCCCATAAGCAGTACACACACTTTTCTTTTTAAATCGGGTCAAATTTACAGCTAAGGGAGGAAGGATGATGTTTTGGAAAGAGCAAAGGAATGGGAATCAGAATACCGGTGTCTTTGTTCTGCCACTCACAGAGTGCCTGTGGGACATCGGTGAAGCCACTGAACCCTCTGATGTTCAGTTTTCTGAATGGGATGTTCTCCTGAGACATATAACATAGCCAAACTCTCTCTTGGGCTCCAAGAATGTAGAATAGGGAAGTAAGAGAGTGCAGCAAGAATGGAGCTGAGCAGGACACAGTCGTGATTAAATGGAACTGAAACTCCAAGGGGTAAAATGTACCCTGATGATCTAAGGCCAGTGGCTTATAAAGTGTGGTTCAGGGACTAGCTCTATGGGGCTCCTTGGAGCTTTTGTGAAACATCTATCAATTCACTCAGTCAATGACTATGGGATACTTACTATGTGCCAGGCTCTGTCCTAGGTGCTTGGCACGTAGCAGCAAACAGAAAAGACACCTCCCTGGTGTCATGGGACACGAGGATTAATATTCATAAGTAAAGAGTATTTCAGGTAATTAATATTTTAGGAAGTGGTAGTGCTAAGAAGAAAGTCAAGCATGTTAAAGGGAGTAAGATGCGATTGCTTTATATAATGTGGTTAGAGAAGGTCTCCTTTAGGAGGCGGCATTGGAACAGAGAACCAAATGAAGAGGAGAGATCCTTGTTACTGTGTAGGGAAGGAGCATTCCAGGTTGGGAGAACAGCTAGTGCAAAGGCCTTGAGGTCACAGGTAAGTCTGAGGAATAGCAAACAAGACCAGTGTGGCTGGTGCAGAGAGGGTGGGACTCCGGGGCTCTACTACCACATCTGTGACTGTGTCCACAGGCTTAGAGTTGGGCTAGAGTCTGGAAGCTAAAGAGGTACCCCAGTTATTTCTCCTGCACATTTAATACTTGACCCTAAAGCCTGGTGACTGGGTAAGAGTTAATGGATCTTCTAACTCTGGATCCTCTGAGTCCCTTAGGCCAGTCATTGAGCATTGTATTGAAGATGGATCATATATGATCTTAATAGTCTGTGTTAGCTTCACTGGAATCTTGTTTTGGTATTTGGGGAGCAATCTCCCCCTCAATTACAGAGAATTCACCATCATTACTGTTGGCTGTCACTATGGACATTGGGCCATTTCCTGGGTTTCAGGTCTCTTCAAATCAGCATTGGGGCAATGAAGACATGTTCCCTTTTCCCACCCAGTGCAGATGCTCACACTGGATTTAAGGAACACTCAAGTAGTCACTTGGACACTGAAATCCACTGAGAAATGTGTGTCAAGTTAGTTAACTGAATTGATCCAACCGATCCAATGTAATTATGGACTCTAGCGGCTTGTGATGGTGGGTAACTGAATGGTGCCTATTGAACTGGGAAGTAGGTTGAGCAGTTCCATGAGTTTCTCCACTTCACAAACGACTCCGAGGGTGTGGCAGTTTATCCTCATATCTTTGTTAAGACCCTTCCCAGCCCCAGGAAAAGATCCCTCTTAATTCCTGGACCCAAATAACCAGGCATTGGGGAAAAAGTATTGTTTGTTGCATTAAGAACACTAAAGATCAGAATTTAATAGGCCCCTCACTGGCTGGTTAAACATAGGGTCATCTTAGCTACCCTTCACAAAGACAAACTTCTGGAAAAGAGGTGTCCACTTTCATCTGAGTGGTCTTGTTCTCATGGACCCCCATGATAGAGGCTAGACTGCCTAGTGAACAAACAAATGTCTCGTGGCTTCTCATGCAGAAAATGTTTCCCAGATGCACAGCCATCCCTCTGCTCCCTGAGGTTGCTTTTGCAGCTGTGATGTCAGCTGTGGGCTTTGATTCACAAGGCTTCTCAGCCAGGAGTCTCTCCTCTCTGCTGTCAGCAAACCCCACTGTCCTTCAGGCTCAGCTAACCCTTCTACCTTCCATGAAGATGCCTCAGATATCTCCCTTCCCTGCCTCTTCAGAAGCCCTGGAGCAGTCCCTGGCTACACCTACCACTTTGAACTCACAGTATGGTCCTTTTCATGTTCCCTCTCCCTCTCTTGGGTGAAAGTATCTTATAGTGGGAATTCCGAGTTTATCTTGCATGACCAACCATCAGACCTTTACCCTAGTCGTTGTTTCTTTAAGCTGTGTCATTTTCTTTTGGGTGTTCCCAGTGCCAGCATGGTGACACATCATGGGTGATCCTCAAGTATATGCTGCCAACATGAGTATAATGAGCTAAATGAATTTAGGTCTAGTACAGATGGTATGTCCGGCACAGGATTTATCACTATGTCATGAAGAGCTAGTACAAAGAAACCAAAATGCTATCAGCATACCAAGAGGTGCATGTATAAAAGACAAGATGAAGTAATTCAAAGCCATTAGATTAGTAAGCAATCTGTGGCTTTACTAGTTATAATAAAGTAAAGTGAACATGCCTTTTGCTTGAAATTATGCATGCAATGCTGGCAGCAGCATACACTGGTGCTTGTGATTGCATGTTGGTGGTGTGTATTATGTCATAAAACATTCACATGCTTTGACACAATAATCTTGCATCTGGGAATTTACAACAATAAAATAAAAAATAAGGAGAAAAACTACAGTTTTTTAAATGGCTCTGCTTTTTACAATCTTAAAAACGAAGCTGCAAACTCCATATCCAATAACAAAGGGTCAGATAAAATCTGATACATATATATTCTGTGGAATACTATACAACCCTTATGGGGCCAGGCACAGTGGCTCACACTTGTAATTCCAGCACTTTGGGAGGCTGAGGCAGGAGAGTTGTTTAAGGCCAAGAGTTCAGCACTAGCCTGGGCAACATAGGAAGATCCTATATCTAAAAATTTTTTAAAGGATTGGCTGACATGGTAGCCCATGCCTGTAGTCCTAGCTACTCAGGAAGTTGTGGCAGGAGGATGGCTTGAGCCTGGAGTTCCAGACTGCAGTGAGCTATGATTGTGTCACTGCCCTCCAGCAGCCTGGGCAATAGAATGAGATCCTGTCTCAAAAAAAGCATTTATGGAGGTTTTGTATAAATTGAACTGTAGTTTTAACTATAATGTCTAATGATAAGGCAGCAGAATATTTTCATCATTAAGTAGCTATACTGACTAGAGGAAGGAGGACTGAGTTAGAAGAGCTGAATTCAATCGGTGAGGGCATTTTTTGGCTTGTATTTTTTACCTTCCTTATCCTTGTATTTTTCATCTACAAAATGGGCAGGAAGATTTTTATGTCCTAGGATGAGATACGTGTGCAAAATCCAGGGTCTGAGCATGAAGGGCATTCTCAATGAATGGAGATATTATTATTAGCAAAGTTTACTACATGGATAATCCAGTCCAGGAGCCAAAACTCTGACAAATAGCTCAGGATGAGTGGAAGAAAATGGGCTTTGATGTCTCTCACAACTGCAGTGGGAATTTTAGGAGGGACAATTTGCCAAGAAGATGGGGCAGGATTTGAAAGGATTTGGGAGGATGGGGAGTGGTGTGCAGAGAAAGTTGTAGGAAGGAGGGTTGGCCCAGCCCGGTGAATGAGGCAGGAATCTGTATGGGTTGTGGGGAAAGGAATGAGCTGGCTTAATTAGTAGAGAGGGGTGTTTATGTTAGAGAGTGGTGCAATAGTTGAGGTGGGCAAGATTCTAAAGTTCTTTGTCTGTATCCATATTTTAAAGGAAACATCCTCAAGCGAAGAGAATATTTATGTGGTAAGGTAATTCTTGGCAGAAGACAGAAGCCTCTGAAGCTTTCTGATGGAATGGAGGGAGTCAACAAACTCAGATCTCATTCTCTGCATCCCTTTGTATCCCAACACCTTGTCAGGAAATAATCCAGGATCAGTCATTTGCATGTCAGTGTGAATTCAAATCTACTCATTCCTATTTTCAATAATCATCAAAAACCCATTAAAGATTTATTTGAAGTATTTGCATTTTGGATCTCATTGTTTACTATAGAATGAAATACATTATTTTATGTGACAAGAATTCCAAGCAATAGGGACTGTGGGAAGAGGCGCACATTTCGTGCTAACATTGGATATGTAAATTGTCAATAACTCTGTCTACATATAACTCACCCCAACATACATTTATCACTTTGCTTAGTTGCTCATTAATTTATTCAATCATCTATTCATCCATCCATCCATCCACCCATCCATCCACTTATTCAGCAATATTTTACCAAGCATGCATCTTGCGCAGTGCCAGGCATTGGGATTATAGAAGTGACTGTGATGTACTCTCTATTCTTGAGGGTCTCAATGGAAGATTATGCTTGAAAACAGACCTCTTCAAATACTTTGCAAAATATTTTCTGTGTAGAGTTAACAAGATGAAAGAGTGAAACAATAAGAATATTCATGGGTATCTCTTGTCTAGAGTTTTTGAGCACAATGGATAGCCATGAGCCAGCTTACATAGGCCTCCAAGTCGGATATTGTGTGTAAGGCTCCTCAACATTTGGTCCCCAATACATTCCTCTCCTCCTGCTGCTCCTCACCACTGTGTAATCCACATTCAAGTTTTCCTGAACCAGCTTTTGCTCCTGACCATGCTAACATTTTCTCACCTCTGTGCTTTTGTGAACATGCTACCTATGTATTCTCAGTCTGGAAAATTCCTCTCCTCATTTTACTACTCCTTCCCAATCCCATTATCATACCATTTTCTCTCAGAAGCCTTCCTGGTCCTTCCCAGGTAGAACAAGCCCTTATCTCATATGCATTCAAGAGAACTTTAGAGGTTCCCCTGAGCATCACATAAAATAGCAGACTTGGGGTGAAATGGGAAGCATGTGTGATTCCAAGGATGACAGATTTGACCCTGAATCCTGGCTTCGACCTCACAGACTGCTTGACCTAGGTCTGATTATCCTTTATCTCTAAATTCTTGCCTTTCTGATCTGTAGAGTAGGTAACCAGTAATGCCCCACTGAGTTACTGTGGGGATAACGGAGGTGTTGTGAAGAGAGAAGCAGGCCTCTGCCTTGCCCATGTGAATGCTCTTGCTCACCTGGCCTCCCATTATTAGTCTTGGTGTCTCTGGTTCCATTATGGTGCTGCAACTGCCTGGAGGACAGAGACCACTGATGACCATGTTTGCATTTCTGTTGGCATCCAGCACATACTTGCTTCCGAGAAGCAATACAGCATTGTGGCCAGGATCAGGGATGCTGACACTAGACTGCCTGGGTGATGCCAGATGCTACCATTTGCTAGCTTTGTGGACTTGGGGAAATTTTTTGCTCTCTCTGTGACTTGGTCTTCTCATCTGTCAAATGGGGATAATAATAGTTCCTGCCTCATCAAGATGTTATGAGGTTTACATAAGAGCCTGGCCGTGGTAAGCCCTCATCAGGATTGGCTATGATTAGTAGGTGCTCAAGAACTGTTTATTGAAAGGCCAATGAATAGATTTTAGTGTGCGATAGTTTCAGGAAGTCTGGCTAACATGAAGGTGTTTATTTGGTTCGGAATGCCTGTTTCTTCACCTACCTATAATTAGTTTCTATTGCTAGGTTATTATTAAGTTGAGAGGAATTACTTTCCTGTGATGGTCAATGTCCTAAAATACTGCATGTTAAAGCTACTGATGCTTCTAACATCAAAGTGGAAATTATTTTGTGGGTTTTAGTAATATGGATGAGTTCTAAGGTGAGTAGTTGGTTAAAAGTAGAGGTTTTCCTATAAAGCAGTGAGCAGAAATATCTGGCTGTGGTCTCTGGGGAATGTTTGAAAACATTCTCTTCAAGTCTTAATTCTTCTATTCTAAAAGAATTTATGCTGCTGGCCTTTTGTGGAGGAAATTCAACTCTATGGTTAAACCTCTGAGAAAGAGGCCTGTCTTATTTTCTTGTATCCCATTTAACTTCCCGAACAATTCTGGGCCTATTGCCTTGACCAATAAAGACCTGTACATTAATCGTTTAAAAAAGTGAAGTGTTTTCATCTTCCTAGCCTAAAACTCACCCTCCGAAATTTTCATGTGATCATCTCTGGACCCTAAGGAAAGCATTATCAATCATTTATTTATACTTTTTATTTTTGATTATGAGATTTAAAAAAATGTGAAACAACTTTTTTTTTTTTAAGAGAATTGCTTAGGGAGACCTGTGACTGGATACCATCTCTGCCTTCAATGAGTTGAGTGACCGTAGTCACACCCTTGATTGCTCTGAACTTCCACTTCGGCGGCTGAACGTGAAGCAGTTAGCGATTCATCGTGATAATGGGCACCGTTTTGAACGCTCGCCATGTGATGGCACCGTGCTAAGTCAGAAGCACCCTTGCATTAGCAGCACTCTTGCATTTACTTTCCGTAACAGTCCCCAACAGTAGCTTCGTTTACCCTCCTTGTGTTACAAGTGGGGAATATGAGTCTACAGGAGTGCAGACATTTGCCAAAGGTGTAAATAACAGGCTCAGGATTGGAGCCCAGGCTTGTTTATATTTCATGAACCTATGAATAATCATTGATTGGTGACAGAGCCTTAACATGAATGGGGTTTTTCAGGAAGGATTAAGAGGTGACTTTCGTAGTATATTAAAAAAGTACCTCCTCCCCTCCCTCCTTCACTTCTTCCCGCCCTTCCTCCTTTCCTCCTCTCCTTTCTTTTTCCCCTAGAACTCCTTCAAATCCTCTCTGGCTTCTCTACTTTACTGAGTGGCAAGGTTCTCTGCTTACTCTCCGACTATGGTACCTTGTGCTTCTCCTTCGGTGTACTTGTTATAATTGTACTTCAATAATTAATTATTCACCTAGTTGTTTAATGTCTGCCCCTGGCTAAAATGTAAGCCCTGCAATCACAGGGATATCTCTGTATATTCAGCCTGAATAGAGTTCTCCTAGTCCAGTAAACTAGCCCCACAAAAAGTGTTTGTTAAAAGAATGAAAGAATGAGCACCTACTTTGTGTCCCACAGTGGGGGAGGTCAGAATAAGGGAAGATGAGTAGATGATGAAAGATAGTAACATTTCCACGCAACCCCAGGGCTTTCTAATTATATACTTTCCCTGCAGTGGGTGGTAGTGAGACAGTAAGCATGCTTCATTGAACGCCAAAGACTGTTCTGCAGGAGTGTTCTAAAAGACACACTCTGAATTGGACGGGAGGTCATGTTTGATGAATATTAAGGTCCCTTACAATGTGAACATTTGTTCATTAGTTTATTTTTTTATTCGTTCAGTCACTCTGTTAGGCAATCATTACTGCCACAAGCATTTACTGAACACTGTCCTAGTTGCTGGTGGCATAATTGTGAATAAGAGCTGATCATCTAGTAGAAAAAAATACTAACTGCCATGTACCAAGTACCTTTCATGAGTCAGACAGTGTTGATGCATTATCGATGGTCTTCACAATGATCCTGCAGGTTTTTATAATGTTGCTGTGAATGAGAAAACAGACTCAGGGAGGTTAAGTGACCTGGATAAGATCAGGCAGCTAGAAGGTAGCAGAGCTAGGGCTTGACTAATAGTGATTTTAGAATTCCATGAAAATAAAACAAAGTGCAACTTCAGACTGGGTAGCATGTTTCTGAAACTTTGAGAGTTAATAAAGAAACCTGTTCAGGTATTTGTGCAAAATTTGCCTTTTAAGGTGCTGCATTGATGCACAGAACCCAACTTCTACATTTAAGGAGGTATCTCTGTAGATGGGAAGAAATGCAGGCATGCTATAGCTGGGATGCGTCCCTCAGATGGCTTCATGGAGGGGTCACATGGACATACCCTGATAGGAAACAGAAGACCCACAGATGGGTGGGGATTAAGGAGAGAGAGCTTTCCAGGCAAAGAAAAATAAACATATAAACCTTTTATTTTGAAGAAGAAAGGGTTCTATGTTGCTTTTTGATGCTATACTGAACATTCACCATGTCTTTCCTCATCCCCACTTTGGTGACAATACTGAATGATAATATTCCCTCTGGCTGCACATGAAGAACATTTTAGAAGAGGGTAAAGGGCATTTAGACAACTGTTACCTATCATGATTGAAAACCGGACAAAAAAACTAGCCAGCAATTCGATAATTTTTTCACCATTGAAGCCCAAATAGGGTTGTGTGGCAGCCTAAGCATGGGTTGAGTGTAAGGAGCTCTGGGTTCTGGCACCAATGTGTCCTAGCTGCTGGATCTGGGTGTCTTAGTTTGTTTAAGCTGCTATAACAAAATACCATGAATGGAGTGGCTTACAAACATCAGACATTTATTTCTTGGTGTCTGGATGCTGGAAAGTCCAAGATTAAGATGTGAGGAGGCTCCGTGTCTGGTGAGGGCCAGCTTCTTGGTTTATAGATAGCACCTTGTCACTGTAGTGGCAGAAGGGAGAAGGCAGTGCTCTGGGACCTCACTTGTAAGGACATTAATCCCATTCATGAAGGCTGAGCCCTCATGACCTAATCATTTCCTGAAGATCCCACCTCCTAATACCATCACCTTGGGGGGCAGGTTTTGACCATATCAATTTTTGGGGAATACAAACGTTCAGGCCATAGCACTTTTTCATGTTCAATAATTTTTCTGTGTCTTTGCTCCTTATCCCCAAAGTAAATGGGGTAGACCAAATCAGAGGATTTCAACTATGCTACGAGAAGCTACAGTGATTCTGGGAAAATGCCGTGTGGAGCAACGTGAAGTCTGAGGGGGATGCTGAGGAGGAGAAGATCTGTTTCCCCAATGCCTGCTTTAATCCAAACAGTTCTGCTCTTAGGTGCCTTCTCCATTGGCATCCTGCTTAAGATTTCATTTGAACAAAGGTTCCAGTTCTTTAAAAGGGATGCACTGGGCTCCAGGCACTATGGTACCTCCAAGGTTTCTTCCACTAACTCTGTGTTTGGCTAAGGCCTTTGCACTACCCTTTACTTTAGAGTCACTTCAGTTATTTTAGAGATGTGCAGGCCTGCTCACAAAGTGCTGAGAACTGGGATTTGGCTTTGGATCAGGAATCCTGGTGCTATCAGTGTGGGCTGGGGTTGGAGCCACAGGGCCTTCCAGAGAGTGACTTTCTGGAAAGATGTGGGAGGAAATTTAGCAAGTCATTAAGGAAACGACTGGTGAGCAGTTCGTGATCTGTGGCCAGCATTGGCTTATTTGCATGACGGATGGTTGAAATAGGATCCTACCTGTAGCTTCTCCTCCGATGGCTCCAAGCCAGCCCCTCCGCAGTCTGTTGTGACTCAAAAGCTTCAAGGTCTCCATGCATCCCAGATTGCTGGGACAACTACACATTGGGTGGGCCAGAGTCTGAGGGCATCAAAGAAGAAAGGATAGACCCAAAGAAAGATGTCCTTTGTGGTTTTTCTCTGTGACAGATGGAAGTCTGGAAAATGCTATGCTAAACTCCATGTAAAGCGGTATCACTGAATATAGCTCAGTGACTGGGCTGTGTGACTCTAGACAAACTACTAAACTCTTCTAAGTTTCCAATTCTTCATTATAAAACAAGAACAATTGTATGCACTTCACAAGATGGTTTCAAATTTTACATGACAGAACACTGATGTGGCACTTAGCGTAGAGCCTGCTATAAAGAAAAGCAGTTTTTCTTTTCCTCCATTATTTGGTTCTCTGGGACTTCACTCTTTATTCAATTAAAATGGTCATAAAGACAATAAGTGAAGGTGTCACTGGCTTTTGTGCTTGAGGACAGTGGCTATATGTGAAGTATGTGTGCATGCTGGTGTATGTCCTATGTGCTCAGATATTACATAGGAATCATAGAAATAGATATGTTTGAATTTAGGCTGTATAGTGTTGTGTCTTTTCCAACTGTGACAAAGAGGTAAGAAAATCCTTGCAGTCAGGACATGCTAAGCTCTGCTCATTTATTTATTTAAGGAATCCTTGCACGTCTTCTCCATGTCAGCCATCATGCCAACTGCTGAGGATGCACACAAGATTCATAACTTAGTGGAGATGACTGGAACAACTGGATGAATGCTTATCCGCCCCTTCATCCAACAAACACTTATTCAATGTCTATTTTATGTCTGGGATTGTTCTAGATGTTGCTAGAGATTGAAAGAAAAAAAAGATTGGGTCTTTGCTCTCAAGAAACTTATATCCTGCTAAGAGAAGGAGTAATTTGTAGCAGCAATAGTTACAGCACTACTAGCAGCTCATGGAGAGCTCTCCTGATTCAGGCTTTATGCTTGTATGACCCATTTGGTCCTCACAAGTGGTCCTTCTGCATAAAATGGCTGTTTCCAAGGCTGACTTGACAGCTGTAATATCAGAAATACAAAAGACTAGTAAATTTCAAATGAGACTAACTCTCATTCAAATTTTGTTTTAAATACATTAAACAAAGCCAAATTCAGCAGGCCCACTAGTCACCCATGTTTCTTATCTGACTTCATTTCCAGTTCCATAAAATGGAGAAGACTGTCCTCAATTACATCGATGAAGAACCTGAAGCTCACAGGGATTTTATGTCACTTGCCCCAAGTAGCACTGAGCTTTCTTGGCAGAGCTGAGGATCGAGGTGGGGGCACTGGCAGCAGCAATTCAGGGGCTTCCAGGAGGAGCCTGGCTTAGAGCCTCACTTAGAGAAAATGATACTCCCTGACTGATTGTATTCTTGTTTTCCCCCTTCTATCCTCAGGAGCAATTCTGAATCTCTTTAGAGTCATCTCTCTTTGGTGGCCAATAACCCTTTTTTCTGGTGACTGTTTCCGTTTCGATCTCCTCTATTCCAGCTGCCTTCTCGGCTGTGGCTCAATAGATCACTTCTCTCCCAGCCTTATCCATTGAGATAGAGTCTTTCTATCCCACTGTGTCTATTTTTTATTTTCCAAAAGCTCTATGTGCTAGAATTTTAATACTGGAGCCTGTTTCCCGGTTGGGTCTTGTCTCAGCTAGCCAATGATATCATGTTTCTTTTAAACACATGGCTGGTGTTTTCATTCTCTTCCACATTTGGATGTTGTTTATGGCTTCTATGAGGGAAAGGTTAATTTCCCTTCTTGGTGTCTGATTTTCTTCAAAGACATAAATAGCTGGCTTGATTTAGTTGGAGTCAGATATCTTTGTGTTGACCTAAGCTCTCAGAGCCTCTGAATAATGCTCAATAATGCTTGACCAATAATTTGGTAAGCATGTTTTGCAGTGATGGCTCATATTTATTTTGGCATTCAAGTCCCATTGTGCCTACCTCTGTCAAAATCTTTTGTGTCTGCTCTCTTCTCTCCATCCCCACAATTCCTCTCCCCATTCAGGATTCTGTGCCTCTCTCAGGCAACCACTGTGGCCTTATAAATGATCTAGCTGCAATTCTTTCCCTTTGTCCCTCCATCTCACCCATTTATGCAAGGTGAATCTTCTGGAAGCACAACTCTGATCCTATCACATATCTGCTCAGAAACCACTCATGACTTCCCATTCCTTACAACATAAAGTCCAAATTTTTATATAGGTCCTCAGTTCAACCTTGAGCTTTCTGTGAGACCTTGTTAGTCTCTAAGTCAAGCAGAACATCTGGGAAGATCAAGTCTTCTAAGAAGTAGTTTCCTTAACTGGTAGCTTCTTGCCAATATGGTTATGGTATTCTCTCTGCCTAGGATATTTTTCCTCTTTTCCTACATCTGTCCAGAGCCTTGGTGTCCTTCAAGACTCTGCTCAATCCCATCCCCTCCAGCTGGTGCACACCCATCTTCCCCAGGCCACCCCCGCATCTCTGTGTCATTCTTCTTTGTGGCTGCAGTGATGTTTACCAGCTAACTGGTTTCTGATCATTTCATCCATGAGCCACAATCTACCAAATACACTATCTCTTCAGTTGGTCTGACTGTCAAACTTGACTTCAGATTATAAACTGGCTACTTTATACTTAAAGCTGACATAAACTTTTCCACCTAGACCCTTATAGGCTAGAGACCAGTAAAAGATTATGGTCGGTGAAGCAGGTATCTCAGCAAAGCTTTACTTCCTCTGGCCTGAGCCTGATCAAGGGATGCCTGTGCAAGCACGTAAGGCTCAGACCCTCACACATCTCCACCAGCTCATCCAAACTCTGGCTACACGCACAGTCTGGAGCTGGACTACCCTACAGGCTGAACTAGGCATTTGGAAACACTGTTTCAGGCCGGGCATGGTGGCTCATGCCTGTAATCTCAGCACTTTGGGAGGCTGAGGTGGGCAGATCACCAGAGCTCGGGAGTTCAAGACCAGCCTGACCAACATGGAGAAACCCCGTCTCTACTAGAAATACAAAATTAGCCAGGCATAGTGGCGCACGCCTGTAATCCCAGCTACTCGGGAGGTTGAGGCAGAAGAATCGCTTGAATCCAGGAGGCAGAGGTTGTGGTGAGCCAAGATCATGCCATTGCACTCCAGCCTGGGCAACAAGAGTGAAACTCTGTCTCAAAATAAAAAAAAAAAAAAGAAAAAGAAAAAGAAAGCACAATTTCTGTCCCTTGAGGCTCTTCTGAATTCACTGGCAGTCTCTTCGGCTCTTTCTCATTTATTGCCATCAAGCTGTGTCCTGGGCATGCTCCTTCACTCATTGCACCTGGTGTCCATTTCCACGTCCCTCTGCTCCCCACCTGCTGCCACCATGCTGGGGGCCTTCCGTGTTTACACATGTGTGCTGTTGCACTCCTTGTTCTCTCATTTCCTTGCTCTTCTCACTTCTAGTGGCTTCCCATCCAAGCCACTTCATTCACCCACTTTGGTGGCTACACCCTAGGCTTGGTCATATTCTGGAACTTGTCCATCTTGGAAGTCATAAAATTCACACCTCCCACTCTCTGACCACAACCTTCCTCTCCTTCCAACTCCTTTCCTCGCTTACTCCCAACTTTCTGGTTCTTCAGCTGGAACCTCAGGTTCCTGGACCTTCTACTTTGACCTACACTATCTGCTGCTGTTATCTTTAGTCTAGTCCGTATTTACACAGATCCCATTGTTTGTCACTTCAGCAATTTTCTTCACTTTAATGCCGTGGCTCTGCAGTCTTCCTGTCACATGTATATCACAAACTAACCACAGGAAATTCCAATCATCTGCTTTATCTGCACCCCTAGCCAGGATGTTGAATTCCGTCAAGGGAAAATCTACTCCAGCCTACAGGTCAAGATCACTATAAATTAATGCATTTAAATTAAGGCACCTCAAGAGATGCCTCAATGCTGCCCAGAAACTACATGCTGCTTCACTTTTCAGGTTTCTTGTTTGTTCTCCAGTAGATATTTCTAACATTCTTCTCTCTTTTTAAACCTCCACCTCCACCTGTAGTAATGCTTATCACATAAAAAAGTAATCATCTCCATTTTTGGTTATGAAACCTAAAAACTGGCATGCATCCTTGCCTTGCCTTTCCTCTTTAAAATGTTCTCGGCAGGGCGTGGTGGCTCACGCCTGTAATCCCAGCACTTTGGGAGGCCGAGGCAGGCGGATCACAAGGTCAGGAGATCGAGACCATCCTGACTAACATGGTGAAACCCCGTCTCTACTAAAGAAATACAAAAAATTAGCCGGGCGTCATGGCGGATGCCTGTAGTCCCAGCTACTTGGGAGGCTGAGGCAGGAGAATGGTGTGAACCCGGGAAGCGGAGCTTGCAGTGAGCCGAGATCACACCACTGCCCTCCAGCCTGGCGACAGAGTAAGACTCCGTCTCAAAAAAAAAAAAAGTTCTCATCCAGCTTTTCTGACCCTCTCATGACCTTCCTGTTTCATGTATTTCTTCTCTGATGCTTTTGTCGACAACCTGTTTTCTTGATTGGTGCTTCCTATCAGCATGTAAAAATATTCATTTATTTCCCATTATTTAAAAAGTCAACAAATATTTTCTTATACTTTCTTAACTCTGTGTGTCTCTCTACCTACCACCCTCATCCCGTCTGTCAAGGATATGGAATCAGAACCTGGAGGAACTGGAGGAAGTTCCATTTGAATTGAGCATGTGATGCTGGGGTGGAGGGTGGAGAATGATGCTTAGTAAACATCAGTTAAACTGCATTAAATGAACAGAGGTTTATAAGGGGCCAACATTTTGTTGAGTAAATATGCCAAATATTTGGTAGCTACCCAGAAATATGACAGCATCATTGCTTTCAAAGAACAGATCATCTAGTTGGAGAAAGGAGTTATCAACCCTTGAAAAGGTGGCAGCACAGGGGAGATGCAAACTGACCTGACTCAATTTTGAATATGTATCCTGGATCTGATCCTTTCTTACTACCTCTCTCTCACTATGTTGTTTTAATTCAGTATCTTCCTTCCCTGCATTATTTTATTAGCTCCCCTAGTTGATTTCCCTGCTGATATTCTTTCCTCACTTTGCAAATTTGGCTTTTAAAATACAATCATGTGTCACTTAACCACTGAGATACCTTCTGAGAAATGTGTCATTAGGAGATTTCATTATTGTTCAAACATCACAGAGTGTACTTACACACACCTAGATGATATAGTGATATGGTTTGGATGTGTCCCCACCCAAATCTCATCTTGAATTGCAGTCCCCATAATCCCCACATGTCGTGAGAGGGACCCAGTGGGAAGTAATTGAATCATGGGGTTGGTTACTCCCATGCTGTTCTCATGATAGTGAGTGAGTTCTCACAACATCTGATGATTTTATAATGGGCTTTTCCCTTTTTGCTAGGCACTTATCTCTCCTGCCACCATGTAAAGAAGGACGTGTTTGTGTCCCCTTCCGCCACGTTTGTAAGTTTCCCGAGGCCTCCCCAGCCACATGGAACTGAGGTCAATTAAACCTCTTTTCTTTATAAATTATGCAGTCTCGGGTATTTCTTCATAGCAACGTGAGAACAGACTAATACATATAGCCTACCACACACCTAGGCTACAAACCTGCACAGCTTGTGATTTTTGTATCTTAATATATCTAAATACAGAAACAGTACAGTAAAAATATGGTATAAAGGATTTTAAATCCTAGTGGATGCTGGGCTTAATAACTGGGTGACAGGATGACCTGTGTAGCAAACAACCATGGCACACATTTACCTATTTAACAAAGCTGCATATCCTGCACATGTACCCCTGAACTTAAAAGTTGGAAAAAAATTGTTGAGGGAATTTTCATTACTAAAATAGCAAAGTAGATGTGAATACAGTCAAAGAAACATTTTGTTTTACAGTTGTTTACATTGTTTAGCAATGACTATATATGTATATATATGTATATATGTATATGTACATATATGTATATGTATATGCACATATATGTATATGCACATATACGTATATGTATATATGTATATATGTATATGTATATATGTATATGTATATGTGTATATATGTATATGTACATATATGTATATGTATATGTGTATATATATGTATATGTACATATATGTATATGTATATGTGTATATATAGCCATTCTCCTGCCTCAGCCTCCCAAGTAGCTGGGATTACTTGGGCACACGCTGCCATGCCTGGCTAATTTTTTGTATTTTTTTAGTAAGAGACGAGGGTTCACTGTGTTAGCCAGGATGGTCTCGATCTCCTGACCTCATGAGCCGCCTGCCTCGGCCTACCAAAGTGCTGGGATTACAGGCGTGAGCCACCGCGCCTGGCCTATTTTTATGTAATTCATAGTGTTACAATATAAGAAAAAATAAGTCAGTTAAAATATCTGCTAAATTATCAATGAGATACTGTAATTTTTATTATTTTCTTTTATAAATGAGTCACTCATTAAAGTATCCTAAAATTGTTAATTTTGTTAACAAATTTAATTTTACTGTATAAATTATAAATGTCGATTAGACTAACCCCCCCTTAAAATAAAAAGAGAGTTATGTACATGATGAACCACTGAACACCAAAGGGTTAAACTTAAGGGTGATGTTAATTCTGTAGCAAATCATCAGCTTTGAAAATTTTGTGTTTTCAAATTATTGAGAGGCATGAAATTTAGTAAAATCTTACAAAAAAGAACAAATGAAAAAAAATTTTTTAAATGATATACCTATATAGGACATTTACCATGAATTGAGCTTACAGGGCTAGAAGTTGCACTGAGTGAGTCAGTGAGTGAGTGGTGAGTGAATGTGAAGGCCTAGGATATTACTATACACTACTATAGACTTTATAAATACTGACACTTAGGCTATGCTAAATTTATTAAAAATATTTTCTGGCCAGACACAGTGGCTCACGCCTGTAATCCCAGCACTTTGGGAGGCTGAGGCAGGCAGATCACTTGAGGTCAGGAGTTTGAGACCAGCCTGGCCGATATGGTGAAACCCCATCTCTACTAAAAATACAAAAATTAGCTGGGCATGGTGGTTCATGCCTGTAATCCCGGCTACTCAGGAGGCTGAGGCAGGAGAATTGCTTGAACCTGGGAAGTAAAAGCTAGAGTGCAGTGAGCCGAGATCATGCAGCTGCATTCTAGCCTGGGTGACAGAGTGAGATTCCGTCTCAAAAAAAATTTTTTTTTAAATTTCTTCAATAATAAATTAATCTTAGCTTATTGTAACTTGTTACTTTATAAATTTTTAATTTCTTAAAAAAACTTTTTGACACTTATAATAACACTTAGCTTACAACTGAAAAACATTGTATAGCTGTATAAAAATATTTTATTTTTTATATTCTTATTAAATAAGCTTTTTTCTTTTTTTAATTTTTTAAAGTTACTTTAAAAAATTGTTTTGGTTAAAAAGTAAGACACTAACACACACATTAGCCTAGGCCTACACAGGGTCAAGATCATTCACATTACTGTATTCCACCTCCACATCTTGTCCCGCTAGAAGGTCTCTGGGTTAGCAACATGCATGGGAGTGTCATCTCCTATGATAACAAGGCCTTCTTCTGGAATACCTCCTCCAGGACCTGTCTGAGGCTGTTTTACACATAACTTTTTTTTTTTTGAAAGTAGAAGGAGTATATTTTAAAGTAACAATAAAAACTATAATATAGTAAATATAGAAACCAGAAACTTGGTTGCTTATTATTCAAGTATTATTTGCTGTACATATCTTTATATTTTTGTATTTTTTATTTTTCCAAGACAGAGTTTTACTCTTGTCGCCCAGGCTGAAGTGCAGTGGCATGATCTTGGCTCACTGCAACCTCTGCCTCCGGGATTCAAGCGATTCTCCTGCCTCAGCCTCCAGAGTAGCTGGGATTACAAGCACCTGCCATCATGCCTGGCTAATTTTTATTTGTATTTTTGGTAGAGACGGGATTTTACCATGTTGGCCAGGCTGGTCTTGAACTCCTGACCTCAGGCAATCCACCTGCCTCAGCCTCCCAAAGTGCTGGGATTACAGGCATGAGCCACTGCACCTGGCCCATATTTGTATGTGCTATACTTTTATGTGACTGGCAGCTCTGTAGGTTTTTTTATACCAGCATCACCACAGACACCCGAGTGATGACATTATGAAGGCTACAATGTCACTAGGCAATAGGAATTTTTCAATTCCATTATAAACTTTTGAGACCATCATATATGTGCTCCGTCATTTTCCAAAACATTGTTATACAGTGCATGACTGTATTTCCGGTCCTGTCTCTGATCTGCTCTGATATGGTTTGGCTCTGTGTCCCCACCCAAATCTCATCTTGTAGGTCCCATAATTCCCACATGTTATGGGAGGGACCCGGTGGGAGATAATTGAATCATGGGGGTGGGTCTTTCCTGTGCTGTTCTTGTGACAGAAAATGGGTCTTGTGAGATATGATGGTTTTAAAAATAGGAGTTTCTCTGCACAAGCTCTCTCTTTGTCTGCCACCATCCATGTACAATGTGACTTGCTCCTCCTTGCCTTCTGCCATGATTGTGAGGTCTCCCCAGCCACGTGGAACTGTGAGTCCAATTAAACCTCTTTCTTTTGTAAATTTCTCAGTCTCAGGTATGTCTTTATCAGCAGCGTGAAAAGGACTAATACAGTAAATTGGTACCAGTAAAAGATACCTGAAAATGTGGAAGTGACATTGGGACTGGGTAACAGGCAGAGGTTGGAACAGTTTGGAGGGCACAGAAGAAGACAGGAAAATGTGGGAAAGTTTGGAATTCCATAGAGGCTTGTTGAATGGCTTTGACCAAAATGCTGATAATGATATGGACAATGAAATCCAGGTTGAGGTGGTCTCAGACGGAGATGAGGAACTTATTGGGAACTGGAGCAAAGGTGACTCTTGCCATGTGTTAGCAAAGAGACTGGAGGCATTTTGCCCCTACCTTAGAGATTTGTGGAACTTTGAACTTGAGAGAGATGATTTAGAGTATCTGGTGGAAGAAATTTCTAAGCAGCAAAGCATTCAAGAGGTGACTTGGGTGCTGTTAAAAGCATGTAGTTTTAAAAGGGAAACAGAGCACAAAATTTCAGAAAATTTGCAGCCTGACGATGCAGAAGAGAAAAATCCATTTTTTTTGAGAAAATTCAAGCCAGCTGCATAAATTTGCATAATTAGCAAGGAGCCCAATGTGAATCCCCAAGACCATGGGGAAAATATCTCTAGGCCATGTCAGAGACCTTGATGGCAGTCCCTCCCATCACAGATCTGGAGGCCCAGGAGGAAAAAGTGGTTTCGTGGGCTGTGCCCAGGGTTCCTGTGCTATGTGCAGCCTTGGGACTTGGTGACCTGTGTCCCAGCCACTCCAGCCATGGCTGAAAGGGGCCAACGTAGAGCTCAGGCTGTTACTTTAGAGGGTGGAAGCCCCAAGTCTTGGCAGCTTCCACATGGTGTTGAGCCTGCGAGTGCACAGATCTCGAGAATTGAGGTTTGGGAACCTCCTCCCAGATTTCAGAAGATGTATGGAAATGCCTGGATGGCCAGGCAGAAGTTTGCTGCAGGGGGTGGGTACTCATGGAGAACCTCTGCTAGGGCAGTGCAGAAGGGAAATGTGGGGTTGGAGCCCCCACACAGAGTCCCTACTGGGGCACTGCAAAGTAGAGCTGCGAGAAGAGGGCCACCGTCCTCCAGACCCCAGAATAGTAGATCCACCAACAGTTTGCACCATGTGACTGGAAAAGCCGCAGACAATGCCAGCCCAGGAAAGCAGTCAGGAGGGGGAATATACCCTGCAAACCCACATGGGCAGAGCTGCCCAAGACAATGGAAACCCACCTCCTGCATCAGCATGACCTGGATGTGAGACATGGAGTCAAAGATCATTTTGGAGCTTTAAGATTTGACTGCCCCGCTGTATTTCAGACTTGCGTGGGGCCTGTAACCCCTTTGTTTTGGCCAATTTCTCCCATTTGGAATGACTGCATTTACCCAGTGTCTGTACCCTCTTGTATCTAGGAAGTAACTAGCTTGCTTTTGATTTTATAGGCTCATAGGTGGAAGGCACTTGCCTTGTCTTGGATGAGCCTTTGAACTGTGGACTTTTGAGTTAATGCTGAAATGAGTTGAGACTTTAGGGGACTGTTAGGAAGGCATGATTGGTTTTAGAATGTGAAGATATAAAATTCGGGAGGCACCAGGGGCTGAAGGATATGGTTTGGCTCTGTGTAAGATGTGACTTACTCCCCCTTGCCTTCTGGCATGATTGTGAAGCCTCTCCAGCCACATGGAACTGTGAGTCCAACTAAAGCTCTTTCTTTTGTAAACTACCCGGTCTCAGGTATGTCTTTATCAGCAGCATGAAAATGGACTAATACATGCCCAAAACACCCCCCATGGATGCCAGTCTTGATCACAGTACAAGTCAAATCCTCGCTGTGATCTGCACCCAGCACTGACCTTCTGATGTCATCTGTTGGCCTCTATCTTACTCATTTTGCTCCAGCTCCACAGACCTCCCTGCTGCTTCTTCAATGCACCAAGCAGCCTCCTGCCTCAGGGACTGTGTACTCACTACCATTTCTACCTGGCAGGCTATTTCTCTAGATATCTCCTTGGCTGCTCTTTGATTTCTTTTAGGTCTCTGCTCAAATGTCACCATATCCAGGAGTCCTTCCCTGATAACACTACGTAGAAAATGATGCCCTACTCTCTCCCTATCCCTTATCACCTAACCTTCTTTTATTTCTCCTCTAGCACTTATCACCATCCAGCAAGTGATTATTTTTTTCATTTATATATTTTCTTGTCTTCCCATTATAACAGACTTCATGAGGCCAGGGTCTTGGTCTGGTTTGTTCCTTAATGCATCTCCAGACCCACATAATAATCACCCAATAAATGGTGAGTAAATGAATAATGGATGACAAAAAAGAACCTAGCTCCATCTCGCTCTGTGTGTGTACTCATTAATTCGGCAGATATTTATCAAGCAACTACTGTGTAGTTGATACTTGCTAACTAATATCTTTGAGGAGCTATGCAAGAAGTAAGCCACAGAAACAATCTGAGTGTTTCACTGACAACCAAAGCAGACCAAGATAATGCAGGTGTCTTTAGTTCAAAATCCTTGGCTTGGTGTCCTCATTCCAGATCCCAAACCCCGGAGCTGGTTAAAGCTAAATTACTTACAACTGGCAGATTGTGGAGTGAGCATTCACATCCTCCTGATCTACTTGGTGCAAACAGAGGCTGGAAAGGACATGAAAACAACCTAGACTGAGGCCCTCATTTTACAAATGGGGAAACTGAGGTTCAAGAGGAAGGAAGTAGCCTCAAATTAGCAAGAATCCCTGGGTTCTGGCTCACAGGCTGGGTGGGGATCTTTCCACTGTACCACACTGCCTCTCCTTGCCACTCCCTCCCTGGCTCCCCTCCTTACAATGTCCTCCTTTTCTTCTTGACAGTCAGCACCTTGTTAGGGATCCGGGCAATGTGAGCTATGAAAAGCAACTTTATAGCTCTGTGCTGTTATGATCATATTTTGGGGGGCGGGGTGGCGAGAGCAGGCAGGAAGGAGCCAAGCAGGCTTGCCTGCATGACTGCTCTGTATTTTAATGGGATCCCTGCTGGTCACACCCTCTCCCAGGCTCCCACACCCCGAGGGCCACATCGCGGTCACTGAGCAGTCAGGGAAATGAAAACAGTAATCTTAGAGTCTAGAGTGGAGCAGAAGGCAAGACCCTCCCCACCGCCCCCACCCAGAGGCTCAGACAAGGCAGCAAAGAAGAGGAAGAAAGAGAGCAAGAGCAGCAGGGACCGTCTGAAATGAGAGATAGAGAAATTTGTTTTTTCTCAGAAGCCCACAATAAAAGCCTGTCACCCACACAAGGGTAGTGATAGCTGCTGGTCTTTGGCTAAGTGGTAAAACAAATAGGAGAAGAAGAATGAAAAGGAACCTACTATGTGACAAGTTTAGCTCAGCTACTTATAAGGTGTTTATCCTCAAAACTGCTAGAGGTAGGGCTTAAGAAAGCTGCGTTACAGGAAGAAATTGATGATCATTTAGTGAAAAAACACCATTATAGAGCCCTGAAACAATCATATTGTAGCACTTATTGAACACCAAGTGTCAGCCACTGTGCTTATGCCTTATGCACATACCGAATTTCACCCTTCAATGCTGTAGGGGAAAAGTACTGTTATTAGCCCCATATTATGAATGAGGATATAAAAGCTCAGACAAGTAAATAGTTTGCCTCAAGTCACACAGATAGGAAAGGCTGGCACCAGAAGTCCAATCTGGTGATGTGACTTTGGATGCCATTCTATGTTCTGTAGCAATATTGCTATATTCCAGGCACTGGGAATAAAGGATGCAGAGTAAACAAGACTAACATAGCTCCTGTCCTTCAAGATGAAAACCTCTGCTAAAGTAGCCAACTTCTAGGTGGCAAAGCTGAGGCTTCATTTTAAAATGAAGGCAGCTTGACTTCCATGTTTGTGTGTTCCCCATTTTGCCTGGAATACTTCAACACTGTGCAACACAGACCTGCTTGTGCACCACTGGACTGGAAGCCACCCATGCACGGTCCAGTCATGCTGACCCCCAGACACTCCCCAGCATGTCTCTACACTTGCACACTCTTTTCCCTCTGCCTGACAGAGCCTCCCATCCTTCCCATCCCACCTCCTGGTGGAAATGTTCCAGGATCACCAGAGCCCTGGGTGATTATCCCAAGACTAGCTTGACCCTAGCTAGGAATACAGCCGAGGTATTCTTTCAGAGAATGGGAGAGGCAGAATATTTGGGTACATCTGCCGACAGATCAGTAGATGTGATGATGAGTGTGTGTGGAAGTGCTTTTTTGATTGTTTCTATTTTCTCAGTGAAATAAGGTGTTAAGTATATCATTTGAGCATAATGAGAGAGATGGAAGGTTTGGGGTTTTCAGAAGGGAGAAGCAGGCATGGTAGGTTGTTCAGGACAGTAGAAGACTGGACACCAGAGAGAAATGTCATAGACGTGCCAGGCAGCATCACAGACATGCTTGGGAATGGCTGTCATATACTTCGAGTGGGACCCATCACCATGGTTTGTGTTTTTCCCTAGCCACATTCAACTTCCCAGGTGCAAGGCAGAATTCAGTCTAACTGAGGCTTGGGTTTTTCCAGGTGACTATAACAGAGGCCAGGAGAGCAAAGAAGCTGAAGACTTCTGACTTAGCCTATGGAGGTTAACTTAGGCTAGAAGGCTAGATGGGAACTGAGGAAACTGCAAAGAATCACTGGAGAATGGACACTAGAGACAGTGAGGTGAGCCATGGGGAGGCAGAGGGCAGGAGGAAATTGAGACTAGAAAGGGGCTACGGCAATTGATCAGGATAGGGTCTCAAGATGTTTGAGGTAGATGGAAGACAAGATCTTGGAGGAGAAGAGGCTAGGGAATGGAGAGACATTATTAGAAGGACTATTTTTGGGGATAACTGACAAGAATTATGACAGTAATGCTAGGAAAACAGCAAGCCAGAAGCCAATCTCATCAAGAAATGGTTGGGAGTGGGAGAGAGTAGTCCCAAGGGTCTCCAAACGATGGGATGGGGTTGGTGTGTGCTGATGGCGTACATTTCCAGGCAATGGTGGGGTGTGGGGGAAGAGAAGGAGACAATGATTTGAAGTAGCAATAAGGAACAAATAGGACACCTACTCCTCCTTTAGCCCTAGAGGGTTTAGTAGAGAAACAGCCACCATTGAGCAGACTGCAGGGAAAGCAATGCGGTGTCCTTAGGGAAGAGCCAGGCCTTAGTTAGAGCAAAAGACGTATGGAATGTTCAGAGAAGAAGCACAGTTACAGGGGATCCTGCTGATGACAGACTGTGGCTTGTGTTGGGCTTTGTAAAACTAAATTCTAGTACGGTGTCTGACCTGGGCTGGCACTCAAATTATGGTGGAAGGAAGAGTGGGGAGGATTTCAGATCTCTTGAGCTTTCCTGAACTTCATATCTTCAACCTCTGGCTCATCACTTACTGGATGGATGAGTGAATAAATGAGTAAATGGAGGCCTATGAGCTGGCTCAGGTGGAGCTAAAGACAAGTGATAGTCTGTCTGCTTCTACTTAAGGTGGGGTTGTCAAACACAATTTTTCCTACCTGACTTGTTCAAGGTTCTTTATATTCTAGCCCATTCCAACCTATCCTTTCTTGTTTCCTATCATTTCCAAATTCAGATGACCTACCAGACAGTTTGGGTTCCTAGCTGTCCCATTAAAACACCATACTCATTCCTGACTCTCAGCCTTAGCTTAGGAATTTCCTTCTGCTAAAGTAGCCTATTGTAGTCTCGTTTCCCCAGCCAGCTCTTTGCTGTCCTTCAAGGCCGTGGCAAGTCACACTCACCCATGAAATCTTCCTTGATGTGAAAACCTGCCCTTCTCAGATTTTCTGCAGCTCTTATAAAATGTACCACATACCACAGAGTGAACTATGTCTTGTCTTTTATTAATTGTTATTTTGGAAAGAAGATTAACCATGCTTTTCCAGGTACACACTGTGTTTCTTAAGGGAGGGAGTGTGTCTTCTGCTTTGGGCACTTCCTTTCTTGCAGTCTCTTTCCGTTTGCCAAGCTCAGCATCCTGCAGACTCTCTTAACCGTGGGTTGTTTGAGCAGCTTCTATTAGCTCCATCTTCATCCTCTGATTAACCTAAGGCTACCTATATCCTCTTTGCCTTGGCTTCCTCACCATTACAGTGTGCTGGTTCTCCTTCTACCTTTTTTTGGCTGGCTGGTCTGCCTTCTTGAATATAGGGTTTACATAGCTTAGTTCAGGATTCTTTTCTTTTCTCGCTTTGTACCTTCCCCAGAATGTCATAGCCATTCTGAAATCTTTACCAGTTACCTTTATGCAGCAACTTCAGAAATCATCTTTCAACAGACCAGTTACTTCTGTAACTATGAACTGAATGAACATTTCCACATGGATGGCCTGGGTGACTCCTCCAATTCAACACACTTAAAATCAAACTCTCTATAACATTCATATATTTATATATAAATTTAAATTTATATATAATTTAAATTTATATAAATATATATAGTTTTATTTTAAGCGCGTATATACATATAAATATATATCATTTATTTTATATATACATGTAATATAATATAAATTTATATTATATTATAAAGTTATGTTAGAATATAAATTTAATATTTATATATAAATGTATACAAATATATAAATATATGTGTGTATATATGTATATATGTGTGTATATATAGACATATATGTATATACATTTGGATATATACATGTATATATTTTTGGTATTAGTTCTTTATCCCAAGGCTTTTATTTCTATTAAAGATGCTGGCCTGCTTACAACACTGGAAACCTCTGTTAGGTTTCTTACAGCCTATGGGGCAAAATTTACATTCTTTGTCAAGATGCATAAGAATCGTCATGATTTGTTCCCCATTTGTCTCTCTCCAGCTTCACTTTCCTGACCATGCAACTTAGAACTCAACTACACTTGAACTTCTCCAAGTTTCCCAAATATGACATTCAAGTTCATGTCTTCATGTTCTGGTACATACTGTTCCTTATGCCTAGATGACATTCCTTCCATCTCCACCTAGGGAAACTTTTAGTTTCAGCTCCAACTTTGCCTTACCTCTGGGGCACTAGGTCCCATTTTCCAGAATTTCACACTGCCATATTCACAGTTGCTTTGTGTGCTGTTACTAGGCTTCATGGAATATGAGCTCTTTGTTTATATCCTGCAGCATAGTATCTGGCAATAATAAGTGCTCATTAAATGTACTTTGAATAAATGAGCAAATGAATACAGTTGACCCTTGAACAACACTGCGGTTAGTGGCACTAACCACCTCCCACATGGTTAAAAATTCATCTATAACTTTTTACTCCCTAAAAACTTAACTACTATAATAGTAGCCTACTGTTGACTGGAAGCCTTATGGATAACATAAACCATTGATTAACACATACTTTGTATGTTATATGTATTATATACTGTATTATTACAATAAAGTAAGCTAGATAAAATGCTATTAAGAAAAGCATAAAGAAAAGAACTTACATTTACAATACTGTACTGTATTTATTGATATCATAAAGTTTATATATAATTTAAATTTACAAATTATATATAATTTAAATTTACAGGATGAATCATCTGTCTGGAATGGCAGGCAACCTTAGCTACAGACCTCAATCTATGGTATATATCAAGCAATGCAACTTTTTCTTGTAATGTCATGACTTTTCTCTGCTTTTTGGGAGCACTTCCAGCATCCCTAGTAGCACTTAGTATGTGTCCTGTGGTGTTTTTCAAGGTTTATGGTATTGCACTCAACACGATGAAAAATACATGGGAACAGAGACATCACTTTTTACTGCCATATGCAACTTACTGGAGAGATGAAGGGCTCACATGGAGATGATTAGTGTCACATGGGGTTTCAGGTGGGTACTTAAACACTTGAGCTCATCACAATAGCAACAGGAGGTGGCTGCAAAATTATCACCATAGTATACTACAGTTATAATTATGCAGTTATTTTTATGCAGACTACAGTTAATTTTATGGAGTTATGTTTTAATACTGCATCTTTACATTTGCTTACATTTCTCTTGACTGCAAATAGTACCATATACTGCCTCTATGTGTATAAATTTTAATAAATTTTGACTTTTGATAATAGATTTGTGTATATTTTTAAGGTAGTAAATGATAAACTAGTGTCTACATATATTTTATACATTCATGATATAGTTAATTTTTCTTATTTTTTTCTGCATTTCTAGTCTGTGGTTTATTGTGACTTTTAAAAAATTGTGGCAAATCTCCAAAATATTTTTCAACATACGTATTGAAAAAAATCCGCATATAAGTGGAACATGCAGTTCAAACCCACGTTGTTCAACGGTCAATTGTACATTCTTCCAGCCCCCAGCCTTCAAACTCCAGGTTCAGATTTGACTTTCTCCTATCCTTTGCCTCCTGTTGCCTCTGGCTCTTTGATTTTAAATCAGACTGAAAATTCTCCATCCAGTTCCTTGTCTTCATGTCTAGACAATTATAATAAAAACAAAATATCCATATCTCTGCTTCCACTTCCCATTCTGCTTTCTTTTTCTGTGCACAGCAGATTCCGGAGATAGTACCAGCTTTGCTAAGGCCACTCACTGCTAAACACAAAATCCACCTGTAGCTCCCCTTTTCTCATAGAACAAATTCCATGATTTGGAAGCTAACTGCTCCTCTAGCACCCTAGAACTCTTGAATAAGACTTGTGTCTCAAAAACACTTCCTTTACTCTACAGCAATTTTTTTTAAAATCTAGATATTTATTGGGCGTATACCATTGGAGATTTTACCATGTTTTTTTCTTAATCTTAAAAACAACGTTTTGGGCCAGGCGTGGTGGCTCACTCCTGTAATCCCAGCACTTTGGAAGGCCGAGGCGGGTGGATCACAAGGTCAGGAGATCGAGACCATCCTGGCTAACACGGTGAAACCCCGTCTCTACTAAAAATACAAAAAATTAGCTGGGCGTGGTGGCGGGTGTCTGTAGTCCCAGCTACTCGGGAGGCTGAGGCAGGAGAATGGCGTGAACCCGGGAGGTGGAGCTTGCAGTGAGCCAAGATCACGCCACTGCACTCCAGCCTGGGCGACAGAGCAAGACTCCGTCTCAAAAAAACAAACAAACAAAAAAACCCCCAACATTTTGAATTGGATAGTATTCTCCCTAATGTTTTACATGAGGAATCTAATTCTCAGAGAATTTAAGTAACTTGTCCAAGATTGTACCCACTTTATGGATTTTACAGTTCCCGACAGGCACCCTTTTGGAGAGGTTAAATTTTCTTATGTATGTGTCTTACTTGTCCACCTCGAGTTCTTTGAGTATAAGCATCATTATTAACTAACTCAGTCCCACTGATTTATGGAAGAAAGATTAGGCACTCATGGCTGATGTACTGTGAGGAGCTAGTAGGCCAGCCTCTGGGGGCATTAGCTAACTACAAGTTCAAAATGAACATCCTTAAAGCCGTCTTTACAATTCTGTATAAAATTAAATGATATGCAAAATTAAACAATAAGAAGAGATCTTGGGCCGGCCGTGGTGGCTCACGCCTGTAATCCCAACGCTTTGGGAGGCCGAGGCAGGTGGATCGTCTGAGGTCAGGAGTTCGAGACCAGCCTGACTAACATGATGAAAACCTCTCTCTACTAAAAATACAAAATTAGCTGGGTGTGGTGACACATGCCTGTAATCCCTGCTACTAGGGGGGCTGAGGCAGGAGAATTGCTTGAACCCAGGAGGCAGAGGTTGCAGTGAGCCGAGATCGTGCCATTGCACTCCAGCCTGGGCAACATGAGGGAAACTCATTCTCATAAAAGAGATCTTGAAATAATTGTGACAGCTAAATGAAAATTGCTGGGCTGCCTTGTTCACCGTCATTAATTACTCATCATTTCCCACGATCCTGGGCTTTTGTATACTTTCTCAGGTGGTGCAACCTGATGACTGAGCCACCTGATTATCCCTCTGAACATTTGAGATTTATTAGGTGCCGGCCAGTCTTTCAGCTACAGTTTAATTGTGTTAACTGCAAATGCAATTAATTGTGTCACCTTTGGGGAAGAATTTCACAGTTACCTTTGGGGGAGGGTGGTAAGCTCCTTATTGAAGTAGTATGTGTTGAAACTCTCCCGAGAAAACCCAGATTCTATGATTTTTGTGAGGCTTGACTGTATCCATCTTTTTTATTTATTTTTTATGGCTCTTTATCAAGGCAACTGGTAGCTGCTTGCTTGTTGCAATTCAACTTTGGGAATATTAGCAAGCTGTAAGTCATGTTACTTTCTGTAATAATGGCTGTCAAAATTAATACCCCTTGCCTCCCTCAAAACATAGTGGTACCTGTTCTCCTGATGTCATTTGCTCATGCTTAGAACTCTTCATCCTCTCTCACATCCAGGATCCTTGCCTGATCCTGGTCTCCTCAGGAAGGTTTCAAATGCCCTTTCCTGCTTCCAGCCTTAGCTTGACTCCCGCCTGTAGTCACTCCTGGTCAGCACATAATAAATCACTTTAACGTGTTTCTAAAACAAGGTCAGATTGTGCTGTAACTTTTAAAAAGGCATCTAAAAATCTCAATTTAGGTGCAATCCTCATGGTAGACTTTATGTCCAGAAAAAGGACAGTGAGAGGATTTCTAGGGGGGAGATGTGCACGTGTGTGTGTATTGGGAGAAATGAGTGTGCAGGGAAGGGAGGGGAGGGAATATCCTCTTGCTTTGGCTGAAGAATCTTTGCAATGTTTGAGTGGGCCTCCACGCCATAAACATTGAGGGCATTTAACATATCAAACGCAAATAAAAATGACACGCAGATGGCTCACTTCTGAGGCAGCCTTGTGCAGTTTTGGGAATCCTCCATCACTGCGGTTTTCCGAAATATTGTAAGTATATATTCCCGATTAAGCTCGCTGTTTTCCTCTCCATGCATTGCCTTTCAGCCAGAAACTGTCCAGGCCGGCCTGAAGACTCAGGTCCTATCAGCGAAATCAAAGGCCAGCCCCCAGCTCAAGAGTCATTTAGGATTTTCTGTGGTGCAATTAAGCGTGTGCAGCGCCCCACAGCCACCGAGGCGCTGTTTATTCAGCGAAAGTGCCCTGTAATTTATTTAAAATAATCCATCTTTCACAAATAAAGGGGCCATTGATGGTCCCCCAACTGCAGACCTCTGCTGAAAGGCCCCCTCTTGATGGTCTGTTTTGCTGGTCACAGCTAAATACCTGACAAAAGTGATTCAGGCTTTTTAAAATTTTTGCCTTTCTCTTAACTCTCACTTTTTTTTTTAATTGAGATTTTACTAAACCTGCTTGTTTTCTTTTACACCAGTAATCAGATGAGGCTCTCTTTCCTCCCCCACATGCCCACCTTTATTTTTCTTTTTAAAATAAAAAAAAAACACACAGATTGGCCATTAAAAATGATTAATGCCAGCCAATTTGATAATCGCTGAGCGGAAGGTGCCAGCCATTTTGGGATTTAATGCAGCGTCGGAACCAGCTTCTTTATAGCCCTTGGCTAATGAGGAATCACATTAGGCTTTTTACTGTATATGAATTGATTAGCTGAAAATGAGATTACGTCCATGGTGCAACCCTGGTGACAAAGAGCTCTTTCTTTTCAAACACTTTCCAGTGCCAGGTCACTGCCTGAATTTTAAAATGTTCTCTTTCCCTGGTTTTCCAGAAAAATATTGGATGAGCTCAGGTGTGACTTCCACAGAAATGGGGTTATCTATGAAGATCTCCAAAACAAACAAACAAGCAAACAAAAATATGATGTTGACAAGGACTCACACTCGGAGCTGTGGATTTGACAGGTTGAGGAAGTAGGCAGAGGGGGAATAACATGGGCTTCGGAATTAAACTTGCCTCAGTGGGAAGCTGGTCTCTGCCACTCCCTGGCTCTGATGTGGGACCGACCTTGTAACCTCTTGGAGCTGTGCTCTCCTCATCAGTACAATGGGGATAACACTTATTTTATGGGATTATTAGGATTAAATAAAATAGTATGTGTAAAACATTAGCATAGGGCCTGGCACATGGAAGGTCCTTAAAAGCCTGACTTTCCTCTTTCCCCCTTCTCCCTCTTCCCTTCTCCTACATCCTCTCTTCTCTCCTCCCTCCCTTCTCCCCTCCCTCTCTCCCTCCCTCCCTCCCTCCCTCCCTTCCTCCCTTCCTTCCTTCCTTCCTTCTCTCCCTCCCTTACTCCCTCCCATCAAAATTGATTTGAAATGTTCATCTGTGAATGCTTATTTGTGCTGACATTTTATATATTTCATCTTCAAAAATGTATTCTTTTTTTGATTTTTTTCAACCATTTAAACATATGAAGAGCCTTCTTTGCTGTTTTATTTTGAGCTGCTATAACAGAATACCATAAGCTGAGTAGCTTAAACACAGATATTTGTTTCACACAGCTCTGAAGGCTGAGAAGCCCAATATTACGGTACCAGCATGGTCAGGTTCTGGTAAAGTCCTACTTTCTGGCTTACAGATGGCCATCTTCTCTTATTCTCACATGGCAGGGAGAAGAGAGAGGGACAGCAAGCTCTCTGGTGTCTCTTCTCTTAATGGCACTCATCCCATTCACAAGGTGATATATGGTTTGGCTGTGTCCCTACCCAGGTCTCACCTTGAATTGTAATAATCCCCATGTGTCATGGGAGGGACCTGGTGGGAGGTAACTGAATCATGAGAAAGGGATTTTTCCATGCCGTTCTCGTGATAGTGAAGAAGTCTCACGAGATCTGATGGTTTTATAAAGGGGAGTTCCCCTGCACATGCTGTCTTACCTGCCACCGTGTAAGACATGCCTTTCTCCTCCTTTGCCTTCTACTATGATTGTGAGGCCTCCCCACCCACGTGGGACTGTGAGTTCATTAAACTTCTTTTTCTTTATAAATTACCCAGTCTCGGGTATGCCTTTATTAGCAGTGTGAGAACTGACTAATACATAAGGTCTCCACCCTCATGATCTAATCACTTCTGAAAGGCCCACCTCCTAATCCTATCACACTGGGGGTTATGGTTCCCACATATGAATTTTGGGGGTACACAAATATTAAGTTCATAGCATTAGCTAATGGATCACACTATTAAATTAAGTTTAGCCTAAAGTTGCCTCCTTATATATTTTAAGTTTGGCCTTGTATTAGTCCATTTTCACACAGCTATACAGATACTACCTGAGACTGGGTAATTTATAAAGGAAAGAGGTTTAACTGACTCAAAGTTCCACATGGCTGGGGAAGCCTCAGGAAACTTACAATCATGGCAGAAGGTAAAGGGGAAGCAAGCATGTCTTACCATGGCAGAACAGGAGAGAGAAGCACAAACAAGGAACTTTCAAACACATAAAACCATCAGATCTCGTGAGAAGTCACTCACTATTATGAGAACGGCATGGGGGAAACTGCCCCCATGATCTAATCACCTCCCTTTCTAGACACCTGGGGATTACAGGTCCTTCCCTCAACACATGGGGATTATAATTGGAGATGAGATTTGGGTGGGGACACAGAGCCAATCCATATCATTCTGCCCCTGGCCCCTTCCAAATATCATGTCTTTTCACATTTCAAAACACAATCATGCATTCCCAATTGTCCTCCAAAGTCTTAACTCATTTCAGCATTAACTCAAAAGTCCAAGTCCAAGGTCTCATCTGAGACAAGGCAAGTCCCTTCCATTTATGAGCCTGTAAAATCAAAAACAAGTTAGTTCCTTTCAAGATACAATGGGGGTACAGGCATTGGGGTCAACTTTAGTGCTTAATCCCCAATTAAACAAAATGTTATCCCTCAAAAAAGGATTACATTTTTCTCATACATTCATATAAAAACATGCTCAATTATTATTGTTTTGAATTTCATCCACAACTTGTGAAAAACTTTTTCTCACTTGTGATAAGTGTACCTACATAATATCTTTGATTTTATCCCATTGCTGGCAAAACCTAGAATATTTACTATTTGGCCTTTTACAGAAAGAGTTGGCTGCCCCTACTACAGGGAAGTCTCCTGTCTAGTTAGCAGATGACATTTCCTTTTGGGGGAATTAGTTGTTAGTATGTGTGCTGAGGGCAGGGAACAGAGGATTGTGGGGTTTTAAACTCAAATACAAAGTTGAAAAGATATATTTATATGCTGAGCATATTGGCTGGTGTCTGTCATTTCTTTATGCTACCCCTGTTCTGTAAATATAAATCAAAAGTGATTCTAGCTTTACTTAGTGGGAGGCAGAAATAGCGACTCAAACAGGGGGAGGAAATACAATGTGAGAAAACAAATAATTGTGCCCTAGTTGATTCCATGGCTCTTTCTTCCCGTAGGTAAAATTTGTGGAGCATTTATAAGGTGCTTATAGTATAGACAGGGTACACACATTTCCCATCGGAGTGTAAACTGTCCTGTTTTCTGCTATATTCTTGGACACCGGAGTAGTGCCTGGCACTTTAGCAAATATGTGATTAAACATATGTTAAATTTTTTCATTTATTTCCACCTCTTTCCCTTCCTTCTCCCATTTTCCAGGTTGGAACACCGAGGCTGAGTCTTGCTTTCCCAGAGAAGGGGAGGAGGCAGTATTGGGGTCCCTTGTGCTCCTGTGAAGGAGGCAGCATCATTTGTTTTTTAGGCACAAATTAGCTCTATTGAGTGATGGAGCTGGGCTAACATTCAAATCCCCTTAAGCACCCTAGCAAAAAAGAATTCACTTCAGCAGAGACAGGTGGCTCTTGCCTGAGTTGGTAACTGTAACATTTTTCCAGTGACGTCTTTACCACCATCGTCTGTCTCTCCACTTCCAGTGCTGCCTCTTTGGAAGCAAAGCCTCACCACCTTCTCAGGTTCTGGCCTCAGAAAAGATCTTGGAATGAGAGGCTGGAAGGAGTTTGCAGTTTTAGCTCTGACACTTCCTATCTGAGAGCCCTTGGACCACTCCCTCCGCCTGAGGTCAGCCTTTGTTCTGTTTCCAAAAACTGCAGTAATAATCTCTATCTTGAATCCTCACACACTTTCAAGCTGGGCCTTGCAAGGTAGTCAGATAACAGAGGGAGATGGTTATTTTAGTTCGTTCTGTGTTGCAATAACCTAATACCACAGTCTGAGTAATTTATAACAAAAAGAAATGTATTTCTCATGATCCTAGAGGCTGGAAAGTCCAAGGTCAAGGGGCCTGCATCTGGTGAGGTCCTTCTTGCAGCATCATCCCACAGCAGGAGGCATAGGGTGAGAAAGTGCACATGACAGAGGAAAAGGAATCTTCTCATCAGGAACCCAGTGTTGATAACTAACCTACTTCTGTAATAAAAACATGAATTCAGCCATGAGAGCAGAGGTCCTATGACCTAATCACTGGGTGAAGGCCCTACCTCTCGACACTGTTGCATTGTGGATTAAGTTTCCAACACATGAAATCTGGGGAACGTATCCAAACCACAACAATGTTCTTTATTGAGTGGCACTGTGCACACATACACACAGTGATACATACACAAACACATACACAGACATACAGGTGTAGACACAAATACACACAGACAAACATACCCACAGACATACACAGAGACATACTCAAACTCAGACACAGATACACAGAAACACACAGACACATACACAAACACAGACACACACAAACTCATACACAAATACACACAAACATACAGACACAACAGAGACATATACACACTCACATACAAGCATACATGTACACAAACACATAGAGACATACACAGACACACATAGGCACAGACACACACTCAGAAAAACACACACAGATATACATAGGCAAACACAAACACAGACACACACAAACACACACATACGAACACACACAGACACACACACAGACATACACAAACTCACATGCAGGCAAAGACATGCCCTCAGATAAACACACACTCAGATATACATAGGCAAACACACAAAAACAGACACACACACACACAATAAAACACACAGACACAAGCACACAGATGACGTGCCATCATTCTTTTCAGGAATTCTGGCCCTTCCAATTTCATGGCAAAGCTGATGAAGTGGGCAACGATAAGACCTATGCTAAGATGGTGAGCAGCACTGTGAGCACCTTTTATGTGCCTGAGCATTCACACATGGGACTGATGGTCCTCACACTAATCCCATGAGGAAGGTGTCATGAGCCACATCACAGTTGAGGATGCTGAGAGGCTGAACATTAAGCAACCTGCCTGGGCCACACAGCCAGTTCCTAGAGGAGTCAGGATCTGGACCCAGATCTCTCTGTCCTTGAAGCTAACACTCTTCTCTGGCCATCATACCACACTGCCTTCCTGGTTTACCCCTGGTGCTACTTTACCCCTTTTGGTTCCTGCTCTGACACCCAGGCTGTCAAGAGGACCCAGCCCCAGGAAACTGCAGCTGTTCAGCACCCATGTCCAACAGGATCTGGCTCAAGATAGCTGATTAATCTGAGATGTGAGTAGCTACTGATGGACTCTGTCTCCCCAAATTGTCAGATAAGAATTATCAGGTTTAGGTGTTGAAATACAAACGTTCAGATTACACTATTCAGGACAGCACCTTACCAGATTTGATGTCTTTCTTTTTTCTTGCAATTAATTTATGTTTCATCCAATCTTGTACACTTTTTAAACTTCTCTAAGAACCTGTGTTTCTTCATTGCAAAATACACACAGACAAACACACACACACATACATACACACGGACATAAACAGAAACTCACACACAAGCATATAAACACCAGACAATAATACCTGCACAGGCCACAGGTGGGTGTAAACGTCTCAAGCAACAACATGTGTGAGGGAGCTGAGCAGTTAGCAAATGCTCCAAAAGTCCTAATGAGGGGAAGCCACCCACAGAGGCTTAACTATCAGCTGTTTCTACTCATCTGACCTCTAAAGTAAATACCATTGCTTCCTCTCCTGGGGACCTTCTTGGATTCCTTCCTCCCTAACTCCATCTGCTTCAACCTTTCTCTCTTTCTTATTAGAGCAGTAACTTCCTATCTTACCTTTCCTTTTGCAGGTGGCATACACTCTATTTCTATTACTCTCCACTCTAGAAGTTTTGTTTTTCTATTCTAAGACTCTCAGTCTGTTAATAAAACCTTCTTTCCCCATACTTGCTTTCACCCTTCCTCAACCTGCAGACCCTTGACCAAGCGGAAGCTAGCCCTACGGAGACATCACAATAGAGTGGTTAGCCATCCTGGCTCTCACGTTAACTCTTGAGGTTCAAAGCTTTAGCTATCCTATTTCACATGTTTGAGATCAGCTTTCCTATATGTTCAGTGGGGCTGATAATTACACAGCCCTCATTGGGTTGTTGTGAGAATAAATGAGAAAATAATTTAGTAAACGTTTGAATGCAGTGTGTGGCACAGAGACAGCCTTCACTAAATTGGTGGATATAATTACCTCGTTCTGGTTCAGTTGCTATACTTCATGTTGAGGACCCTAGTTTTCTAGAAGGAAACTTGAAACCATGAAGGTGACACTGGGAACCTGAGGGTCTGGTAAGTGAATATTGAATGTAATAGCAAGGGATTGGGTATGGGATAGGACAGATGCTTTCCCCAAATTTATTTCTATGTTTTATTTTACTTTTTTACCACTTTCCTGACTAGGAATTTTCCCCAGATTTATTTATTTCTTGACATTCTACTCTGTGTCAGGCATGGTGCTAGGTGTTGAAAGTACACATCAAATATAGCTCCTGGCCTCAAGGAGAGCTGTTTATAGTACTCCCTGGAGGTAGTTTGTATTTCTGTGGGGTCAGTGGTGATATCCGCTTTATCATTTCTTATTGTGTCTATTTGATTCTTCCCTCTCTTCTTTATCAGTCTAGCTAGTGGTCTATTTTTGTTATTTTTTTTTTCAAAAAACCAACTCCTGGGTTCGTTGATTTTTTTGGAGGGTTTTTCATATCTCTGTCTCCTTCAATTCTGCTCTGATCTTAGTTATTTCTCGTCTTCTGCTAGCTTTTGGATTAGTTTGCTTTTACCCCTCTAGCTCTTTTAATTGTGCTGTTATGGTGTTGATTTGACATCTTCTAGCTTTCTGATGAGAACACTTAGTTCTACACATTTTCCTTTTAACATTGATTTAGCTGTGTCCCAGATAGTCTGGTACGTTGTCTCTTTGTTCTCATTGGTTTCAAAGAACTTCTTGATTTGTGCCTTAATTTCATTACTTACCCAGGAGTCATTTAGGAGCAAGTTGTTCAATTTCCATGTAGTTTTACAGTTTTGAGTGAGTTTCTTAATCCTGAGTTTTAATTTGATTGCTCTGTGGTCTGAGAAACTGTTTGTTATTATTTCAGTTCTTTTGCGTTTCCTGAGGAGTGTTTTACTTCCAATTATGTGGTCAATTTTAGAAAAAGTGCCATGCGGCACTGAGAAGAATGTATATTCTGTTGATTTGGGGTACAGACTTCTGTAGGCATCTATTAGGTCCACTTGATCCAGAGCTGAGTTCATGTCCTGAATATCCTTGTTAATTTTCTGTCTCGTTGATCATCTAATATTGACAGTGAGGTGTTAAAGTCTCCCGCTATTATTGTGTGGAAGTCTAAGTCTCTTTGTAGGTCTCAAATAACTTGTTTTACGAATCTGGGTGCTCCTGTATTGGTGCATATATATTTAGAATAGTTAGCTGTTCTTGTTGAATTATTCTCTTTAGCATTACGTAATGCCCTTCTTTGCCTTTTTTGATCTTTGTTGGTTTAAAGTCTGTTTTGTCAGACACCAGGATTGCAACCCCTGCTTTTTTTTTTTTCTTTCCATTTGTTTGGTAAATTTTGTTCCATCCCTTTATGTTGAGCCTGTGTGTGTCTTTGCACGTAACATGTGTCTCCTGAATACAATATACCAATGGGTCTTGACTCCTTATCCAATTTGCCAGTCTATGTCTTTTAACTGGGGCATTTAGCCCATTTACACTTAAGGTTAGTATCGTTATGCTTGAATTTGATCCTGTCATCGTGATGCTGTTTGTTTATTTTGTACACTAGTTGATGCAGTTCCTTTGTGGTATCATTGACCTTTATATTTTGTGTTTTTGCAGTGGCTGGTACCAGTTTTTCCTTTCCATATTTAGTTCTTCTTTCAGGAGCTCTTGCCAGGCAGGCCTGGTGGTAACAAAATCCTTCAGCATTTGCTTGTCTGGAAAGGATTTTATTTCTCCTTTGCTTATGAAGCTTAGTTTGGCTGGATATGAAATTCTGGGTTGAAAATTCTTTGCTTTAAAAATGTTGAATATTGGCCGCCAATCTTTTCTGGCTTGTAGAGTTTCTGCTGAAAGGTCTGCTGTTAGTCTGATGGGCTTCCCTTTTTAGGTGACCTGGCCTTTCTCTCTGGCTGCCCTTAATAGTTTTTCCTTCATTTTGACCTTGGAGAATCTGATGATTATGTATCTTGGGGTTGATCTTCTCATGGAGTATCTTAATTTTTTTCTCCATATTTCTGGAATTTGCATGTTGGCCTGTCTTCCTAGGTTGGGGAAGTTCTCCTGGATAATATTGTGAAGTGTGTTTTCCAGCTTGTTTCCATTCTCCTCCCATCTACTTCTGGTACTCCAGTCAATCATAGGTTCTTTCTTTTTATGAAGTCTCATATTTCTTGGAGGCTTAGTTCATTCCTTTTTAATCTCTTTTCTCTATTTTTATCTGCATGTCTTATTTCAGTAAGGTGGTCTTCAAACTCTGATATCCTTTCTTCCACTTGGTCGATTTGGCTGTTGATACTTGTGTATGCCTCACAAAATTCTCATGCTGTGTTTTTCAGCTCCATCAGGTCATTTATGTTCCTCTTTAAACTGGTTATTCTAGTGAGCAATTCCTTAACCTTTTATCAAGGTTCTTAGCTTCTTTGCATTGGGTTAGAACATGCTCCTTTAGCTCAGCATAGTTTTTCATTACCTGTCTTCTGAAGCCTACTTCTGTCACTTTGTCCATCTGATTCTCCGTCCAGTTCTGTGCCCCTGATGGAGAGATGTTGCGATCATTTGGAGGAGAAGAGGCACTCTGGCCTTTTGGGTTTTCAGCATATTTTCATTTATTCTTTCTCATCTTCATGAGTTTGTCTAGTTTTTGTCTTTGAGGCTGCTGTGGGGGCCTTTTTGTTATTGTTGTTGATGCTGGTTTTGTTGCTTTCTGCTTATTTGTTTTTCTTTCAATAGTGAATCCCTCTTCTGTAGGGCTGCTGCAGTTTGCTGGGGGTTCACTTCAGGCCCTGTCATCTGATTTGCTCCCATGCCTGGAGATGTCACTCAAGGAGACTGGAGAGCACCAAAAATGCATGCCTCCTCTTTGTTCTGGGACCTCTGACCTCTAGGGGCACCAACCTGATGCCAGCAGGATTGCTTCTGTATAGGATATCTGACAATCTCTGTTGGAGGTTCTCACCCAGTTGGGTGGCATGGGGAGCAAGACCTGTATAACAAACCACTATGTCCCTTGGTAGACATGGTGTGTTTCACTCGGGGGGACCCACTTGCCTGGGCTGTCCTCAGAACTACCTGGAGGAAAGGGTAAGTTTGCTGGTCCGCAGAGACTGAGGCCCCCCTCCCACTATGGGCTCAGGCCCAGGGAGGTCCGAATTCTGTCCCTGAGCTTCTGGCTGGAGTTATTGGAGATCCTGTGAGGAAGCCCGTCCCACTGAGGAAGGATGGGTCAGAGTTAGGCCTGAAAAGGCACTCTGGCCGAAGAATGCCACAGCTGGTTTGTTGGACTATGGGGACAAGTCTTGGGATCAAGCCGTCCCACCTCTCTGGCTCCAGCAGGGAAAAAGTGCAGCCTGGAGCCGTAGAAATGGGTGCTGCCTACTGGCAAACCGAATCCAGAAGCACATCAAAAAGCTTATCCACCCTGATCAAGTGGGCTTCATCCCTGGGATGCAAGGCTGGTTCAATATATGCAAATCAATAAATGTAATCCAGCATATAAACAGAACCAAAGACAAAAACCACATGATTATCTCAATAGATGCAGAAAAGGCCTTTGACAAAATTCAACAACCCTTCATGCTAAAAACTCTCAATAAATTAGGTACTGATGGGACATATTTCAAAATAATAAGAGCTATCTATGACAAACCCACAGCCAATATCATACTGAATGGGCAAAAACTGGAAGCATTCCCTTTGAAAACTGGCAAAAGATAGGGATGTCCTCTCTCACCACTCCTATTCAACATAGTGTTGGAAGTTCTGGCCAGGGCAATTAGGCAGGAGAAGGAAATAAAGGGTATTCAATTAGGAAAAGAGGAAGTCAAATTGTCCCTGTTTGCAGATGACATGATTGTATATCTAGAAAACCCCATTGTCTCAGCCCAAAATCTCCTTAAGCTGATAAGCAACTTCAGCAAAGTCTCAGGATACAAAATCAATGTACAAAAATCACAAGCATTCTTATACACCAACAACAGACAAACAGAGAGCCAAATCATGAGTGAACTCTCATTCACAATTCCTTCAAAGAGAATAAAATACCTAGGAATCCAACTTACAAGGGATGTGAAGGACATCTTCAAGGAGAACTACAAACCACTGCTCAAGGAAATAAAAGAGGATAGAAACAAATGGAAGAACATTCCATGCTCATGGGTAGGAAGAATCAATATCATGAAAATGGCCATACTGCCCAAGGTAATTTACAGATTCAATGCCATCCCCATCAAGCTACCAATGCCTTTCTTCACAGAATTGGAGAAAACTACTTTAAAGTTCATATGGAACCAAAAAAGAGCCCGCATCGCCAAGTCAATCCTAAGCCAAAAGAACAAAGCTGGAGGCATCACACTACCTGACTTCAAACTATACTACAAGGCTACAGTAACCAAAACAGCATGGTACTGGTACCAAAACAGAGATATAGATCAATGGAACAGAACAGAGCCCTCAGAAATAACGCCGCATATCTACAACTATCTGATCTTTGACAAACCTGAGAAAAACAAGCAATGGGGAAAGGATTCCCTATTTAATAAATGGTGCTGGGAAAACTGGCTAGCCATATGTAGAAAGCTGAAACTGGATCCCTTCCTTACACCTTATACAAAAATCAATTCAAGATGGATTAAAGATTTAAACGTTAGACCTAAAACCATAAAAACCCTAGAAGAAAACCTAGGCATTACCATTCAGGACATAGGCGTGGGCAAGGACTTCATGTCCAAAACACCAAAAGCAATGGCAACAAAAGCCAAAATTGACAAATGGTATCTCATTAAACTAAAGAGCTTCTGCACAGCAAAAGAAACTACCATCAGAGTGAACAGGCAACCTACAAAATGGGAGAAAATTTTCGCAACCTACTCATCTGACAAAGGGCTAATATCCAGAATCTACAATGAACTCAAACAAATTTACAAGAAAAAAACAACCCCATCAAAAAGTGGGCGAAGGACATGAACAGACACTTCTCAAAAGAAGACATTTATGCAGGCAAAAAACACATGAAAAAATGCTCACCATCACTGGCCATCAGAGAAATGCAAATCAAAACCACAATGAGATACCATCTCACACCAGTTAGAATGGCAATCATTAAAAAGTCAGGAAACAACAGGTGCTGGAGAGGATGTGGAGAAATAGGAACACTTTTACACTGTTGATGGGACTGTAAACTGGTTCAACCATTGTGGATGTCAGTGTGGCAATTCCTCAAGGATCTAGAACTAGAAATACCATTTGACCCAGCCATCCCATTACTGGGTATATACCCAAAGGACTATAAATCATGCTGCTCTAAAGACACATGCACACGTATGTTTATTGCAGCATTATTCACAATAGCAAAGACTTGGAACCAACGCAAATGTCCAACAATGATAGACTGGATTAAGAAAATGTGGTACATATACACCATGGAATACTACACAGCCATAAAAAATGAAGAGTTCATATCCTTTGTAGGGACATGGATGAAATTGGAAATCATCATTTTCAGTAAACTATCGCAAGAACAAAAAACCAAACACCTCATATTCTCACTCACAGGTGGGAATTGAACAATGAGATCACATGGACACAGGAAGGGGAACATCACACTCTGGGGACTGTTGTGGGGTTGGGGGAAGGGGGAGGGATAGCATTGGGAGACATACCTAATGCTAGATGATGAGTTAGTGGGTGCAGCGCACCAGCATGGCACATGTATACATATGTAACTAACCTGCACATTGTACACATGTACCCTAAAACTGAAAGTATAATAATGATTAAAAAAAAAAAATGGGTGCTGCCTTTTCCCAGCCCAGAGAGCTTAGCATGTTAGGCAGTTGCCAATCCCAGTGCTGGCTGCTACCCCTCCCACAAGGAGCTCAAATGGCTTAGACAGCAGGCAGCCGCAGCCCTTGCTGGTTGCACCCCACCCTGCCACCTCCTCCCCAGGAGTTCCCTAGCCTTAAGCAGATTCCAGCTGAGAGGCTGTAAGAATCTGCACATTCTGGGGTTGGGAGGATAGGCCCTAGTGGTGTGGGTTCAGAAGTGGGATCTTCTGATCTGTGGGTTGCACAGTTCCATGGAAAATGCACAGTAGTGTGCTCACTCAGTGCCTCCCTTGGCTCGGGGGAGGTTCCTCTTCTTGTGTGGCTCTGAGGTAGACCGCTTCACCATACTACTCATCCTTCTCTCCCTGGGTCACGCCAGCCTTCTATTCAATTTTGATGAGATAACCTGCATACCTTGGTTGCCGGTGAAGGATTCACTTGTTTATTATGTTTTTTTTTTATTTTTTTTTTGATGGGAGCCTCCGAAAGCCTCTGTTTCTTCTAGTCAGCTCTCTTGGCCCTGCCCCTGTAGTAAACTTTTAATAAGCATTGTTGATATTCATATTTTTACCATCAGGCTACCTGCATTTCAATTCTGGCTGGGGCCAGCTGAGTGGCTATAGGAAATAAGTTATCCTTCACTGTTCCCAGTTTCCTCACGTGTAAACATGGGAATAACAACAGCATCTCTCATAAGTTTTTTGTGAATGGGACAACTAGGTAAGCACCTAGTAAGCATTCCATGGCAATCTTCTGCTGTGGTCTTTCTGTCTTGTTCCATAAAAGCATTTAGCTCATGTCTCTATCTCAGGGTCACTAGAAAATTTGAATTTGCTGTGTAGAAATTGCTTTTAGAATCAGTTTTGTTGGAACACTTCTATTTCAGAAAGGGAGATACCTTAGCTCATTTCATAAGGTTTTTTTTTTTTTTTTTTTTTTTTCTATCCTTCTTTCACTTAAAAGCAATCTAGTTGAAGGGCCATAAATTGTTGAGAAAAAGCTTGGACTCTCAGTCAGTCAATGTTGATCTTGATTTTCTTCGCTACCTCACATGGGATGGGGAGTCTTAGAAAGTTACTTGTCTCCCTGACCCTCAGTTTCCTCGTCTATAACATAGGGATGATGAGGTGAAGTAAAGTATAGGGACATCCCTCCCAAGAACTTGCCACAGAATTATACGAATGAATGCTTACTTCCTTATTTGCATAGACATCTTCAGCTGTCTGTCTCTGTCACCTTCTTTTCCTCCACATGTAGTACCATAATCCTTGTAAGCATTTGTAAATTCTGCTAGTTAATTAGTTTCATACAGTGTTGCTGGGTGGCTTAATACCCTTTCCTAGCACTCCTGAGAATATATGAAATACAAGACATGCATTCTTACCATAAAGTTATATTGAGGAATTTAATGAACAGAAAAAGCCATATACTTTCTGTATTAAAATTAAGTATGTAGCTTGAATATAGACACAATTCCTGGGCAACCTTGTTCTGTCAAACCTGTTTTCTCTGCCTGTCCAAGACTCTTGGAAGCATGAGATGTTTCCTGATGTTGGCTTTGTGGTTTGCATGTTATCAGAGAATGCTGCTGAATGAAGGGACTTTGATCTGTCCAGAGCACACATTAATAGTGGATTAAGCTATGTCCCGTTAGCCATTATCCAGGCATAGGGTCTTATTTTGAATGAAGGGAGGCTGGTCGTGAAACAAGTTTTGTGTGTTGGGAAAAAAAAAAATGCAGCTGTGCTTTGAACTCATGACACGGTCTCGACTACAGTGGGGATGCCGTTCTACCTTCTGCTGAGGCTTCGATAATTAATGAGTAAATCCACGTAAAGCATTCAGAGCACTCCTGTGCATAGCAAGCCCTTGGCATGAATCCATTACTCTTATGCTCACTCTCATCATTAGCATTACCATCAGAATGGTCTCATGACCTGTGCATACTCATTGCAGGGAATCTCAGAGAAAGTTGGTAAAACTCTTCTTGGAGTCACCGTCTAAGGGCTCCTGCCAGATCATCTCTTGGGGATGTGGATAAAATTCACTCAAGTTGCCATCTTCTGGGAATTTGTACCCCTTGCCATTGGCTTAGGCTGTTCAGTTGGCCTTAGGCAACTGGTAGTTCCAGGCTAACTTCTTGCTGATTTTATGGGTGGGGAGAGCAAGAAGGAGACCTTAATTAGCTTTTGAGGAGAAGTCACCAATTTTAACCTTTTCCATTCTTTCTTTTGTTTGAGGGTTATTTTCAATCTCTATTGGGTTCTGTATTCTCCAGTTAGTCTGCCAAAATTTCTTAGGCTACTCGAGTTCTTCATTCATCCATTCATTCACTCACAATCATCAAAAAAGCACTTATTGAGTGCCTGCTGTGTACTAGGCATTGCTACAGAATGTATCAGTGAACAAAAGATACACAAGTCTTCCTCCTGATGAGTCTTGCATTCTAACGTTGTGGCTGTGTCAGGAATGGGGTGGGGACTGACAAACATAAATACAAATGTAATCATGCTACATCAGATAGCTATGAATGCCACAGTAAAAACAAAAACAAACTGGGTAAAATCTGTTAGATGTGCCAAAGATGTGGGGAGCTGTAGTTTAGAAAAAATTGACTTTTCTGAGGGCAGTTTTAGTTTTATAGATAAACTGAGTAGAGTATGAGAGTTTCCATATATCTCTAAACAGTTTTTCCTATTATTAACATCTTGCATTAGTGTAGTACATGTGTTATAACTGATGAATCAATACTGATATATTATTATTGATTAAAGCCCATAATTTAAGTTAGGGTTCACTGTGTACAGTTGTATGGGTGATGAGTAGTGTTTTGTTTTGTTTTGTTTTGTTTTGAGACTGAGTCTTGCTCTGTCACCCAGGCTGGAGTGCAGTGGTGCGATCTCGGCTCACTACAACCTCTGCCTCCTGGGTTCAAGCAATTCTCCTGCCTCAGCCTCCTGAGTAGCTGGGACTACAGGCACGCGCCACCACGCCCAGCTAATTTTTGTATTTTTAGTAGAGATGAAGTTTCACCATGTTGGCCAGGATGGTCTCAATCTCTTGACCTCATGATCCGCCCTCCTTGGCCTCCCAAAGTGCTGGGATTACAGGTGTGAGCCACCATGCCCGGCCAATCAGTAGTTTTTTAAAGGGTGATGTAATAGACACCTCCTGTGCCTGCCTGGCATTATCTCAAGTCCCCTTTCTATTCCCCCTTAATTAAGCTGCAGCTTCTCTGCCTGCTGCCTGAGGTACCTGCCGGGCACCACTCAGACATTCTGATGAGGGCACGTGCAAACCTGGATGTGCAAGGGGATTAATTTCTAGCATCTCACAGGGAAACTCTCCACCGATGGAGGGTGAAAGTTGGTGGATAACAGCCCCCTCTTCTGTCCCTTGGGTCACAACTCTGAGGTGCTTTCTACACAGCTGCTCAGAGGGGACCTAGCAGAGTCCACCCAGGTGCTTTTATCTCTGTTGCTCTCCTTACAGCCCCACTAGCCAGGCACATTTCTTGTGATCACTTATCCAAATAAACTGCCTCCAAGGAAGCCCTTGTTTCAGGTTCTGCCTTCTGGAGGACCTGTGCCAAGTCAGCTCCATTTCTTATCTATGAAATGGAAGCAATGACTACGCTTCACTCGTAGGACAAAGCACTGTTTGTTTAGGTAAATTTAGAACAGTGCCAGGCTCATAGTAAGCCTTCATTAAATATTAGTTCTCATGATGAGAATCCATTATATTTGTATATGTGTTGTTGTTTGTGGAGCCTGTCCATACACATTATTTTATTTTAGCCTCATATTAGCGCTGTGAAATAGATAATAATAATTATCCCTATTTTGCAGACAATGAAACTGAAAACCAGCTTAGGGAAATGACTTGGTCAAGGTTATGTGATTGAGAAGCGGAACAGCCAGGCCTGGTAGATGCCTCAAACCATAGAACACATGAGCTGAAGTGGAGCTGATGTTTTCACTGAATACACCATAACACAGGCACAGAGAGGTCAACTGATTTCTCAGGGTCACACAGCTCTTCAGCAAATATTCTGAGGCTAAGATCCTAGACTTTCAGGCTTCTAGTACAGAGCTTTGTTAGGGTGGGAAATTAATAGAGATAGAGCATGCTGTCTGGGTTTCAGTTGAATGCACAGATCAGAGATAATAATTCTGTTCTCCCATCCTCCTGCCTCAGTTTACATTAGTTTTTCCTTGTTATTCTTGCTAAGCAGTGTATTCAAACTTTTATAAAAGGCAAAGAAATACCTGCTTTTGAAAGAGCAGTTTCCAATGACTTATTTAGGAGGAAATCTGCTTATGAACCAGGATATTGGAAGATTGAATAATTTGAACGATGTTTGTTTTTCTGACCTGGATTTAGCTCTTGTGAAGTTCTCTGCATCAATAGCTCAGGAGATTGAAATATTATTTTCTTTCCTTTATATTCCCCAGTGAAGGTCGCAGGGACTGACCTTCCAGCACCCTGAGATGCCACAGCATGACTTGAAGGTGACCCAGACTGACCACATCTCGGGGTTTTTTGAGCCATTCAGTTTCCATATTCATTTAGTCACTGGGCTTTTTATGTGTGATTTTTGGTGACCATGAAATTGAGAGATGAAGAGGCTTGCCTGCTGCCAAAGACTGTGTGGCGAAGGCTCCGTGTGAGTTCCCCTCGGTTTGCCAGCGCACTTTATTCCTAACTTTGGGCTTTCCTCCCTCTCTTGTCCTCAGCCTTCCCAAGCAGCACCAGCAATGCTCAACAAGGCCTAATTGATTTGCAAGGTCCAAGAGTCATGGGTTTTAGCAATTAGGCAGAACAACTGTCCCCTCATGTGACCAGAAGTATGTGTTAAAGTTGTTTTTTTTTGAAATCACTCTTTTATTTTTAAATACAGAAATAAGACAGAAAGAGTTAATAGTATGACCTCCACAAATCATTTCTTAATTTTTATAATGTAACAGCAAGTAACCTTTACGTGAGGCTTACATGGAGCAGGCCCTCTTCTAAGCACTTTGTATATAACATATCATTTAGTCTTCACTACAACCCTACGAGGCAGTATCTATCATCATCCTCAAAGTCTTCCTCATTATTGTTGTTGTTATTTAACAAAGAAATAAACCAATACACTAAGGCACATAAAGGTGCACTGACAAACCTAAGATCACACTCTAGTAAGTAAATGGTTGGGATTTGAACAGCCTGGCTCCAGAGCCCATGCTCTAAACCATTATCTAAAAAATTAGAAGGGAAAGGAATCATCACAGCCAACCTTCTTGTTCACTCATGTGGAAATTTACTCATGTAGCACAGACAGGGGAGTTAACGCTTCTAACATCACACAGCATGTTAATGGCTGCTTGATTCCAGTCTGAAGTTCTTTTGCCTTCTGCAGAGTGAACCTCTGTCTGTGAAGTTTAGGGAGGAAACCTAATGCATTAGACCCTGAGACTGAAGCAGCTATTAAATGACTTTTTATTCGAGGTAGGATAAGCAGCCTGCATAGAAAGGCAAGAAGGAGGTGGTGGCGCAAATGGGGAGTATGTGTGTGGGGGAAGGAGGATACTGAATTTAGAAATCGTGTTGCATTAGGCTCTGGCCATGTTCCAAATATTTTCATTCGTTATTATTATTTTTATGGGAAAAGGAACCTGCAACAGTTTAGGCTCGGCTATGTGCCTTCAGGCATTGGTTTGTCAAATTTGGATCCAATGCCAAGTCAGCACAGTGGGTGTTCATGGGTGGTGTGTTTATGTGTGTGTGTCCATGTGCTCAGGTGTTTGCGTGTGCCTTTCTCCGTGTGTGTCCGTGGTGTTGGCGTGAAAAGCAGTCCATCCTAGGACTTACTCGCTGTTTCTTACCTCCAGCCCACCTCCCTAATGTGTCAAGAATTATAAATTAATCACCTGGCTGGTTTGCACTGAACTTACTAGTGTTTATGAAAGGGAATTCATTGGATATGCCTGTTAATGGAACACGTGTAATAATACTAAAGCCTGTGATTAAAAAGAAATTTAAGACCCATGAGTTTTTAGTAGAAAAACATGTCATTTGAGTGTTTATTTGCTGGTGTAAAATGGGTGATTTTTAAGGGGGGGAGGTTGCCTATTTTAATTTTTGGAGGACCATGTTATTCACACAGAAAGTTGGCAATGCTCTTGCAGAAGTCCTTTTAGATTGTGTTTAGTAGAGGACTCTTTCAATAAAGTAGGACATGTTTATTGCTTCATTCTTCAATGGAAAATAAATTGCAGAATAGTTCTGCTCATGGGTTTTATTCATTCATTTACCCAAAATTTATTTCTTACCTATCACTTATCAAGCACAGGGGTATGGTATGATTGATTGAGAGATGAATATACTTGGTGCTTGAATACATGTGGTCCTCAGATGGCCCATAGCCTGATGAAGGGTGGACATATGAAAAAATGATTTCAATGCTTGCTCCGAGGGAAGTATGAAAAGGGCAATATGAAGTCAGAGGCTTCCTAGAGAAGGCAGAATTTAAACTGAGCCTTATCCAGTTAATCAAGACAGGGGAGACCATTCTAAAATGAAAAATTGCATTGCAAATTTATGGGGTCTTGGGAGCAAAATGTGCTTGGGGAGAACTGTAAGTTGTTTCTACACTCGGAGAATAAGTGCTGGTTACCTAAAAAGTAATTATTGTTGAATTCTCTCATTCATTCCCTTATTCATTCAGTTGCATGAAGTTGCAGTTCTCATTCATGTGTGTGTGTTTGTAGACACACATGCATACATTTAATATTCCTTGGTGAAATGTGGTACCTTGATTTTCTTACATTTTAATGAGATTTAATCATCCACGTTATCTTATAGTGAGGTGTAGAAAGTTCTGCATGTAAAATGAAACTAGTTGTTTTTGGCTTTGCAGAAGTTTGCCTGTGGGTTTTTAAAAAATCATTTAATTTTCCAGAGAAAGTTAGCATAATTTCTCCACAAATCCTATTTATCTTTTGAAATGGCAAGGAGAACAAACTGCTTTGGATTTCATGGTACTGGAAGACATTGCAAAATCTCTACATATTTTGGGGACATCTGAGTACAGGTTTAGAAGCTTGAGATGTCTTTAAGAGAAAAGTTCTTTGAGTTTCACTTTTTATTTTTAGCTTTGCTAGTAGATTTCGGAAAAGTGGAAATAAGGCCCTGTGTTTTTGGACTTTTTAAATTTCAAGCAAATAAGCCTTCATTAATTTTTCATTCACTACATGTTGATTGAGACTTAAGAGAGGGCATGGGATGAAATCAACCCAATCTCTGCTCTCACAAAGTTCACAATCTGTTGAGGGAAAAGAGCAAACAATGGGACTGGCAGAGATAGTCGAGGTTGTCGTGAAAAAAAAAAAATCTTGAAAAAGGAGAGCGATGCGCTAAGTTTTAAAGAACTGGAGGGCAGAAGCTGGGAGCAACATTCCAGGCAGAGGAGTAATCATGGCCTAAGACAGAGAGGAGAGACTAGGCCACCATCTGATTTTTGAAGGATGGGTGACCTGTTAGAGATGCTAAGTTTTTGCTTTGAGACCACTTGACTTTTCTGCTTCCCAGATGTAGAAATGGTAGATAAAATATAATAAATGGGAAGAAACCCACAGTGATTCAAAAATAGAATAAACATTTCTGTGGTTCAGAAAATGAAAAGAAATATGAAGCTGAGAGGGTCAGGGAGCCCTGATGGTCTCTGAATTCCCAAAAAGGCAGGAGAGCTTGGAGTCAGACTCTGGTGGGTAACTGGGACTAAATCACCTGAATGGTCCAGGATCACTGCTCCTCACCAGTGCTGGGCTGTGGTTCTTCTTGCTGATGGAACTGCTGCCTTTTAGTTTGTATGAAGTTATACACCTTTTAATTATGGGCCAAGCACATCTCCTGTCTCAGTGACTACATCTGTGAGTGTTTCTGGAGGCACGGGCTCCTAGCTCCCATATCAGAATAGTTCTGGGTGGAGGCTCCCAGGATCGCAAATGAAAGCAGACAAACCTGGACATGGAGGGAAAAATGAAAATGCAGCAGATGCCTTCCCTCCCACAGAGAGAAACAACAACACCTCCCATCCAAAATATACCTATAAACAAAAGTTACAAAACACAGAAAAAAAATTAAAGGCAGTCAATAAAATTCATGGTTCAGTGTGTCATGGCAAATGAAATAAAAATAATAAAACTGTCTGAAAAAAATTAAAAAATTAATAGGGGATAATCAAGAATCTATAAAGAAATATATCATGAACCAAAACAGGTGACTAGTTAAACAGGAGCATGTGTATATTTTAAAAATTGAAAAGTTAAATTGGAAATTAAAGATTTAATCATAAAAATAAAAACAAGTAATTGATGGAATACACTCTAAACTGAATAAGGCAGAAACAGTTAATAAATTGGAAGATAATACTAATTTACATAAATACAGAAAGAGCTATAAAAATAAAAATTATGAAAATGGTAGAAAAGAGGTTTCTGAAAGTACAATGGCTGTAAATTTCACAGAGTTGAAGATAGGAGAACTGAGTCAGGTAAATAAAAAGAAAGCTAACCATCATAGCAAACCATCATAGTAAAATGGTAGAATATTAAATCTAAAAATTAAAATAAAAACCCTTAAAGCTAAAAGAGAGAAGAGATAGATTAATAACAAAGTTATTACAGAAGTACAATAATTTCTCCTTATCAGAATAGATGCTAGAAGGCAGTAGGACAATGTCTTCAAAATAATACAAGAAAATAACTGTCAATTTATAATTTTATAGCCAGGTAAATTATCATTTGAGAGAGGGTGAACTAAAGAAAATTTTAGACAAGCAAATATTAAGGGAATTTACCTTCCACAGCTCTCACTAAAAAAGCTAATGAGGACTGTACTCAAAAAAGAAGAAAAGTAAACACAGTACGAAGAGATAGTTGTAAGTAAAAATAGCACAGAAATGAACAGAATATCTTGGTCTTATTAAAGATGAAAAACATCAAAAAAAGAAAAATACAAAGCTAAATGTCAAGTTAACAACAAAAAAGAAGACACTGGGCTTTAAATGGGTAGTTGAAACTTGATACATTTCTTGACTTGTGTGGAGGGGGCTAAAAGTAGTAATTTTAGATTTTTTAGAAAATTATAAAGTTTAATGTTAGGCACTAAAATTGAAACACAGTTTAAGATTGCAAGCAAATTATTAGGGTGAAGGAGGAGTATAAAGGGGGGTTCAATCCTGTCTGTAATGCTTTACTTTTTTTACAATAGCCCATGAAATATGTTCAATCTGGGTGATGGGTACAAAGGTATAATTATTTTCTGTATTTTAACATTTGTTTAAATATTTCATACAGAGTATTTCATTGGTGTGAGGACCATGTGGCAAATGTCTCTTTTCACTGTTCCCTAGCTGTGATTTTTAAGCCATGGTGGAATGTCTGTAGAATCCTTCATCTATGCCAGTCTTCCTCATTCACTTCTCTCTTAGGTCTCAGTCACCTAAAAGAGAAAAAAAAATTTAAAAGATGTTATTTTCATGCATCAAATTAACCAACTTCTAGATAAGACCTTACTTTCTATAAGCAACTAAAGAAGACCTTATATACTAAATACTGTCCTCAATGTCTATCATTTTTAATGGCCGATAAACTCCGTGAAGGTTGAGACTCTGCCAGGTTTGTTTAACTTTGCATTATTGGAGATGGTGACCTGGCGTGAATACTGGTTTAATAAATATATGGACAAAAGGAAGAACTGCTGGATTTACCCAATAGCCAGTTCTCTACTATGCCCAACTCTTCCATGACTTTGTGCTTTTTCACCAGCTATTCTTTCTACCATCTAGAAATGACTTTTACCTCCTAGTTCACTAGGAAAGTTTCCCTTCCTATTATTTCTGTTCCTAGTAGACTAGAAGCTCTATTAAGGGAGAAACCTTGTCTTTCTCCAGTGCTGAATGTTGATCACCTGTTGCATATGTAGAATAAATGTTTTCTTATTTATGAGCCCAGAGTAGACATCACCTGTTCTTAAAGCCTTTCTTGACACAGTTTCCTTTACCTCCATGCTTTCTATCCCAGATGGAGTTAATTATGACAATTTTTAAAATGATATATACTTAGTGTATATTTCCATGGCTGCAATTAGTAGATTGTATTTTAAGTAATTGTCTCCCTCACTGGATATTAATTCTTCAAGTACCAGTTTTATATATTTTTGTCTCCATAGTCCTATGTTGCTTGTCCATTGTGCAGAACAGAGCAAGCCTTCTAAATTTACTAGCCTAAATGAATTATATCCATTTACAAGCAGTGGTCTACACATTCCCTGAAATACTCAAAATCCACCTGATGGCACTTCCTGTCTCTAAGAGATGGCAAAGGGATCCCAGCACACAGTTAAATCATTTGGTGCATCTGAGGGAGCCTGGAATTAGTCATTTAAGATAGATGCCTAGGAAAGGTTAAGATAATGTGAAAAGTGGGGAGGACAATTGGTAATTAACCTCATCTTATCTACTCAGGTCAGTGACCAAGGAGTCACTGAGGATCCACACAAGCCCTCCTGCAGGGAGGACTCTTTTGCTCTCTCAGTCCCCTACTGCTGCCATCTGTTGATAATTACTGTCCAGTCTCTGCTGAGAATGTGTGATATTTAATATTTCCTCACCACTTGAATAAACATGTGGCAATAACAGCAAGGTACTTGGCCACAGGGGTAGAAAGATGTATTTGCATGAAAGAGTCAGTGTACACCTTGGACCAGGCAAACAACTGCCTTCTCTTTGCGAAGTTACAAGAAGTCCCCATGTTTGAGAACCTGGAGAATAGGTACATTGAATTAAGTAGTATTTTTGGAAGAAAACTCTTAAAATCCAAAATATCAAGAAGATTGGAAAACAAAACAGAACAGCCTCCTTTTACAACTAATGTGATTTTTCTCTTAATGAGCAATCCTGAAGTTTTCCCAGGTAACTTTTCAGCATTTTAGAGAAAGTTGGGATTCTTGCCACACAGCTAAGAAAGAAGAAATGTATTTTATATTTTGCACACTTGAAAAAAAAGCTATTCTAATCAAAAAGCCTTTATTCCATCCAGTCCTTTTGGAGGTTTGGAGGGAAGAAGTTTCTAGTTTCATTTGCAGGCAGGAAAGTTCAACTTCCTGTTTCAAAATAACGAGAGGATTCAACAGGGATAAACTCTGTCTTGCTTTGCTCAAACAATAACCTCTACGTTACTGATGTCACTAGAAACAGACTGATTGGGTTCGTTAAGCATTTGGATCTGAGACAGAGTAAGGTGGAGCCACCAATGGCATGTAGATAAATAAACGCAGTCCATTGGTCCGTTGGCCATCTTGAGTGAGGTGGCAGCTGGGTTTGTGGCATGAGGCAGGAGTGGGCATTGTTGCTAGCACTAAAAGAGAAAATAAATCATTCCCTGATCTTGTTTCTCCTTATCATTCATTTCCATTTGAGAGCGCCAATACTTGTCATGAATGTTTTTTTTTCTCCTCAACATTTATTATGAAAATTTGTAGACATGCAGAAAAGTTGAATGAATTTTAGAGTGAGCACAACACCAATATACCTACCACCTAGATTTTATCACGAGCATTTTACTGTACTTGCTATATCATGTCTATCAATCTATCTCCTCTTATAGCCTTTAATCAACCCACATTATTTTTTGATGCATTTTAAAATATATTGCAGGCAGTCATGAATGCCTTGACCATCTACTGTCATCCAAAATAAAACCTGTTATTTTAGACTCTCTTTTCTTTATTGCAAAGGTCTGCCCTAGAGATTACAGCAGGAATTGTTATTCTTTACCTTGCTATCTCCCAAATGACCAGTCCATAGAAGTTACTGGCCATTTGGGAGGTAAGAAATAATTAAGACAAGTATATACATAATTACACATTATGATCAGAATCATGAAAGAAAAAGCAGAATAAAATGGGATTTTTAAGATGGTGTTTTTCCCTTCAATCCACCATCTTCTACAGTGCCACCAAAATGAAATCTTGGAGTACAGCTTGGATCATGCCACTGATTTTACGTGTCTGGCAGGATAAACCCAAAGACTATTAGCAGGACAGAAATGTACTTTCATGACATGGCTAGATAAAGTTTATTTCCATTCAAGAAGTATTTATTGGCTCCCTATAATATGCTGAGTGCATTATGATAGATGTTGCACATGTTAGAATAAGCACATTATGGTCACTACCCTTGAAAAATCAGGTTGAAGAAACAGATAATTTCAGTATGATGCTTAAAATGCTATGCAAGCATAAAGGAGGAGTGACACAAGCTATAAATCATTCAGAATTTACTGAAGCATACATTGTAAAGTCAAGTGGATAGTGACGAGTCTTGAAGGCTGGCTTATGGAGGGACAGAATAATGGGTAAAGAGGGTGGATGCTTTGCTGTAGGGAAGAAGGAACCACTGAAGCAGTTGGAAATATTAGGCAAAGGATGGGTCGGAGGGTGGTAGGAGCGGGCAACACTGTAAGCAGGAAAAGAAGTTAGGAGCGCTGGAGTAATACAGATAAAATGAGTTGAAGTCACTGGTTGTAAAAATGAAGAAGGCACTAGTTTAGAGTAGCATTAGAGGGTCAGAAGCTTTTAAAAATGGAATGGCTGAGCTCAGAGCTGAGGCAAAGGGGAAGGCCAAAAATGAATCCCGATTTTCTGACTTGGGTGGTTGAGGGAATGGTACATCCAATGATTGGGACTGAAAATATTAAGAAAGAGAAAAATATTAATTTAGTTTTGAAGGCTAAATTTAAAGTGCCTGGAAGCCATTCAAGTGGAGATGCCTACAACATGGTGGCCATGTGAATTTGAAGCTCAAGAAAGAATTGGGGCATCCAGGTGGATTCTGGTTAAAAGCATAAAAGTGGATGGAACACCTCAGAGTTATCTCACACAAGGGGTGAGAAATTTCTAGTAATTTTGTACCAACTTTCAATGGTCATTGATGAGGGGTCCTGGAAGTGGAGTGTTTTACACACATCTGGCCTACCTTTATAGTTAGATAGCCACAAGAAAATAACAAGTTCAAATTCCTTTATTTTACTGAGTTGACTTGTTTAGAACCCAGCTCTACTAATTTTTATTTTAGTTATTTTTCCTTTGCATTCATCTCCACTCCATTCTCAGTTGTACACTGCCCATCCATTTCTCCTTCCAGTCATTCATTCGTAACCTTAACAAGCATGTAATAGGTACCTCCCACATGCCAGGCAGGACTAGGTGCTGTCTCTGGAAGTGTTGGCAATGGAACCTTCCATATACACATTTTTTAAGAACCTCAACTTCACTCACTTCCAATTGTCTTCACTTCCTGAAAGAGGGATTGTGTTTAGACTTAGAGGAAGACCTGAAGGGTGGGAAAGCTGGAATGACACCTCTCAAGGGCCTTGAGGCTTGAACGACACGGCGTTGAGGTGATGTGGAAAATGATCCCTCTCTGAGAGAGCATGCACTATTTCATCTTATGCAAACTGTAAAGAACTCCCTGTCTGTATTCGTGAAAGGAAAATTCATGTTTCCTATGGCCTTTAACTCCTAATCTTTACTGGTTACGAGAGGGTATTCCAAGCAGTGGAGTGCTTAATAAATATTATATTGTTTGCTAATGGCAATGCTATTTGGGGGTGATATTTCCTTCTGAATGTGCTAGCCTGGTTTAACAAATCTGCTGTGTGTAGTTTTACCTTTCATTGTGTTGGTTGAGATGTCTCAGGGGCACCTTCAGCAGGGGCTGAGGAACAGTTCAGAAATGCAGAAGTAAATGAGTCTGCTGGATGCGTTAATAGTTTTTGTCTGTGTTGACTTCCCCTCTGTTGAAGGAATGTAACAAATACCAAGGGGCTCTGCTATGTTAAGTAAATGTTTGTGTGCATTCTCACTGTGAAGATGTGTGATGCTTGGAGGGCCTGCAGAGTATTTCTCTGTGCACTTATTTTGTTTTTATACACTTTTGTATGCAACTATGGTCAGTCCTGACCTAACTCATCCCTTATCTATACTCAGCTTTTTAGAAATGCCTTATTTAGGCCTAGTGCGGTGGCTCACACCTGTAATCCCAACACTTTGGGAGGCCAAGGCAGGTAGATCACTTGAGGTCAGGAGTTCAAGAACAGCCTGGCCAACATGGTGAAGCCCCGTCTTCACTAAAAATAAAAAAATTAGCCGAGCATGGTGGCGCACACCTGTAGTCCCAGCTACTTGGGAGGCTGAGGCAGGAGAATTGCTCGAACCTGGGAGGCAGAGGTTGCACAGGTTTCAGTGAGCTGGGATCGCGCCACTGCACTCAGCCTGGGCAACAGAGCTAGACTGTCTCCATAAAAAAAGAGAAACAAATAATTTATTTGAACAAATGACAAATGGTATGGGTACCCTTTTCTAATTTCCCTTTGCTCTCACAAGAACTGAGTGCCACTCCTGGGTAATTATTACCTGTGATGTGCTAAGGCACAGAATTTAAGAGCATGGTATACGGTGAACCCAAACAGACTGGATTTCGAATTCAGTTTCTTCCAGTAGCTTTTCTTTCTCAACCTTAGTTTCCTTATCTGACACTTGGGGTTTGTTACATGAAGAAAAAATGAGATAACTACCAGCACGTGGTGTAAATGCTTAGCACTTAATTAAATCCTTCCTCCTTTACTTTCTCTCTCCCTTCTTTCCTTCTCTCTTTTTTCCCTTCCAATGTATGTTGAATCTTTCTTTTTCTTTTTGGTCATTTTTATGAGCTTTTAAATGCATGCACAAGAACATTCATCTTAAAACAAAAACAGAAAAACTTTTTTTGATACCATGTCTTACTGCTGCTATCTCATTTTGCTTTTGCTATGATAGTCAAATTTCTTAAAAAGTTATCCATATTTGGTGTCTATAATTCCTAATTTCCCATGCATTCTTTAGCCTTCTGCAGCTTGCCTCCAGTCCTTATTATTTCACTGAAAATGCTCTCATCAAGATGGGAATATTCTCCTAGTGAAAATATTTCCTGTAAATCTATTAACTATGATGTTGCCCTTACTGAGGCACCTTTGACTTGATAGTATTTTTTACTTCTTTATGGTTTTGTATTGCTAGTTCAGTTCTTGCGAGGAAACTTATTTTTTTTTGCTGGATATTCTGCATGTAACATGGGTAAGCTCTCTTGTCTTAGATGGGCCACTAGTTATTGTTCTGGAATATGAACCTGTGGGAGTATGAGAATCATGGTGAATGGGAAATAAATAAGCCTGCTTCAACACTCACCTGCACTTTTTATAAAAAATAAGAATAGCATGTTAAAGGATCTAAGCACTAATCATATAACATTAGCGCAAACAATATATTTAAGTAGGACACCAAACCAAAATCAAAATATAAAGAAAACACACTTTTGTAGAATAATGAGTTGTTTTCACTGATCGTTTAGCATTCTCCATCATTGTTTAGTCTAGCTCAGGTTTTCAGGTTGACTTAATTAATTATTTACTATGAATGTTTCCTTCAACTATCACAGACTATTTATACTTCTTAGTGAAAAGCTCTGCTTGGATATATAAACATGTGCCTCTTTATAGGCAAGACTTTTCGAGTGTACAGCAAAAGGTCATGAGGAGAAATTGTCTGTGAACTCATCTTGTTGACTCTCCAGTTAATCTAGGCTATTTATTTCAGCTCTCCTTGGATCTAGCAAACATAAGAGCTCTAACTGCTTCCATACAGCATTTGGAGGAAGGCTCTCAGTTTTCCTTCGAACTGCAGTTCTTACTTGTTTTTATTTTTAACTTAGTTTTTGTCTTTATGACAGTTATGTGGCCAATACCATTTGAAGATGCAAGTAGCTCAATAGGACAAGAACAATATATTCTCTCTCCCTGACCCCATCCACCGCCCATGTTTACTGGACTCATCCAAAAGCAGTAGCTCTCATTACTTTTGTTGTTCCTTTTGACATTTCCCTGTATATGTTGAGTTAACATGTTTTCCCTGCTGTTTCTGGATTTGTCAGTTTCAGGCATTACTGACTGATTTCCTTCTATGGAAGATGAGGAATTAGCTGTCCTTTATCACATCCTTGGCCAACATGTACAGGGCTCACCAACCCCTAACCCCAACTTTCTGTTATGTTAGGTAGAACTCTATGAAATTGCCATTGTTCTTAGTCAAAAGTGTTTGAATGTTAGCAATTTTATAATGTATAGTTACGTCACATTTTTTGTTAAAATAATTTGGCATTTATCATAGCTGAGCTGTGTAGCATGTTATCAATACTATCTATTGCAGAACTTTTAATTTTGTTTGATTGGTTGGATGTTTGGCTTTCAATTTTTAAATTTTTTTAAAAATGTAAACTTTTTAAAAATTTTAAAATTTTTATAGATTAAGGGGGTACAAGGGCAGTTTTGTTACATGGATATTTTGCATAGTGATGAAGGGCAGGCTTTTAGTGTACCCATCACTCAAATAGTGTACATTATACCCAATAGGTAATTTCTCATCCCTCACCCCACTCTCACCCTATCACCTTTCAGGGTCTCTGACATCTACTATTCCATTTATATGTCCATGTGTACAATTGTATAGCTCCCGCTTATAAATGAGAACATGCGGTATTTGACTTTCTGTTTCAAGTTGTTTCACTTAGGATAATGGCCACCACTTTCATTTTTGTTTCACAAAATACATGATTTCATTCTTTTATATGGCTGAGTAGTATTCCATGGTGTGTGTGTGTGTGTGTGTGTGTGTATATATATATATATATATACACATAAAGAAAATGCAGTGTGTGTATGTGTGTGTATATATATACGCACACACACTGCATATACACACACTGTGTATATATATACATATATATGTATATGCATATATACACACACACACATACACACACTGCATTTTCTTTATCCAGTCATTCACTGATGGACACTTAGGTTGATTGAATAACATTGCTACTGTGAATAGTGCTCCCATACAAGTACAGGTTTCTTTTTAATATAATAATTTTATATAATAATTTCTTGTCTTTGGGTAGATACTCAGTAGTGGGATTGCTGGGTTGAATAGTATTCTAATTTTTTAGCTCTCTGAGAAATTTCCACACTCTCTTCCATAGAGCTTCTACTAATTTACATTCCCACCGACAGTTTATAAGTGTTCCCTTTCTCTGCATTCTTAACAATATATGTGGTTTTGCTCCTTTCCCATAATAGCCATTCTGACTAGTGTAAGATAGTATCTCACTGAGGTTTTAATTTGCATTTCTCTGATGATTAGCGATATTAAGCACTTTTTCATGTTTTTTGGCTGCTCATATGTCTTCTTTGGAAAAATGTCTGTTCAAGTTCTTTGCCCACTTTTTAATGGGGTTACTTGGTTTCTTGTTGAGTTGTTGTGTGAGTTCCTTGGAGATTCTGAATATGAGTCCTTCATCAGATGCATAGGTTGAAAATATTTTTCCCATTTTGTAGATTGTCTGTTTACTCTGTTGATTATTCTTTTGCTATGCAGAAGTTTTTTAGTTTAATTATGTCTCATTAGTCTATTTTTGTTTTTGTTGCATTTTCTTTTGTGGTCTTAGTTATACATTCTTTTTCTAGGCCAATGTCCAGAAAAATTTTTCGCAGGTCTTCTTCTAGGATTTTTATAGTTTCAGGTTGTATATTTAAGTTTTTGAGCCATCTCGAGTTAGTTTTTGTATACAGTGAGAGGTAGAGATCCAGTTTCATTCTTCCACATGTGGCTATCAAACTTTCCCAGCAGCATTTATTAAATAGGATGTCCTATCCCCCGTGTATGTCTTTGTTGACTTTTTGGAAGATAAGTTAGTTGTAGGTACAGGGCTTTGTTTCTTAATCATCTATTCTGTATCACTGATCTATGTGCCTATTTTTATACCAAAACCATGCTGTTTAGGTTTGTAGTATAATTTGCAGCCAGGTAATGTGATGCCTTCTGCTTTGTTCCTTTTATTTAGGATTGCTTTAGCTATTCAGGCTCTTTTTTGGTTCCACATGAATTTTAGGATTGGATTTTGTAATCTGTGAAGAATGACATTAGTAATTTGATAGGAAGAACCCTGAACCTATAGATTACTTTGGGTAGTATGGTCATTTTAACAATATTGATTCTTCCAATCCGTGAGTATGGGATGTTTTTTCCATTTGTTTGTGTTATCTATGATCTTTTTTCATCAATGTTTTGTAGTTCTCCTGGTAGAGATCTTTCACCTCCTTGTTTAAATGAATTCCTTGCTATTTTACTTATTTTTTTGTAGGTATTGTAAATGAGATTGAGTTCTAAATTTGATTCTTAGCTTGATTATTATTGGTATATAGACATGCTACTGATTTTTGTATGTCGATTTTGTATCCTGAAACTTTACTGAAGTCATTTATTAAATCCAGGAGTTTTTTGGAGCCTTGAGGGTTTCTAGGTATAAGATTATGTTCTCAGCAAACAATAATTTGATTTTCTCTTTTCTTATTTGAATGCCTTTTATTATTTCTCTTGTCTGATTGCTCTAGCTGGAACTTCCAGTACTATGTTGAATAGGAGTAATGAAAGTGGGAATCCCTATCTTGTTCCAGTTCTTAGGAGGAACACTTTCAACTTTTTCCCATATATTATGATGTTGGCTGTAGGTTTATTGTATTAGGTCGGTGCAAAAGTAATTGCGGTTTTTGCCATTAAAAGTAATGGTAAAAGTAATATTTGTTTCATGCATCTGAGTGCTCTAGTGTTGGTGCATATATATTTAGTCTTGTTATATCTTGTTGTTGAATTGATCCCATTATCATTACATAATAACCTTTTTCACCTTGTTTTTACTGTTGTTGATTTAAGTCTTGTTTTATCTGATATCAATATAGCTACTCCTGTTAACTTTGGTTTTCATTTTCATTAAAAGTAATGGCAAAAACCGCAATTACTTTTGCACCGACCTGATATATATTGTTTATTGTACATTATTTTGAAGTATGTTCCTTCTGTGCCTAGTTTGTCGAGGGCTTTTATCATGAGGAGATGCTCAACTTTATGAAATGCTTTTTCTGCATTTATCAAGATGATCATACAGTTTTTCCTTTTAATTCTGTTTGGTGAATTACATTTTTTGATTTGTGAATATTGAACCATCCTTGTATCCCTGCAATAAAATCCACTTGATTACAGGGTATTATCTTTTTGATATGCTTTTTGCTAGTATTTTATTGAAGATTTTTGCATCTATATTCGTCAGAGATATTGGTCTGTAATTTCATTATTTTATTGTGTCTTTGCCTGGCTTTGGTATCAGGGTTATGCTCGCTTTGTAGAATGAGTTAGGAAGGATTCTTTTCTTCATATTTGGGAACAGTTTCAGTATATTGTTACCAGTATTCTTTGGATGTCTGGTAGAATTTGGCTTTGAACCTATCTGATCCTGGGCTTTTTTTCTGGGGTGGGGAGCTTTTTTTTTATTACTCATTCAATCTCACTATTCATTATTTGTCTGTTCAGGATTTCCATCTCTTTGTGGTTCAATCTTAGGAGGCTGCATGTTTCCAGGAATTTATCCATTTCCTCTCAGTTTTCTAGTTTGTGAGCATAGATGCACTCATAATAGTCTGACTCTTTTGTATTTCTGTGATATCAGTTTTAATGCCTCCTTTTTCATTTCTGTGTGTGCTTATTTGAATCTTTTCTGTTTTTTTTCCTGGTTGTTCTAATATCAATTTTATTTTTCTATCAATTTTGTTTATTTTTTTAAAGAACCAACTTTTCATTTTGTTGTTCCTTTACGTTGTTTTTCTATTCTCAATTGCATTTAGTTTAGCTCTGATCTTTGTTATTTCTTTTCTTTGCTAGATTTGGGCTTAGTTTGTTCTTGTTTATCTAGTTTATCACATTAGGTTGTAAATTTGTGACCTTTCCTTTTTTATGTAGGCATTTAATGCTATAAACTTCCTTCTTTGCACTGCTTTTGCTGTATCCCAGATATTTTGCTTTTTTTTTCTATTTTCATGCAATTCGAAAAATTCTTAAATTTCCATCTTAATTTCATCATTAACCCAAAGACCATTCAGGAGTGGTTTTAAAATTTCTATGTATTTGCACAGCTTTGAGAGCTCATCTTGGTATTGATTTCTAGTTTTATTCCACTGTGGTCAAAGAAGATACTTAATATGTTCTGTTTTTAAAAATTTATTAAGACTTGTTTTGTGGCCTAAATATGGTCCATTTTGGAGGATGTTCTATGTGCTGATAAGAATAATGTATATTCTGTGATTGTTGGGTAAAGTGTTCTATAAATATATGTTAGGTCCATTTGGTCTAGAATCTAATTTAAGTTCAGTGTTTCTATGTTGATTTTCTGCCTCAGTGATCTGTCTAGAGCTCAGTGGGGTGTTGATGTCCCCTACTATTATTACATTGCTATCTATCTTTTCTCTTAGTTGTAGTAATATTTGTTTCATGCATCTGGGTGTTCTAGTGTTGATGCATATATATTTAGGCTTGTTATATCTTGTTATTGAATTGATCCCGTTATCATTATATAATAACCTTTTTCACCTTGTTTTTACTGTTGTTGATTTAAAGTCTGTTTTATCTGATATCAATATAGCTACTCCTTTTAACTTTTGGTTTTCATTTGCAAGGAATCTTTTTCCACCCTTTTACTTTGAGACTGTGTCATATCAGTCGGGGATTTCTTATAAGCAGCATATGGTTGGATCCTCTTGTTAAAATCCATTCTACCAATCTATATATTTTAGGTTGAGTTTTTAATCCATTTGTGTTCAAATGGACTTTCCCACATCTTTACGGATAGATCTATAGATTCAATTAACATTATGACAGGAACAAACCTCACATAATATTGATATGTTATAATGTTAATTGTTATCTATGTGCTTTGTAGCCTCAATTATATAATTGCTATATAAAACCTGTGAGTTGTATACTTTCATGCGTTTGTATGGTTTTAAAATATACTTTGTTACTGCATTTTTTATGAGTTCTCTCCCAATTTGTTGAAACATCCTCTCAATACAAACAAATCTAGAATTGGATTTTTATCGCCTTGGAGCCATCTCTCTTGGAAACTTCTGATTGGATCTAGAAGACTAGTTATTCTTTAGAATGGCGGCTGGGATCCCCCTAAACCATCATGCTAGGGATACTCTTGTCTCTTGTGTAGGAGTCTGTTTTCTAGATTCTATTGCTTTTGCATTATTGGTCCATTCTTCTTGGTGGAGCCCTCACTCTTTTAGTTTTCTAACAAAGGGAGAAAATGAGGTATTTTTTTGTGACCTGACATGTCATTATTCCCTCTTCACACTGAGTTGACATTTTGCTAGCTTAGTTGGTGTATTAGTCAGGGTTCTCCAGAGAAACAGAACTAATAGTACTTTTTTATTTATAGGAATTGGCTCACACAGTTATAGAGTTTGGCAACTCCCAAGTTCTGCAGGTTGAGTTGGCAAACTGGAGAACCAGAAAAGCCAAAGGTTTACCTCCTGTTTGAGTCTGAATGCCTAAGAACCAAGAGAGTCTATGGTGTAGTTTTCATTCAAAAATCTGCAGGTTTAAGACCCATGAAGAACCAATGGTCCTTTTCGGGTCTGAGGCGAGAAAAGCTCCAATGTTAACAATTCAAAAGCAGTTAGGCAGAGTATTTTCTCTTACTCAGATTAACAGTCAGCCTTTTTGTTCTATTCAGGCCTTCAACTGAGTGGCTGAGGTGCACCCACATTTGTGAGAACAATCCTCTTTACTCAGTCTACTGATTCAAATGTTAATCTCATTCAGAAACACCTCCAAAACATACCCAGAATAATGTTTGATCAAACATCTGGGCACTCTGTGACCTAATCAAGTCAACACATAAAATTAATAATCACTAATAAACTAAGACAGAAAATTTCTAAAGGAAAGTTAGAAATAACTTTCGCTGAGTAATTTGAAGCCATTTCTTCACTGTCTTTCAGCTTTAGGAGCCCCTCTTGAGAAGTCTGATGCCTAGTTCATACTTGGATGCAATTTTAGGCATATGGCTGGAATGTTTGGCCCTGGGCCTCATTGTCAGGTGTTGTAGCTAGAATAAATTGTAAGAGGATCCTGATATGAGTGTCTTTAGGTTATTTTTCATCAAATGGCCATTTTTCCTGGGGAATGATTTCCTAGTGTATTGGTTTGTACAGACTTGGGAATCAAGGAGATATAAACACTTAGAACATAATCTTTACTTCAACTTCTTGTGTTTAGCACACCAGACATAACCTTTATTCAGTGTCCGCTAGTCCATACATCCTCTATTCTACCTTTCTTAGACAGCACATCTGCATTTGCAGCCAGCGTTGGAGTGATGGACAGAATATGGATATCCAATGACTTTGTAAAGAGATCATCTACCTGCATACCCATTTTCATCTCCACATTTATGTCCATCTCCATGAGGTCCTGAGGATGCTAATGTCTGAACCTTAGGGAGGTACCACCGTGCAAGATGGAAAGCTCTTATCTCTTTGGTGCCTTGCAGGTCAATTACACTTGTCTTTCTGCTTCCTAGCTTTAAATATTGTGTTGTTACTCTCTCCTTTTCAATATTTTTGCACTTAGTGTTTGCTCTGGTTTAATATGTCCCCTAAAGTTTATGTGTTAGAAACTTAATCTCCATTATAACAGCTTTAAGAGGTGAAGCCTTTAAGAGGCAATTAGACCATGAGATTGCTACTCTCATGAATGGGTTAATAATGTTATTGAGAAAGTCGGTTAGTTTTTGCAGGAGTGGGTTCCTAATAAAAAAAATGAGCTTGGCCTGATCTTCTCTCTGTTTCAACTGCTCACTTGCACCTTCTGCTGTCTGCCATGGGATAATGCAGCAAGAAGGCCCTCATCAGATGCTGACACCATGCTTTTGGACTTCTCAGTCCCCAGAACTGTGAGAAATGTTTTTCTTCTTTATAAATTACCCAGTGTGTAGTATTATAGTAGCAGAACATAGACTAAGATAGAAAATTGATATTGAGAGGGAGTTGTTGCTACAATAAATACCTGAAAATGTGGAAGCAGTTTTGGAATTGGATAAAGGGCAGAAGCTGAAAGAATTTGGAGGAGCAAATAAGCAGAAGCCTGTATTGCCATGAACAGAGCATTAAGGATTATTCTGCTGAGGGCTCAGAAGAAGAGAGCTGTGAAGAACATCTAAATCTTCTTAGAGATTACCCAAGTTGCTGTGACCAAAATGTTGGTGGAAATAAGGATAGTAAGGGTCATCCTGATGAAATCTCAGATGGATGTGAAGAGCAAGGTCTTGAAAATTAGATTGTCAGTCATCCTTGTTATAAAGTGGCAAATACCTTGGCTGAATTGTGTTCATATCCTAGAGTTTAATGAAATACAGAACTTAAAAGCATTGAAATATGATATATGGTGGAAAAAATATCTAAGTAGCAAGGCATTCAACTGCTGCATGGCTACTTTTAACCATGTACAGTGAGATGCAAGAGCAAAGGAAAGACTTAAAGATATAATTTACAATTAAAAGAAAAGCAGATTGGAAAAAAATGCAGCCTGGTCACGTTAAAAGAAGAAGTAAAAGTGTGTTTGAGAGAGAATATTATGAGTGTAACCAAGTGACCATTTGATAGAAATTATGATGAATGGGAGGGATCCAGATGCTATTCATCAAAACAATGAGGAAAATCCCCAAAGGTATTTCAGAGATCCTTGAGGCCACCGTGGTCATCACAGGCCTAGAGCTCTAGGAGGGCAGAATGGTTTCAGGGGATGGGCCCAGAGTGTCCTCCATGGACCCACTGCCGAGGTCTGCCTCAGGACTCTGCTCCCTGCATTTTAGTGCAGCATGCCTCAGCTGCCCCAGCTATGGCTCAAGCAACCTCAAGTGCTACTCAACCTACCGTTTCTAAAGTACAAGTAATAAACATTGATAGCACCTATGTGGTGCTAATTCTGCAGGCATGTAGAATGCCAAGTTGTGGGGACATGGCTTCATCCACTTAGCCTTCAAAAGATGCCTTGGACCACCTGGAAGCCCAGGGAGAAACCTGGCACAGAGGCAGTGTTGACTCAGAGTCCTCACTGGGGTAATGCCTAGCAGGGCTGTGGGAGTGGGGGCCCCCAAGACCACAGAACTGTAGGGCCACCAGAGTGCCCCCAGCCCTGGATAGCCAAAGCTTGGACTGAGCTCAGCAAAGATATAGGAACTGGGATGCCCAAGGATTTGCCCCCACTCCCACTCCCCAGGTTGCTCAGGTTGCAGGACATGGAGTCAAAGGAGATTATTTTCCAGCTTTAACATTTAATGTTGTTTTATTCTATTGAGTTTTGGACTTACTTAGGACAAGTTACCTCTTTCTATTTGTCTATTTCTCCCTTTGAAATGGGAATGTTTATCTTATGCCCACCATTGTATTTTGGAAGTAGTTAACTAGTTTCGATTTTGCAGGCTTACAGCTGGAAGGATTTGCCTCTGGAGAAGTCATGCCTTGACTCTCACCCATATCTTATTTAGATCAGACTTCAGGCTTTGGACTTTTAAATTGATGCTGGAATAAGTTAAGATTTTGGGGCCATCAGGATGGAAAAAATATATTTGTGCATCGTGAGCTGGACATAAAGTTTGGGATCCAGAGGCAGAATGTATGGTTTGAATGTGTCTTCCACATTTCTTATATTGGAAAATTAATCCTCATTATAACAGTATTAAGAAGTGATTAGGCCATGAGAACATTGTTTTCATGAATGGATTAAGGCCATTATTGTAGGAGAGGGTTAGTTATTGCAGAAGTGGGCTTGGCCCGATATTCTCTCTCTGTCTCATGGGCTCATTTTTTTTTTTTTTTTTTCTGCTGTTGTTTGTTTGTTTGTTTGAGTTGGAGTCTCACTCTGTTGCCTAGGCTGGAGTGAAGTGGATCGATTTCAGCTCACTGCAACCTCTACCTCCCAGGTTCAAACGATTCTCCTGCCTTAACCTCCTAAGTAGCTCAGACTATGAGTATGCACCACCAGGCCCAGATAATTTTTTTTGTATTTTTTAGTAGAGACAGGGTTTTACCATGTTGGCCAGTCTGGTCTCGAACTCCTGATCTCAGGTGATCTGCCTGCCTTGGGTTCCCGAAGTGCTGGGATTACAGATGTGAGCCACCACACCTGGCCTCATGTGCTCACTTCTGTTTTCTGCCATAGGATAGCACAGCAAGAAGACCCTCACCAGATGCCAGCAACATGCTCGTGGACTTCCCAGCCTCTAGAACTGTGTTTCATGCCTTAAAACATTCCTTTACTGGTATTTCAGTGAGGTCTTCAGATGGAGAGATGCTAATTTATTTGTTCATTCTGCATCTTCATTTGAAAGCTAGAGCTTGCTTCTTTCCTTACTCTCTGGCCAGTGCATGGGAAGTGGGATAAAATTACCTGGTAGTGTGATGTTGCTAAAATTCAGAATTATTGTCTTTCTCCTAATCAAAATGAATAATTTTTGCTTTTTATCACTTACTTAAATAACCCCATCATTTGAACTGGATGTTTATTAGAAAAAACATGTAGGTTTCCTTATTAAATAATGAACTCTACAATAAAACTCTACAATATAATCAGAACTTTTATAATTAACCCAAAACCATTTCCTAAAAATTCATCATGAACAAAACTTGGTTATCTAGCTATATTCTCAAGCATTTTGTGATCTGCTGTGACAAACTGGTCTGTAAAGTAAAAAGAAGTTAGTAATCAATTTAATAATATAAGTAATTTTATTAATTTCTGCATTACTACATTCAACATACCAAAACGTAAACAAAATGTCCTTTATGAAACCACATGATAACCTTCTCAGATTCTGATTCACTCACCAGCCTGGAAGAAAGGATACTTGACAATGATTAAATACTTGTTTAGTGTGTATTTGTGATTAAAACCTCTTTGGAACTCTTTAAATTAAAACTGTGTCATCTCTCAGAAATGAGTAAAGTGTGGCCCAATCTAGAAGTGATGGGATTTTTTAGTGACAATTTTTATTATGATTAGGTTCATCTGCATGTGACAAATAACCTCAAATTTCCTAAACATGGTGATTGTATTGCAATAGACCAGACTTTCTTATTTAGGTAAACAAAGTGTCTGGTCCAGGATGCATGGTGCCATAATTATCTGGCACCAGGATCCTCCTGTCTTACCTCTTCATGCTTAGAATGCCACCTTACTGTCCATGATGACAAGAACAGCTCCAGGCACTATTTCTTTATTCCAGACAACAGTAAAGAAAAAGGAAAAAGAAAGGGCTACCTCTTCATGTTGGGGACACTTCCAAGAAGCTGCCCATATTGGGGATACTTTTATTCATTGGTTAATAGTTGGTCACATGGTCATAATTACTTGCAAGAACTGGTGGAAAATGCATCTATTTCAGCAATGCACTGAGTAACTCTCAGATTTTGTATTTATAAGGAAGAAAAAAAGAGGAGATATTAGGAAATAAAGAGCAGTGTTTTTCACAGGGGCACTTATATAGAACCAGCTTGTGATTCCATATTTTTTGTAATCTACAAAACACAGGGATGACAAAGAGGTGGTGGCAAGTGACCTGAGTGATGGACATCATGTCAATGGCAGAATAACAATCAGATATTATTTGTTTCATGGTTACTAATCATATGCTGATATCCAGCCTGGAAGTGAATAAATACTAGTAAAAATTAATCATTTTAGTAATAAGATATCTCAAACACAGAGAAGGCCGAACTCTGTCATCTGATACTACTCAATTTTTTTAGATATTGCCATATTTGCCTCAGATATGTCTTTTGTCTTCATAGGAAATGGAAGTACCATCACCTTATCTGTCCCTTTTCCTTTTCGAGTGTTGAATCTTTACCAGTGATGAGGGCTAGTCACACTGAAATAGAGTTTATCTCACTCTCAGCACCTTGTAGGTACCACATGGTGACTGGGAGTAGCTTGGCTAATAGAGGACCAAAAAACAATGTTTTATCAGGTGTGATTACTGATCGTATAAGACATAATCCAGTTAATGAAGCTTAGTTCTATTAAAAATATCTTTTTCACTTTAAAAAACTAGAATATACACATAGTTGAAGGATATGACCTATAATTTAAAGAAAAATAAACATCTTTTTATGTATAATAAATATATATATTTATTAAGTAATCTGCTTGACTACATATTTTACTTTTCTAAATCACTGCATATTGGATTTAATATTTTCTGTTTAAAAATAGTAATAACAGATCTTACAGTTATAAGTGGCACAGTTTCACCCACCTGACTTAGGTCAGATTCTGCAGGAAGTAGACACTGAGACTCTGTGGTTTGCAGGCAGGTGCTTCCCTGGGGAGTGTGAGGGGGTAGGGGAGGAAGAATTGAGCAGAAGAGAAAATTAGGCTGAAATGCAGTTGCAAAAAAGTTCTCAGCTCGTCTCACAGGGGCTCTGGAGCTGGGATGCTGAGATGAATTGTTCCCTTAAGGCCACTGTACCCTGGCAGAACCCAGTGGTGAGACACTGGAAGAGAGCTGTCCATGGGGAGGAGGTGTACCCTTGGTGAAGGGGGCGCTCTTGCACAAAGGCTGCGGGATCTCAGAGTCAATTCTTCTCCAACCTGAGGGCAGCATCTAGCAGCACATGGCCCTCTCCACTTCTGAGTGCGGAGCATTCCCAGTTCATATGCTTTAACCAACAAGGCTCTTTTTATATTCTGTTGTACTGTTGGCCAATTCTAAGTCAGCCAACTAACTCCAAAAACATGGATCATTTCATTTTCATTGAGCACATGTCAGTGTAATATTGTTTAAACTTCTTTGAATAGAAACCTGATAAATTCCAATTAAAAATAGATAAAGGAGATGAACTATTTATGACTGATTTTAAAACATTTTTTATTATTTGGTGGAAAACACTATTGTTTCTGGAATTCCTGAAACATCTTTAAAGGGGCAAGATTTTGAGACTCTGGTGTCTTAGAAAGAGCCTACTGTTGGAATCAGATGTACCTGAATTTGAATTTAGACTTCCACAGTTACTAGCTATGTGACTTAGGCAAGTCATACAACCTCTCTGTGCTTCAATTTTCCAAACATAAAGCATCACTTCTTCCAAGTTTCCTTTGGACTCTGAGACCCTCTGATTTATGAGGAAATGTAGGCAGTGCCACCAGTAGAGTGAATCTAAAGACCATAGTAGGCCTGACCAATTTCCTGGCCGTCTGTCAACAGAATTAACTTATCATCAAAGTTTCCTTCATGAAGAAACTCTCACACTAGCGGTACCATTGGGAGGCTGTAGAATGTGACTTCATGTCCGGGCTGCCTTATGGCCAAGCCTGCCTTAGGAGAGGCTTAATTCTTTGGCTCAGCCTGAAGTAGGGAGCAAGGGGGAGACCTGAGAGGAGCACAAACAGGTGCCAGCGGCAGGAGGTGCAAGTTCAGAACCTGGGTCAGGACCACATTGCAAGCACAGGGATTTGTGTAATCGAGCTGCCATTTGTCCAGCACGCACTCACTCTTGTTGCCTCTATAGAGTGGCGCCCACACTCCATTGATGTGGGGGCATAGGAGAGTTTAATTAAGACAGAGGGGCTGCCCACAGGGTTGGAGTCTGTTCAGCTTCTGAGCTCAGTAAGCATGACTCATCCCCCCATGGAGTTGGGGGTTGTCACTTTGAGACTTGAGTCCTTGCCATCAGGTTTCCTCACACATACACTCACCTTTTTTTTCTTTCCATTTCTAATTGAGAGAAGATATGCTTTATTTGAAGTGAGAATTCCCCTGTGTCCATGAATGTCCTCCACTCCTGAAAATTATTGCAAAGGGAATAATAATTCAAATAGTGCAGACAGAAGGCAGTTTAGTGATCTCATAGAGGAGTCCACCAGGCAAAGCAGGGGTAGGGGAATTAGGAGAACTTGGCTGCATAACACCAACTGCTGAGTGGTGCAAGCTTTCTTCTCCACACTTAGAGCAAGAAGGAGACTATCCCACACTCTCTCCTGGGGCTCTGGGGTAGGCACATGGCATGTTAGACATAAAAGGGGTCACAGCCCATGGAAATTCAAGATCAATCAATCTGTCAACAAATCAATGGGATATTTATCGAACATCTGATAAAAGAATGAGGGAAACCAATACACATTATGATTCATTATTTTAAAATATCCTTTCAAACATTCAGAGGGGAAAAGAAAAGAATTTGGCTACTTTAAAAACTAGCAAAATTGAGAATTTAAAATTGGTTGGAAATGTGCTTATGTTTAGTGTGGTCTAGCAATATCTTACACCTTGTTTTTTTGTTTGTTGTTTGTTTTCCTGAGGTAGCATTTTAATTTATTTATTCAGGTATTTATAGAACACTTACTATGAGTAGTGACTGAGTTGGGTGCAGTGGCTTCATCAGTACCATCCTGATCTCTTACCTCTAAACCCCACTGAACTGCAGGGCCCTGCTGGCATCAAACTCCCCTGCCTTAATGTTTGTCCAAGTTTGTACCACAAAGACAAGATAGAGGCTGGCATGTATGCCCTGCTCATCCTGTGAACTCATTTTCAGCGAATCCCTTGGTCTTTTCCGTCTGAAGTAAAGAAAGTGTTCTACCTTCTTGCTAAGCCTAACTCTACTCAGGGCTGGTGACATATTTTGCAAGGCCCCTGGAGAAACGAAAGTGCCAGTAGAGGAAGTCAGTCTTTCTCCTATGGCCTGGTGCCACAATCCACAAGGGACAGGAGACTCTCTAGTGACTGCAACCTGCACGGTGGAATGCACTTGGTACCTGGGTCAAAGATGGGTAAGAGGCCTTCACTGCATTGCCCGCTGAGCCCCCGTGCTGCCGTGCCGTGCCCCAAGATGCTGTAGGGCGGACACCCAACCCTGAACTTTTCCATGCTCTGGCTCCCAGTGAGACAAGAGAGTGATAGCAAATAGGGCTTTCTTCTATCAACACAACCTGGCCCCTGCCTTGTCAGAGGGTGAAAGTGGTTGTCGAATGGATAGGGAACACCAGGAGGGCTCTAGGGCCCTGGTAGGTAGCTAAGAACCTATACCAAGGAGTGGGGAGGTGGGGCCACTTATTTGCCAATGCTCCTTGTCCCCATCCCATGCTCCATTGCCCCACTGGACTTCACTTGCAAGAAAAAAGTCAAAGATAAAATTATTAAATATTTTGAGACAGTAATCACAAATCTTTAAACCAAGTACATGGCTCTTCTGAGCGAAGGTCTCTGTGAGACTGCGTGGGTCGCATACCCATGAAGCCAGTCCTGACCGTACCTCTCCTCTGGAAACTCCACTCACATATTCCTCAAGGGGTCACTGTGTCCATAGTACCCTCCCTTTCCTGGACCTCACTTCATCGCTCTCCACTGATTCTTCATCCTTAGAATACATGGTAACATTCTCCCTTTTCTTTAGCCTCTCATCTACTTTTCTCTCCATTTCCCTTTTGAAGTTGCTCTGACTCTTTGTTGGTAGAATTATTGAAAGAGGAGTCAGCATTTAGTGAGTGCTCTGCTGCATGTCTCACTCACCCTTAGTTGCTTCCAATGAGACAAACCCACCTCTTACTCCACTAAGGAGCCCCTTGCAAAGATCATCATCAAACTCCTTATCATGGACATCTCTCTTCATCTCTCTTCTGTTCCCTTCTGCTCAGTTTACTCTTTAGATTTTCATCTCCTGGGAATTTTCTCACTTTCTGAACTCCATTCTGTTGATTCTGTCTACACATTTGGCTGTGATAGCAATCCTAAATTTGTGTTTCTTACTTGGCCATCAACATCAAGCTCAAATATTCAACTATCTAGGAATACCTTCAGGTCAAAGAGTCACCTTAAATGCTAGATGTTCAAAGTAGAATTCATCAATTTCCCCCGTTTGTTTTCACTTTTGAAAAATCATTTGCTGTTTGTGATTCCTTTATAAATCATGTTGCTTAATTTACTACTGTTACTGTTAATAATAGTATTAACAAACATTTACTGAAGGTTGATTGTACCAGGAACTGATATAGAATATTTGCTTTATTTAGCAAACTTCTTTCTAAGCATTTACCATGAGACAGATATTGTCCTAAGCACTTAACATACACTGATTCACAGAATTTCTACAATAATTCTATGTGATTATTTCAATATGTAATCAAAACAACCCTATGGGATAGATATTATATTATATTATATCTCTTTTACAGATAAGAAAACTGAAGCACAGGAATGATGAGAAATGTATCCAAGGTCACATAGCAAAAAGTACTGTTGGAGTTGAGCCTATGTTCTTCGTTTCCATGTCTCTGAGTCTTTTCTTAAGTATATGAAGTGTTCTAGATAGTTTGTTCTCTTATCACTTACATCCAATCAGTTACCAAATCCAGGAAATCCTACTTTATAAATCTCTCTTAAAGCTGCCATTTTCTCTCCCTCCCTTTGCTACAGTCGACATTGAAGACTTCACTGTTTACCTGATATGCTTCACTTGTCTTCTACTGATTCATTTACCTTTGAAAAATTAAGGTCGAAAAATTAAGGCCAATGCTTGGTGAATAAATGGCTGCTTGAGCCTTTGGAAATAACTGTAGCATCCCTGGTGCTCATGATTCCGGTTTACTAGTTCAAAACCGCTGATTCTGAGATCGAGTCCAAATGTCTTGTTATGACATATGTTATGGTTTGGCTCTGTGTCCCCACTCAGATCTCATGTCAAATTGTAATCCCCACTGTTGGAGGTGGGGCCTGGTTGGAGGTGATTGAATCCTGGGAGGGGACTTCCCCTTGCTGTTCTTGTGATTGTGAGTTCTCATGAGATCTGGTTGTTTAAAAGTGTTTTACACCATCCCCCTCACTCCCTTCCTCCTGCTTCAGCCGTGTAGGATGTGCTAGTTTCCCCTTCACCTTCTGCCATGATTGTAAGTTTTCTGAAGCCTCCCCAGTGATGCTTCCTGTAAAGCCTGCAGAACCGTGTGGCAATTTCTTTATAAATTACCCAGTCTCAGGTAGTTGTTTAGAGTGATGTGAGATGGGACTAATACAGCACATAAGGTTATTGATCATCTGGCTTCCATCTCTGGTTTGTTTTTACCTCCTCTCATTCCTCCAGGGTGAGTGATTTAGAAGCTAAGAAATCAATAAAAATTTCATTATAATCAGCCCATATTCAAAGTCAAGTAGGGGAAATAAGGGTCAAAAATATAAATAACTAGCATACAAAGAAGAAAGTACTCAGTTATGTAAAAGAGGTATTGGCAAAGAATACTAATGGAATCCAGACGCAGAAGTCAATTTTTTATTGTTTAAATTGGGAAGGATCATAGAACTCATCATCAAGAAGGTGGTATTTGGGCTTAAGATTGAAGTATGGGTATACCATGTAACTATCAAAATTTAGGATATTAGTGGGAAGACATTTAGGCCAGAAAACAATGCAGAAAAGTATGGAGATATGTGGAAAACACCAAACAGCTCACTTTGGCTTTCCTTGGGCTACAGGATCAGCAGTGGCAATGTCAGCTTCAATCAGCTCATGGAATACCTCGAATGTTGGTTTCAAGTGTGGGATTCATCTCACAAACAATGGGGAACAAAATCTGGATTTTAAAACAGCAAGAAATTGCTGCAAATAGATGGAAAGAAATCTCCTTACTGGACAAATGCTATTTTGACAAGCGTGCTGCGATGGCCACTTGGAGCCCCACATTTTCCGACACAGTCCTAAAGATTTCTGAGGCCTGACTGCAACATGGGCTCTGAGACTGGACAGTACCCAGACTGGACAGTCAGCACGTTGTTGTTGTATCCCCTCTTGCTCCTGTTGGCTTCAGGGGTGAATCCTTGCCTAATTTAGGCCAATCACAGCTGAAGTCTCCATTCCGGGATCTTTAGGCTCTCAGGGAAGCAATTTTTATTTTTTTTCTGATGAACTTGGCATGATAATGTGGGCCTGGAGGCTTCATGTGGTGCTCAGAATGAAGCCAGCTGAGTAGAAGGCAGGGCTGCGTTGGAGAGAAATGTGTCCTGCACGTCAGTTTCAGCCCACATCCAGCTGTGCCCAAGTCCCTGCACCTTTCTCTTAGGAAAGCAGTATGTTACCATATGTTTAGACAAATTTGAATTGGCATTTCTGCCCCTTACATTCAAAAGAGGCTTATTCAAGGCTGAGCACAGTGGCTCACACCTGTAATCCCAGCACTTTGGGAGGAGGAGGCAGGTGGATCGCCTGAGTCCAGGAGTTCGAGATCAGCCTGGACAACATGGTGAAACCCTGTCTTTACCAAAAAATACAAAAATTAGTTGGGTGTGGTGGTAGACACTTATATCTCCAGCTACTTGGGAGGCTGAGGTGGGAGGATTGCTTGAGCCCAGGAGGTCAAGGCTGCAGTGAGCCCAGATAATGCCAGTGCACTCCAGCCTGGGTGGCAGAGCAAGACTCTGTCTCAATTTAAAGAAAAAACACACAAAAAGAGGTTTAATTGACACAAGCTATCCAAGCCCTGTTGGGGCAGACATCTCTTGGGTCTAAAACAGAGGTGTGTGAAGGAAAGAAAGGCATTTTAAGCAAAAACCAAAGTTCTCTTTTAAGGAAGTATAGGAACCACTGATTTTTAAAGTTTTATTTAACTTTAAATAACTGAGAGAAAATCCTCTCAGTAGGGCAGTCAGCATTCTCAGCAGGCATTTAACAAAGCTGAGTAGGAAGAGATATCAACCATTCTCAGGCCAGGTTTGAGGCTTTGTGACTCCTGAGGTACCACACTGAAAAGAGGTTAAGGTCTTGTATGAAAGCCCTTTGTATAAGTTAGATCAGCAGCAGTTTGTAAAAGTCAAAGGACACACAAGAAACAATTTGAATACTAATCTCTTCAGCAAACATATTTAGATGTGGTCCATGTTTTTTACTTTATTTTATCATTTTGCTTTATTTTATTTTATTTTGTTTTGATTTAGGGAGTAACACGTACAAGGTTTGTTACATGAGTATGTCGCGTAAGGGTCCCGGTTCTTAAGGACTTTCCATCTAATGGAGGCAGAGTCAAGCAGGTAATTTCAGTGTTGAGGGAAGATGCAACGACAGAGCACCCCAAATGATAGAACTCCCCAAAGAGGAGTGACATGGTTTGGCTGTGTCCCCACCCAAATCCCATCTTGAATCGTAGCTCCCATTATTCCCATGTGTTGTGAGAGGGACCCAGTGGGAGATCATTGAATCATGAAAGCGGTTTCCCCCGCACTGTTCTCATGGTAGTGAATAACTCTCACAAGATGATATCTGATGGTTTTATAAAGAAACCCCTTTCACTTGGCTCACATTCTTTCTTTGCCTGATGCCATGTAAGACATGCCTTTTGCCTTCGGCCATGACTGTGAGGCCTCCCGTGCCATGTGGAACTCTGAGTCAATTAAACCTCTGTTCTTTACAAATTACCCAGTCTTGGATATGTCTTTACTAGTCACGTGAAAATGGACTAATACAGAGGACAAATAGTTTTTGGTGATATGAGATATTCAAGGCAGGGGGAGAAAAGGCCCAACAGGGACCAAGGATGCTGGCCTGGTCATGAAACTGCAGATAAGCTAGTTGCAGCAATGTTGAGGATAGAAAGAGGAGGGTTACGGGTCAGTAGGAGCTGGAATGTGAAGGAGTTCGAATGTCAGGAAAAGCATCTGGGGCTTGGTTCTTGGGATATTGTGCAAATTCATCTATTGGCAGCTAGTAATTTTATAATACTTCAATATCTTCTATTAGGTTGGTGAAAAAGTGATTGCAGTTTTTGGCATAAAAAGCGATGGCAAAAATTGCAATTAGTTTTGTACAAACCTAATAATAATGCTATATTGCTTTTATTCAGGGATTCATAGCAGTGAATATTTTTGAACCAATAAAAAGTTGAAAATAAAATCCAAGACTGGCATTAATTGGGCACCATGACTTTATCTTATTTAAAAGAAGAAGTAAAAAAAAAAATTGAAGATAGCATCTCTGGATCTTGTGGACCAGTACAAAGTTTCCTTTCGATGCATGTATTTTGAGCTGAAATATACTCCAAATGCTGAGTATGGTCGTGACCTGTAGCTCCCTAAGTGAGAAAAACTCCTTCAGAGGAAAATTCTCACACACACACTGAAAACTTTTCATCGTTTTCATCCTAATCTAATCTTTAACATAATATAACCCCATCCACCCTACTGGGGAGGAGCCTCCCTTACATGTAGCAGGGAGTTCCTAGGGCTGAGTGGAAGGTACTCTTAAGCTGTCCTACAGGCTGTCTCCACAAATGCCAGCAAAGGGCAGTGAACCCAGACTTCCAAAAACATGATCTTTGGGAGCCTCCAGTGCTTCACTGTATTCACACAGTTAACCCTCCACTGTAAGTATGAGGATCATGTGCCCTGAGGTTATTATTCTGCTTTTAAGGTTTGGAGGTGGAAGACATTCAAGGGAAAACAAGTCTATTTACATAACTAAGTGGGGCTGTATCAAATGGTTTTTTAAATCTCAGAACATAGAGGGAATTTGCCTCAAAAATAAAGTTGAGTTTGTAGTTCTAAGAGGGAAGAAAATTATTTGCACTTTATTTGAGATGAGGTCTCCCTATGTTGCTCAGACTGGATTTGAACTCCTAAGCTCAAACAATTTTTATGCCTCAGCTTCCCGAGTAGCTAGGATGTTTGCAACTTGTAAATGACAGTTTTCCCAGAAAAAAAAGATTACTACAAAAGTTGAGAGTCCTTCTGCCATGGTTTGGATCTGTGTCCCATCCAAATCTCATGTTCAGTTGTAATCCCCAATGTTAGAAGTGGAGCCTAGTGGGAGGTCATTGGATCATGGGGGTGGATTTCTCATGAAATCCCTTGGTACAGTTCTTGCAATAGTGAGTTCTTGTAAGTGAGTTCTGGTCATTTAAAGGTGTGTGGCACCTTCCCCTTTGCTCTCTTGCTCCTGCTCTGGCCATGTGATGTGCCTGCTCCCCCTTCACCTTTTGGTATGATTATAAGTTTCCTGAGGCCTCCCCAGAAGCCAAGCAGATATCTGCACCATGCTTCCTGTACAGCCTGCAGAACTTTGAGCTAATTAAACCTATTTTCTCGTAAATTACCCAGTCTCATGTATTTCTTTGTAGCAATGCAAGTTCAGGCTAATATATTTTCTCATCCACAGCCCATTTGTAACATACACACCCCTATATACATATATAAAAAACATGGTTTACATGTGACATTTTATGTTTTTCCCCCTTTAGAATTTTAGCTGTTTGCTGTAGAAGCTCCATTTGGGGGTCTTTGCTCTGCCATTTCTATAGTATGAATATTTATCTCCTCCAAAGTCATATGTTGAAACCTAATCCCCATTGCAATAGTATTGAGAGGTGGGGCCCTTCGAAGGTGATTAGATCAAAAGAGTGGAGTCCCCATCAATGGGATTAGTGCCCTTATAAAGGAGGCCTGAGGGAGTGTGTTTGCCCCTTCTACCCTGTGATGATGCAGCCAGAAATTGCCATCTGTGAGGAACAGGCCCTTACCAGACACCACATCTGCTGGAACCTTGATATGGAACTTCCCAGCTTCCAGGACTGTGAGCAATATATTTCTGTTGCTTATAAATTACATAATTTACAGGATTTCACTGTAGCAACCTGAATGGACTAAGACAACCCACTCAACTGGCAAGTAACACAAAGTCTCTGAGACTCAATTTTTTCCATCTGGAAAACAGGCATATCAGATACTTCCCTGGTGTCAAGATAGTTATGAAATCACATGTGGAGGTTGTTTGTAAAGTGGGCAAACAGTGAAAGTAACATTGTGTATTAGTTCCTTAGGGCTGCCGGAGCAGAGTACCTTAAGCTGGTGACTTAAAACAACAGACATTCATTCTTTCACAGATCTGCAGGCCAGAAGTCTAAAACAAGGAGCCAGTATGACCTTGCTTCCTTCCTCAACTCTTGCGGTTTTTGGTGGCTTGGGCATTATTTGGCTTGTGGCAGCATAATGCCCATTTCTGCCTCCATCTTCACTTGGTCACCCTCCCTGCATGTGCCCCTGTCTCTTCATAAAGCTTCTTTTGACCAGGACACCTGTCATGTTGGATTAGGCACACAACCTACTCCAATATGATCTCATCTTACCTTAATTAATTACATCTGAAGTGACTCTATTTCTAAATAAAGTCACATTCTGAGGTCCTGGAGGTTAAGATGTCAACATATTGTTTTTAGGAGGACACAGTTGAAGCCATAACACATTGTAAAATTAAAATAATCTTGATAATAAAATACATGTGATTTAATTTCTATAGCTTCAATTTATTTATCTATACAATGGATATAATAATGCTTGCTGTGCTAACAACACATATTAAAGATCAAAGTGAATAGGAGGTCATCAAGAACTCCAGTACACTTTGCAAATAATGCAAATATATTTATCGTGATTATGAACACGATCCCTTTCATTTCTTCACAAGTGCTGGGCTGTGCACTCTCAGAGACACTGAGCTTTCCATTCAAGATGTGAAAGGTACTGGCCAGGGATCGCAGTGTACACCAAGGCTTTGTTTTCTCCAAAATGCCTTGGCAGCTCCAGGTTTCTCAACTCCATGTTTTCCAAGCCAGCAGGTACTACTGAGCTGTGAAACAAGATGAGATTTCATGCAGAATGGAAGAGCATATTGGAGGAACAGCAGAAAGGGGAGCAGAGGGACCAGGGCTTTCCTTAGTGGGCCTGAGAGCTAGGGCCCATGACAAAGTGCAGCATTTGCTGGGCTCCCTTGCCACTCTAACTGCTTGTCTCATAGTTGGACAACTTTGGTCAGCCAGTCTTTGTTCTGGTCCCTGGGAGAGTCAGGCCTTTGGATAGTCAAATTAGAAGTGCTTTAGGGTATCTGCTCAGGAACCCACATCAAGATAGCCTTCCTGACTGTACCTGCGATAAGCCCTGCCTCATTGCTGTTGGAAGGCAGAGTGCTTTGCAGGCTCTCAGTAAACAGGTCTCCTGCACTCAGAACCCTCTTGCTATACTTCTTTCCAAAATTTCCTCCCCTGTTAGCCTGGCTGTGGTGCCTGAGTTCCACCATTACTCACACTCAAGTTAAAGCTTCAAGCTCACATGTCAAACAGCAAGACAGAATATGACATATCAGTGACTGAGTCCGTCCCTTGCTCACTTCAGCTGCTGAATCAGGCAACATTTGTATGATGCCGCAAGCTTTGTCCAAATTTTTCCAAGAGCAGTAACTAAAATGCTCTCCAGGGGAAAAGGTTCTCTGACAGCACATGGAATTGGGTGGGAAAACAGCTTCAGATCTTGGCTGTTTCACTTACTGAGTCATCTTGGCCCTTACCTTGGCTTCCTTGTCATAAAATAGAGATTTCCTGACTTCAGTGGTGCTCAGCAAGTAGTGAAAGGAGAAAAGGAGATAAAGCACAAGTACTACAAGGTGCTTGTATGGTGTCTGGCACACACACACACACAAACATGCACACACACCCATGAGTTTAATTGCCTACGGAACTATGTTTGAAAAGCAGTATGTTAGTAATTTTAAATAAGAACAAAGCAGAAGTGTGTCCTGTTGTCCTGAATTATTTTCCCCATTTCTAACTCCCTTTATTCCTCACCATTGCAGATCATCACTCTGCTGTTAGCTGACCCTCTTCTCTTACGCAAATTTGCTCTCTGGTGAAACTGGGTTTTCAATTGGCTTAATACAAGGTAGACTGTTCTGTGGCCAGAGCTGCTTAGAGATGGAGTGGGTTGCCTCACAAGATACCCACTATTATAAGAGGGGTGTAAGCAAGAGCCTGGATAACCACTTGTCAGAAATGTCCATTTTATTTATTATTTTATTATTTTTATTTCCGTAGGTTATTGGGGAACAAGTTGTGTTTGGTTACGTGAGTAAGCTCTTTAGTGGTGATTTGTGAGATTTTGTTGCACCCATCACCTGAGCAGTTTACACTGCACCCTGTTTGTAAGCTTTTTATCCCTCACCCCCTTCCCACCCTTTCCCCCTGAGTCCCCAGCGTCCATTGTGTCATTCTTATGCCTTTGCATCCTCATAGCTTAGCTCTCACTTATGAGTAAGAACATACGATGTTTCGTTTTCCAATCCTGAGTTACTTCACTTAGAATGATAGTCTTCAGTCTCATCCAGGTCACTGTGAATGCCATTAATTCATCCTTTCTATGGCTGAGTAGTATTCCATCATATATATATATCACAGTTCCTTTATCCGCTCATTGATTGATTAGCATTTGGGTTGGCTCCACCATTTTGCAATTGCAAATTGTGTTGCTATAAATATGCATGTACAAGTATCTTTTTCATATAATGACTTCTTTCTCTCTGGGTAGATACCTAGCAGTGGAATTGCTGGATCAAATGGTAGTTCTACTTTTAATTCTTTAAGAAATTTCCACACTGTTTTCCACAGTTGTTATAATAATTTACATTTCCACCAGCAGGGTAGAAGTGTTCCCTGTTTGCTGCATCCACGCCAACATCTACAATTTTTTGATTTTTTGATTATGGCCATTCTTGCAGGAGTAAGGTGGTATCACATTGTGGTTTTGATTTGCATTTTCCTGGTCATTAGTGATGTTGAGCATTTTTCATGTGTTTGTTGGTCATTTATATATCTTCTTTTGAGAATTGTCTATTCATGTCCTTAGCCCATTTTTTGATGGGCTTGTTTTTTTTTCCTTCTTGTTGATTTGAGTAATGTCCATTTTAAATTATTTATTTGACAAATATTTACTGTATACTAACTGTATACCAGGACTTGTATTTAGTACTGTGGAGAAAATAAAGAAGACCTGTAGGTCTAAAATTCTGGCTAGACTGGGGCTTTAGCTAGTGCCCTGGACACAGTGTGCTTTTTTCTCAGAGCTGAGCCTGTTTTATGCTTTTATTTTTTCCATTTTACTTTGCTAACTACTTAGTGCAGGCGTCATCCCTTCTAGAAAGTCTTATCTAAATTGCAGGCTATAGTCCTTGATATACTGTGGATATTTTGTGATCCAGTGGGATAATCTTTTATTATGCTTAGTATCCCAGCAGCTAGCATGCAGGGTCAATGTACGACTAGTATGTTTAGATTGAATGTGAAATGAGATTACACCTGGTCAGACAATGGCCAGATTAGGGAGGTCATATTCTTTTATCCTTATGGCATCCCACTTTTCTTCTTTCTTTTTTCTCCTCTAAATAATTTTTGAAATTAAAAAAATCCATACATGTTTCTTAAAGAAGATTTTTAAATATCCCTATAAAGAACAGATCAAGAAAATTAAAATCTATTTGCAATCCCACCACCCAAACAGACTGATAACATACCCTTCTCTGTATATTTTTATGCATGCCTTTTAAAAGCTATTACATATTCATGTATTGCTATGTGCTGTAATAGAGTAGCACCCAAATATAAACAGGTTAACCAATAGAATTTACACTTCCCTCAAATGAAGTTCAAATGGGTGACTCTGATTACAGGGTGTCTCTCCTCTCAGCAATAGTTCATAGACCCAGGATTTTGCCACCTTGCGATTCTGGCATCTTTAATCCAGGGCTTCCAAGATTGCAGGTGTAAGGAAAACGGCTGGGGGATCTTCAAGGAACATTTTATTGGTGGAGCTGGAAGTAGGCACAGTGCTTTCTTTCATAGTCCATTGCCTAGAACTTAGTAGTAAGTTGGTAGTACATTAAGTAATAAGTTGGTAGTACATTAAGTAATAAGTTGGTAACGTGATCACCACTAACTCCAAGAAAGACTGAGCCATATCGGGTAACTGAGAGCAAAGAAGAAAAAGGACACAGGTTTGATGAACTTCTCGCAGCCCTTCCACAACATAAAATAATTCTCTATGTACATTATTTATAGGTTATGTTTTTTATTAAAAATTATCACAAGCTTTTGTCCATATTACTACATAATTCTTCTAAACAGCAGATAAAATTTGGGTCCTAATATTACAAATGCAGACTGAGTGGTGTAATAACTTCCCTGAGGCTCTTCAGCCAATGCCTGGCAGAGCTGTTCCTCAGCCCTGACTTCTTTTGCAGCGCTGTGACAACAGGCATTTGGAATTGCAAAGGGAAGAAAAAAACAAAGAAAACAAAACTGCTGTCATGAGAGAAACCAGGAAGATAATCTAGAGAGCATCTTAAAACTTGATTAAGAGAGACCACTGCTCAGATATTTCAAAATGAAAAAAGATAAACAAAAACTCTCAACAAAAATGCAATATGGATGAGGCTTGGTGGGTTGCAAGTGTTTAGAGAGCTCATCACTTTAAGTAAGTGGTTGGTTTGGCCCATGGCCATTGTTCTTTGAGTTAGCTTTGACCCTTAATAACTTAGTTGACTGATTGGCTAGCATGCCAGGCCATTCAACCCAAGCCTGACATTTACAAGAGAAGAGAACTAGCCTCTCCTGTTTGTGAATACCAACGTTGACTCTTGGAACCAAGAAAATGTTTTGTTAGGCTATTTCTTTTTCTCACAATATCCCATTGAGGGTCATGGGTTCCTGAGGTGTGAAAATAACTGGGAAAATTCAGAATACAGCTAATACCTATGTGCCGAATTCTGAGCACACATCAGGCTTGTAGAAGCCAAGAACATGTTTATCAACACACAGAGCAAAGTTTCAAGCTTCCTGTATAATGACCTCTCAATGTGATATATGTATGTTGAGTGCCCTACTGTGACTAAGAGCTATCTAAAAAAGAAAAAAATATAGCCACCTCCTGAAGCATGTATAAATTGCTTTTTTAGACCCTATAAAATTTTAGCTAGCACCAAACATAGAACTTCATTCATCATCCTACAAGTGAGGACTGCCAAGGGAAGCCAGCTCTTCCTGAGCCGAAAGTGGCAACACTCCAGGATTGGCAGAAATCAAATGAATCATTTCCTGCTTTTAGTTTTAGATAAATAATCAGAAAAGATTGTCTAGATTATGATCCAAAAGACATTTTTCATAACTCTGAAGACCCAGAATCCTTAAGAACTTCATGTGGAAGCCCCCTATTTCTAATTATTTTATTGTACAGTACTGAAGCAATGGCAGGTAAATTCACAAAATCCAAACTAAAATTTTAATACAGTGAAGACTTACGAAACTCAGGGTGGTGAGTGTATTGAGCCTGTCTTTTTATTTTTCATATTTTGATGCTGTGACATCTGAGGCTCACTGACACTGGAGGGGCAGCTCCTCCCAGGGTTAGCTAATTCCTAGAGATGGTAAACAACTTGCCTGAGAGCCTGTTCTTAAAACACAAACCAACCAATCTAGAGTCCACCTCCCCAACCACCTCTTCTATCCAGCTGGCACACTCTGGGCCACTATTGACCTGCTCTCATCACCCCAGGGCTAGGTACCAGACAATTAGGGACATCCTCTATGCCCCAGGACCACTGAAATTATTCAAAAGAGCCAATTTTAATCCTGCTTTCCCTCCCTAACTCATTTCTTCCTGCAGAAACCACAGTAAAGGTTCTTGTCCACATTTCCCTCTACTCCCTCGGTATCCCGACCCATACTGTTGCCTTCCCATATGGCTCCCTCATGCTACGACGCGCCCCTTCCTCTTGGGATCTATGAGCACAACAAACTCTCTTTTCAATGGCAGCTGTCTCCTTAACTGTTGGCCTTGTCATCCCTGAATAATAATAAGACCTACGTTTTAAAACAGTGAAATGAAAGAGCATGAAAATAAGAATTGAGGACATGGGTTCCAGTCCTGATTGTGTCATTGCTTTCCTGGGAGACCTTGATCAAATTTTCTAATTTCTCTGGGTCTCAGTTTCCTTGTCTCTGAAGTGAGGCAACTGGATTTCTCTAGATGAATCCTAAAATGTCTTTAAATGTTCAAATTCTATGAATTTAGTCTTTTAGCAGGTAGATAGGATGTTTATGATAGAGACTTTCAAATAATGTGATATTTTCATGAAGCATTTACTGAGTACCTGCTATTTGACAAGCATTGAACTAGGCACTAGGAATCCAAAGATGGCTAAGAAAAATTTCCTGCTTTCAAATTTCCTGGTTTTCAAAATTTCACGCTTTCAAATGCATAATGCTATTTTCACATCTATTGTGTTGCTTGTAGAGATTTACAAAACATGTCTGCTAGCTTTCCTGAAAAGGCCTGCCATGCACCAAAGACAGTGAAAAGCACTCGTGTTAAAAGATTAAATATAAGCTGAGGAAATATAAAATTGACATTAAATATACAGAGTAATGTATACAAATATCATGATGAAATGCCTCCCAAATTCCCTTTCCCATTGCATATGTGCAGACATTTATAAACTGCATAGTTAAGCAAGAAAAAAGGATGTCATCTGGCCCCAGAGGTGGCATGTTGCTTAGGCTATTCCCGAGCTTCTATTTGATATTGGAACTTCCTTAATTTTTGATTCTTTGTACTTGTACTTACTGCTCAAGCCCTCTGGGTTCCTTGAGAAAATGCTTTTCATACCATAACACCTTCTATTTTATTGCATCTACAAAAGTGTCAAATGCTCTCTTAACACTGTAGTAGAAGAAATCTTCCAGAATTTCTAGCTTTAATATTTTTTTGGTGAGAGTAGGACAGATTCCATTCTGAATTCTACTTTTTGGAGTCTTTGTCCACAACTTTTCCTCCCCCAATTTTATTTTTTCTTTATTTTTTTGCAGCCTTCCCACTGGCATTAGCCACAATTAAAACTTTCTACTGCTGTCTCACTGGAATTTTGCTGTTCCCCTTTTCAGGTATACTTTCCTATGTTTGCAGCAGGGATAATATTTTCAAAAAAATATTAAAACAAGGTATTTTTCCTTCCCCATAAACTGTGTTGCCTAGCAGTTTCTCCTGCTCAATGAATCAATGCCATTCATTCCTTTCAGGAGATTGTGGCTACCAACCAGAACAAAGAATTCATTGCTCAATTTTGAGTTTCATAGTAGATTTTTTAAAGTGCATAGTGAGATAATAGTCTTGACAGTCTCCTTTTCATAAAGAGAGATTATTTTTCTTAAATTTCCCAATTTTATGTATAAAAGACGAGGCTGAATTTCTGAGCTATATTTGCCTTTAGCCATTGTGTAGGGATGATAAGAAAGAATATGTATGTTTATTTCCAATAGGAAAGGAAGAACCATGCTAACATGGGGAAGAGAGCCAGGAGATGGGGATGAAGATGCTGCCTAGGGCTTTCTAAAGCAATATTCACTCCTTGAATTTCTAATCAAGTTGGGTAATGTTAGACATATTATTGATAGGCTGAGAGAGAAGCTGAAAGAAAAACAGCTTGCCTCAATTTCTTTTTGAAATTTTAGAAAGAGAATGACTGAGTGTCTAAAATGCATAAAAGGAGACAGTAGTCAAGTAAAAGTGGAGTTCAGTTGAGGCTAAAAAGGGTATCTACAAGGTCACCTCCAATTTTCCTCAAAGACGGTGGGTGACATGGAAGGAATCTCCAAGTTCGGAAGTGACCCTGTTTGGGACAAGGAAGGTAGTGAGAAGTGAGAGACTGGACTCCGTGTTCAAGGAGCATGGGGCAAGGGCCCTCTGTAGAGGAGGCTACAGGATGGAAAAGCCCAAAGAATCCAGCCAGATGAACAATGCAGGAATGTCAGAGAGTTCATAAAGGAAGCAAGAGCAGAGACGGAGAGTCCACTCATCAGGGGAAGATGGCTGAGCTTCTGGGAGAAGTCACAGCAAGGAGCAGCAGATACCTCCCACGCAGCAGCTCTGAGAGTAGAGTCCAAGGATTAGACTTTATAGTAGCCTAGACCAGGAAGCATGAGCTACCCTTAGGCCAGAAGTTGGTGGGAACCAGCAAAGAAGCTAACACACAGCCCAGATCCCCACTCCTGTTTCCATACTGAGATAAGCTTTCCCCTATGGTCCAACTATGTGTAGAGATGGAAATGGGAGGGCTCTGGGGAGAAGCACTAAAAACTGAACATTTACCTTGAAAAGTCCAAGTTTGCCTATGTGATGATTGTCTTACATTCATTAATTGGTTATCATTTGTGGCACACTTTTTAAAAAATCTTGTGCAGGCATGCCTTGGAGATATTACAGGTTTGGCTCCAGACCACCGCAATAAAGTATCTCTGTGAAGCAAGTCACACACATTTTTGATTCCTCAGTGTACATAAAAGTTATGTTTACACTATACTGTAGTCTATTAAGTGTGCAATAACATAAAGCCTTAAAAACAATTTACATATGTTAATTTTAGAATACATCATTCCAAAAAAAATTGCTGACACAGAGACACGAAGTGAGCACATTCTGCTAGTAAAATGGTGTTGATAGGCTTGCTTGATGCAGCATTGCCATTAACCCTCAATTTTTTAAAAATGCAGTATCTGTGCAAAGTAAAATAAAATGGGCTATGCATGTATTTAGTGGAAGAGATAAGGGTCTTAACATACACATTAAAATCCACATGTGTTTGAAAATACACATCTAGACAACACATAAATGCAATGAGACCTTATGATCCATGAGCATCATTGCACAGCCATGAAAGCTGTTGGCATGCCTAGTTCTAGGTTACAAAGCTAGTTCACAGTAACTCCAAGATTAGACTCAGATGATGAGGCAGGAAGCAGGGGGCTGGGAATCTTCTCATCTGAAATGTGTACATGCTCATTTTGGTTGTGGCAGGTTTTCTATCATTCTTATAAGATTTTATGAATACTTACAAGGTTTTATAGCATGTTTTCCTAGTTTTACTCCTTAGAGATTTCTAGACACACCTAAAATGAAAACACTTTATTATCATGGTAGTACTCACAATGTAGTCCCCAGACCAGCAGAATTGGCATCACTTGCATATATGTTAGAAATTAAAATGATCAGACTCCACCTCAGAACTACTGAATCAGAAACTGTGGGGGTGATGGGTCCCAGAAATTTATTTTAGCAAGGCCTCCAGGTGATTCTGATGCACAAGGAAATGTGAAAATCTGCTGTGCTATAGCATATTGCAATGACCAGTGTATCCAGAAAGTCATCCATTTCTTCTTGCTAAGGGCTTATAAGTAAAACTTATATAAATACTTTTAAAACAGAGATGTGGCTACCTGTTAAATTCAATAGCTAAAAGAGCATTTCTGTCTTTATCACTTTCCTCAATACCCACTGGAAAACAATAAAAGAAGGTAAAACAGAGAGAAATAATAGAAATGTAAGTGGAAGTGTATATGCTAAATGCTGGAAAATGTGAATTGGGTCAAGAGAGGTATTGAGCTAGGACATATTTGATCTCATACTTTGATTAAGACACAGACTTCCCTAAAGGTTAGTGTCAAAGTCTTGGAAAATCTAGTCAGTAACTTCTCCTGAGTGCTGTAAGTCTTGGATAAAGAAGGTCCCTATTTGACACTGATGTGATAATGGAATGAAGCTGACAAAAGTCAATGAACTCATTATCTAGTGAGAAGAGAGAGAGACAGGAAACAAATTGAATAAACAGATCTTATAAGATATTAGAAAATGAGAGATGTGGTGAAGAAAAATGAAAGATAGAAAGTATTAGGGTTGAGAACCTACCAAATTTTACATGGGTGATCAGTGATTTCCTCACTAAAGAGGTTTTATTTGAATAAAGACTGAAAAAAGGTGAAGAAATGAGCCATACAGACACTGATTGCTGATATGCTCATTGCATATGCTCATTCATTGCATAAATAGCTGATGCAAATGGCCTGTGGTCAGAGTACACCTGGTGCATTTCAGATGCTGAAGGAAGGGCAGTGGTACCAGGTGGGTAAGTGAGAAAGACAGAGTTTCAAAAAGTCATAGAAATGAAAGGCAAGGTGCTATAGGTCCTCCAGCACACTGTAAGGACTTTGGCATGTACTGAATAACAGAAGAAGCCAGAGAGCTTTGAGCAGGGGGGGACATGATGTAGCTACTGAGTTAAGAAGAGTCTGTGTAGATGAATTTGGTGGCCTTTGCAACAATTTATGTGAGATATAATGCTGTCAGTGGTGGAGGTGAATACTCAATTTTTCCTCACAATAGGACTATTCAGTTTACAAGTTTTCACCATAAAACCTCTTCAAAAAGAATCTCATTTTTTACATGGTTCCTTTTCTTAGGTATATAACAACTCTTACTTAAAAAACAAACTAAATAAACATGCTGTAAATAGTTTATTGCAATGTTACACTTTTATGCAAATATATGTTCCACAGTTTACTCAACCTAACAGCTTCTAATCAGAGAATATCATATGAAAAAATTAGAATTGCACTGCCTGTTTGCAGGGACCAAAAATGTTTTGTGAGTGAAATGAAGAGGTTGGTATCTTTTAGGCTTCTTAGTCTCTTGTGTGCAAACTTTATGTGCAAGTGTTTCTAAGAAACTTCAAATTTAGCCTTAATTTGCTCTGAAAATGTTCCCTCATTCTAAGTTTATTTTTTTTTTATTTAAGAAAAATGGAGATGGGGTCTCACTGTGTTGTCCAAGCTGGTCTTGAACTTCTGGACTCAAGTGATCCTCCTGGGTTGGCGTCCCAAAGTGCTGAGATCACAGGCATGAGCTACCATGCCTAGCCTATACATTTATTTTCAAGAGCAGTTTAAGTTCAAGAGCACTGGAATGTTGAAACATTAAAGTACATGAAGAAAATATGCCAAAAGAGGAAGAGACTTCCTAAAGAATGACACCCTCACCTTCACATGCTGCCACCACACTGTCAAGATTTCTCTTCCTTTTTTGGGGGAGTTCGATAAGTTATGTCTATGTCTTGGTTGTGTCAGCAGTTTGTACTAGCAGATTGTGACTGATATGGTTTGGTTCTGTGTCCCCGCCCAAATCTCATCTCAAATTTTAACCCCCATATGTCAAGGGAGGGACCTGGTGGGAGATGATTGAATCATGGGGGTGGTTTCCCCCATGGTGTTCTCGTGATAGTGAGGAAGTTCTCATGAGAACTGATGGTTTAAAAGTGGCAGTTTCTCCTGTGCTCTGTCTCTTTCCTGCCACCTTGTGAAGAACATGCCTTGCTTCCCTTTTGCCTTTTGCTGTGATTGTAAGTTCCTGGAGGCCTCCACAGCCATGCAGAACTGTGAATCAACTAAACTTCTATCCTTTATAAATTACCCAGTCTCAGCAATGTTTTTTATAGCAGTGTGAAAACAGACTAATATAGTAAATGGGTACTGAGAGTGGGGTGTTATAAAGATAACCTGAAAATGTAGAAGTGATTTTGGAACTGGGTAACCGGCAGAGGTTGAAACAGTTTGGAGGGCACAGAAGACAGCAAGATGTGGGAAAGTTTGGAACTTCCTAAAGACTTGTTGAATTATTTTGACCAAAATGCTGATTGTGATATAGACAATGAAGTCCAGGCTGAGGTGGTCTCAGACAGAGATGAGGAACTTCTTGGGAACTGGAGTAAAGGTCACTCATGCTATGCTCCAGCAAAGAGACTGGTGGCATTTTGCCCCTGCCCTAGAGATCTGTGGAACTTTGAACTTGAGAAAAATGATTTAGAGTATCTGGTGGAAGAGATTTCTAAGCAGAAAAGCATTCAAGAGCTGGCTGATTCTCAAAGTGTTCAGTCATATGCATTTACAAAGAGATTATCTGAAACTGGAACTTTTATTTAAAAGGGAAGTAGAGCATAAAAGATTGGAAAATTTGCAGCCTGACCATGAGGTAGAAAAGAAAAAACAATTTTTTCTGGGGAAAAATTCAAGCCTGCCGCAGAAATTTGCATAAGTAATGAGGAGCTGAATGTTAATAGCCAAGACAACAGGGAAACTGACTCCACGTCACTTCGGAGATCTTTATGGTAGCCCCTTTCATCACAGGCCCAGAGGCCAAGAAGGAAAAAATGGTTTCCTGGGCCAGGCTCAGGGCCCTGCTGCTCTGTGCAGCCTCAGGACTTGGCAACCTGTTTCCTAGCCACTCTAGCTCCAGCCATGGTAAAAGGGGCCAATGTGGAGCTCAGGCTATGGCTTCAGAGGGTGCAAGCCACAAGCCTTAGCAGCTTCCATGTAGTGTTGGGTCTGCAGGTGTGCAGAAGACAAGAGATGAGCTTTGGAACGTCCACCTAGATTTCAGAGGATGTATGGAAACACTTGGATGTCCAGGCAGAAGGCTACTGCAGGGGTGGAGCCCTCATGGAGAAACTCTAGTAGGGCAATGCAGAGGGGAAATGTGGGGTTGCTGCTCCACACAGAGTCCTCACTGGGGCACTGCCTAGTGGAGCTCTGGGAAGAGGGCCATCATCCTCCAGACCCCAGAATGGTAGATCTACTGACAGCTTGCACTGTGCAAGGCTTTGTGTCCCCACCCAAATTTCATCTTGAATTGCAATCCCTATATGTTGAGGAAGGACTGGTGGGAGGTGATTGCATCATGGGGCGATTTCCCCCACACTCTTCTAGTGATAGTGAGGGAGTTCTCATGAGATCCAATGGCCTGCCACCTTGTGAAGAATGTGCCTTGCTTGCCCTTCACCTTCTGCCATGATTGTAAGTTTCCTAAGACCTTCCCAGCCATGCAGAACTGTGAGTCAATTAAACTTCTCTTCTTTATAAATTACCCAGTCTCAGCTAGTTCTTTACAGCAGTGTAAAAATTGGCTAAAAAGTGACTATATGTCAAAACTCACAGCAAAGTACAGCAAAAAGGGTGAATTTTATTGTATGTGAATTATTAATAAGAGATTATGTGAATGGTAGGTATATATATAGTTGGAGAGAAGACCTGGAGACAGTGATCATACCTAGAAGACTTAGCTGCAAAGTCAAGGGAAACTTCAGGACCCAAGTAGAGAAACCAAAATTCAACAGAGGCATTGACAACAGTGCCTCCCTAAGGGGATTTGTTCTAAAGGTGAGCAGAGATATGGAGTCAAAGCTTGAAAATAAACTAGATATTATTTTTTAAAATTAGGTAAAGGAAGGCTATGAAAGAATTCCAGGGTGATGGGAATTATCTAATATAGTGGAGAGAGTAATGATGTGGCGGAGAGAAGGAAGACTTGCTAGAGAAATGGAATGTCTTTCAGTATGCTGGAGGGGGTGTGGTCCAGGGCCCAGGAGGAGGCTGGCCTTAGAGAAGAGCATAGCTAGTTCAACCGTAAAAATAAGTGCTGGTGGTTGGGTAGAGGTAGGTGGGTGGAGGGAGCACGTACAGATTCTCTTCTGACTGATTTTATTTTCTTAATGAAACAGAAAGCCAGAGAGAGGAAGCCAGAAGGTATTGAACTGTGAGGAGAAAAGAGAAGGTAGGAAACAGTTGCCTTGAAGGGTGTGAGATGGATATCAGCAAATGTAGTGTGATCCTAAGATACTGGTACTATGAGTTAAAGTGCATTCAGAGAACATGAATCTATGGTTTCCTTCAGCTTCAGAGAAAAACATACCTTGGATTGGTTTTGTCATGAGACTACAACAGATGGTGAGAATGACAAGATGGGAAGAGTAACTTTGAGAAGGTGATTTTAATGACTCGGCTGGCCTCATTAGTTCCAACTGGAAAAATCCCTTGCTATGGACTGAATTGTGTCCCCCAAATTAATATTAAACCCCTAATCCCCAGTATGATAATATTTGAAGATGAGGCCTTTGGAGGTAATTAGGATTACATTAGGTCATGGAGGTGGGGTCCTCCTGAAGGAATTAGTGCCCTTATAGGAAGAGACAGCAGAGAACTTCCTCTGGCACATGGAGAAAAGGCCATGCGAGGACATGGGAGAAGGCATGAGGATGACCCTTACCAGAAACCAAGTCTGGCAGGATTTTGATCTTGGACTTCCCAGTCTCTAGAACTGTTGAGAAAATAAATGTTTCTTGTTTAAGCTACTCAGGCTATAATAGTTTGTTATAGCTGTGCAAGATGATAGAGACATCCCCCTCTTATTTACCAAACATGTTGAATACACTCCCTCTCATGACATCTGTATTTTCTTGCTCCTTTGCTTGAGAATAGTTCTAATTGAGTATCTGCATCTTCAAGTGTGTGCTCAAATGTCACATTTTCAATTAGGTCTTTGCTAGTTGAAACTTTAAACCTATTTAAAGTTTCAGTCCCTTCACTGTATAACACCCCCGTATTCTCTGCCTCCCTTACCTGCCTTATTTTCATCATACCATGTAAACTTTTTAATGTTCTGTATACCTTACTTATTTAATTTTTATTGTCTCTCTCCCCATTAGATTGTAAACCTTACGAGGGCAGAGATTTTTGTCTTTGGCTCACTGCTATGTCTCTAATGCCTCTTAAAGACCTTGGAGCATAACAGGCACTCAGTAAATATTTGTTGAGCCAATGAATGGAGTCAGAACATTTTTACTATTTGACATTATGTCTGAATTAGAAATCAACATTCAAACATTTCTCACTGTTGTCAATGCCTCCGTTGAATTTTGGTTTCTCTACTTGGGTCCTGAAGTTTCCCTTGACTTTGCGGCTAAGTCTTCTAGGTATGATTTTAGGTCCAGCCCACCTAATTTCTTAAGGCTGTATATTAGGACAGTATAATATGTGGTTCCTGTACAGAGCTCTCATTAGAGAGAGTATCCAGGGTTCAGTTGATTCCAGTTCCATTTTAATCTGTGGTTCTTTCTTGCAATTCCAAACTTGAGGTTGACTTTGGAACATCGTCTTTCTTGAGTTCCCACAATATTTGCTCTAGACTAATGAAAAAATGAATGATCATAAATATAATTACTCTGAAGGCCTGAGGATATTTTTGGTACACTTGGAAGGAAGATGGATTTGAAAGAAAAGCAATTGACTGCAGAAGACTTTAGGTATTTTTCTCTGTTGAAGTTTAGGGGTACCAAAAATAAATAGCATTTCTTATCCCCATTTGGGTTCTGAACAAATGGAGAAGAAAAAAAATAAAGAATATGACTCATGTGGGCCAAAATATCATTTTAATTAACGCTAAAGATGAAGAGATGGCTCAGGGTGAGGGCCAAAGGGTCCTGTGTCCAGGACAAGGCAGACGCTACTACTCTGCCACTGCTGTGGGCAGAGCTGGTTTTGACTCAATCAGCAGGGGTAGTACTGTCTCCAGCAGACAGCATTGGCTCCTCACAGCCAGCCTGCTCCAAAGAGGGAAAATTGGGAAGGGCGGAACTATAGTCAAGGAGCTCACATGATGTTTTTTTCTTGTGAAGAGAGTATTTCCCATACTTATCTGTTCATGGAATCTTTGTCATGTAGGGTCTTGCGGGACTGGAGAAAGTCACTTTGAGAAATGCTGGCATCAATAATTGAGATGCCTTTCACCTCTGATGTTGCACAAAATTACACAAGTATCAGTTCTCTTTGTGAGGTTCTACTGGCTCCTTTCATTGGCATACATTTAATAAACCCCTATAATATGCCAGTCAATGTGCAAGACGTTGGATGGCTAAGAACAGACAAGAGAGACAAAGATAAGTAAGATAAGTCCTTGCTTTCAAAGAACCTATAGGTATGATGGCTACGTGCATTTTTACAACCACTTGTGGATGTAGTTAGAAAACATGTTACAACAGCATATTGTGAAGGATGCATTGGTCATTGGCTAGGTGGCTTGAACAAGGGGTTTTTGAGTTTGTTTCTTGATATGATCTCAATTCTAAGAATGGAAAGTGATAGAAAAAAAATCTAGTTATTTAGCTGTACCAGAGAGTTGAATTTTACTTACTTCAGATTTTTACCAGATTAAAATGTAAGTAAGTGGAAACACCAAGTCACATCAGGTCAAACCTTTTGCAACCTGTGGGCCTCAGTCATGTAGAGTCAACAAAGGGATATGCGTTCAAAACTCATCGTCACAAATAAGTGGCTGCAGGAACTTGGGCAAACCATTCGCCCTTTCCAAAAACTTTGCTTGTCCATTGGCAAGATGACACTATGATGACAGCTTTCTTACCTTCTAGCACCCTGAAGGGCAGGTGGAAAAAGGGATGTGAAATTCATCTGCAACTGTGTTAATGATATGCTAAACTAATATAATTACATCATTATATGCTCATGAAGTGTTCTGGGACTATCTGAAAAGTAGCCACAGCCTTATTTAATATCCTTGATTCTGAATTTTAATACAATCTGGAAATATACAGATAATATTCACATCAACCAGTTTCATTTTCTGTCCTAAATCTTGGGGTAAGATCTATGATTTTTAAGAAGATGCTTTTAATATGTGAATTATTTCAAAAGCATAGAGAGGGTTGCACTAACATCCTATGAGAAAAATCTTTGTTTTATAATAAATTTCACAAAGTCAATTCTTTAAATGTATTAATACTAAAAAATAAACCACCAACAACCGAAAAAGGCATCTGGAAAGAGAGATATTTTACCTGTAATATCAACATGAAGATATTTTTATGGTTGGGTAAAAAACCTCTTAAATTAGGGGTTGTAATGGAAAGTTTGACAGGCTCAAAGAAGGCAGTTCAAAAATATATTCTTAACACTTAACACATACTGTACATGAAGTGTATTTTTAACATGCTATAGGTTTATTACAGATTAAATACTTAAATATAAAAAAACAGCCGAAATGTTTCTTCAATATTTGCTTAATATAGTCAGAACACATTGGGAATTGTGAGCATGAAGAGTACACGTTAAGTGTTTAACATCAAATGCAATAAAATGTTTCATTTGAAATGTTAAGCAGGCGATAAAAATGTCATGTGAGATGACATAGCACAGTTTCACACAACATTCTTTCTAATTAAGGTGAAACTGTGGAGAGACTCTTTATTGGCTCAGAGTTGTGATCTTGTGAATACTCTTGTCTGATTGGTGCCTGGATCCATTTTCCCTCCAAGCTGTCTGTTTTTAAGGGCATCTGAAATGGAACTTTTCTTTAAGATGTCACCTCCTCTTTGAAGCCCTTCCTGACTGCTTTCAGAAAAGTTTAGGAACATCTCTTTTCTGCACCTTATGCCGGCCTCCATGCCATTATATGCCATTTATTTTATCATATTGTTAGACATCATCAATTTTTTGGCAACCCTTTTGTTACTACTGTGTGACCTTGGGCAAGTTACTTATTAACCTCTCTTTGGCCCAAGTTCTCCTTTTGTAAAAGGGAGGTGATCATAGAACTTAGTTTGTTGGATTATTGTGGAGATTAAATGAGTTAAAATCTGTAATATGCTTAGAATAGGTCCCAGTACAAAGTGTTAGTTAAACACTTAACATGTACACTTTGTGCTTAAAATTTATGATGTGTTTGGGAGGCTCAGGCAGGTGGATCACCTGAGGTCAGGAGTTCAAGACCAGCCTGGCCAATATGGTGAAACCCCGTCTCTACTAAACATACAAAAATTAGCTGGGTGTGGACACATGCCTATAATCCCAGCTACGTGGGAGACTGGGGCAGGAGAATTGCTTGAGCCCAGGAGGCGGAGGTTGCAGTGAGCCAAGATCACACCACTGCACTCCAGCCTGGGCAACAGAGCGAGACTCCGTCTCAAAAAAAAAAAAAAAAATTATGATGTGTTCTGGATATGTTAGGTAAATATTTAAGAAGCATTTGAGGTTTTTCCCCCGTTTGAAAGTACTTACAATACAATAAACATATAACATGTTAAAATACTTTTCATGTATATGTTAAGCATTTGTTTTTTAACTGTTTGGGATTTTCTATTTAAAAGTTCAGTTTATATCCCCCACAGGACCATCATTTTCGCATATTTTATGCCCATTACCACTGTTGGCCTGTGGTAGGGGCTTATAATTGTTATCAAACAAATAAGTGAACGGACGAATGTAGACACCCTACCAGATGACCAGATAAACGTTTGACTTATCAGTCTGATTAGGTTATTTCTCTCTCTCTTTTTAATAGTTTCTAGAGCTTCAGAAATTCCCATTTAAATGTCATTAATTAGAAGACCACTTCTAAATCACAAAAGTCTTGCCTTTTGAACTGAAAAAACACCTCGCAATTAATTCATCCATAAACTATTATTTCAAACAAGGAAAAAGGAAATGAGCTTTGGCAACTTCTGCAAACATTAGAAAAGCACTTTCTAATTCTGTGAGTGTGGTTAGATATGCAAACTCTCTGTGCCTTAGTTTCCATATCTGCACAGTGGGAATCATAAAATATCTACTACACAGGCTAAATGCATTAACATTTGGAAAGTGCTTGGAACAGTGCCGGGCACATAGTACATTCTCAATAAATGTAAGTTATTCTTACCATATTATCATATTTTAACATTATAATCATAATTATATGAGGTATATTTATAATAAAATATATAAATATATCATTACATAGTGTTGCCACAATTATTTAGCATACCGAAGATATTCCGTGTCGTTTTTGCCCCTGTATATTTTCATTTTTGTTTTTCATTTCTATCTTCGTCAATAAACCTGGAAGAAGAGGAATTATGTGCTTTAGTTCTATTGTCTCTTCTCAAAGTTCCTCCCCATGATTCTGACCGGCATAGGTTTTTGAAATATGATCTACTTTCCCATACCCCCCGGGCCCTCAGCACCTCACCCCCCCAGCACCCCACCCCCCAAGAAATATTCCCACAGAGCAAGGCTGGAACTCCACTACAAATAAAAGTAGACATTACCAAGCAGAATGTCAGTGTCTTAGATGAAAAAGATGTTAAGATAACTGATTAAAAATCTCCCTCCTTCTGGCCCGGCGCAGTGGCTCAAGCCTGTAATCCCAGCACTTTGGGAGGCCGAGGCAGGCGGATCACGAGGTCAGGAGATCGAGACCATCCTGGCTAACACGGTGAAACCCCGTCTCTACAAAAAATTAGCCGGGCGTGGTGGCGGGCGCTTGTAGTCCCAGCTACTCAGGAGGCTGAGGCAGGAGAATGACTTGAACCCGGGAGGCGGAGCTTGCAGTGAGCCGAGATCGCGCCACTGCACTCCAGCCTGGGTGACAGAGCGAGACTCCTTCTCAAAAAATAAAAAAATAAAAAAAAAGTCTTCCTCCTTCTTTTTAAAAGAAAATATTGGTGGCTTTAAAACAAAAGTGAAACTAGTAATTGAGTCCAGCTGGCTCAGCTGGAAACAAAAGTCTGTCTCCTAGAGTCGGTGTGGCTCAGGGCACTTGGAAATTAATGGTGTGAAATTAATTTGAAGTTACAGCAATTTTGTGCACAAGTGCTTTTAATTCTAAGCTCAAATTTGGAGATTGTTGTGTTGCCTCTGACCTCAGTTTTTAATCTGTGCACCATTAATAGGCCCATTATTACATTTAGAAAATTTTCAGGATTTATCCTCATTCTTGATAAGTTATCACAGTTTGTAATGGAATCTTTTCTTTTCTCAAAATCCTGTGTTACTATTTAACTTTAAGAAGATTTTCTATGCCTTTATTTCTGTACCCTAAACATGTGAGTGATTTCTAGAACTGTGGGCAAGAAGTCATACAGTTTCTGAAATCCAGCTATTAATTCCTCAGAATGCTCTGCTTTTAAGGCAAGTGCAGAGAAGGAAGTAGATTTCTTGAATTTTAGGCACTTTTCCTTATATACACTTGACAAAACTTAGGAAGGAGCATTGGGAACTGTGGAACACTATACACATGTAACAGATTTTTAAAAATAACAGCTTTATTGAGATATAATCACATACCATAAAATTCACCCTTTTAAAGGTGTACAATTTAGTGGTTTTTAGTACGTTCATAGAGTACTGCAACCATCACCATTATCTAATTTCAGAACATTTTCATCACTCCCAAAAGAAACATGATACCCATTAGCAATCACTCCCCATTTCCTCCTTTCCCAACTTCTGGCCACCACTAATCTATTTTCCATTTCTATAGATTTCCTATGAATTTATATAGATTCTGGACATTTTATATGAATAGAATCATATGATATATGGGCTTTTGTGCCTGGCTTCTTTTACTTAGCAAGTTTCATTCATCCAAGTTGTAGTGTGTGTCAGTAACTCAATTACTCAATATTATTTCTCAACAATATTCTATTGTGTGTCTATAACACATTTTCTTTATCCATTCATCAGTTGAGGGGCATTGGGTTGTTTCCATTTTATTTTATTATTATTTTTTTATTTTTTTTATTTTTTGAGACGGAGTCTCGCTCTGTTGCCCAGGCTAGAGTGCAGTGGCGCAATCTCGGCTCACTGCAAGCTCCACCTCCAGGGTTCACGCCGTTCTCCTGCTTCAGCCTCCCGAGTAGCTGGGACTACAGGTGCCCAACACCATGCTCGGCTAATTTTTTTGTATTTTTAGTAGAGACGGGGTTTCACCGTGTTAGCCAGGATGGTCTCGATTTCCTGACCTCGTGATCCGCCCACCTTGGCCTCCCAAAGTGCTGGGATTACAGGCGTGAGCCACCGCACCCGGCCGCCATTTTATTTTTTAGCTATTGTGAATAGTGCTGCTCTAAACATTTATACACAGGTTTTTGTGTGGATATATGTTTTTATTTCTCTTAGGTAATTACTAAGGAGTAGAATTGCTAGGTCATATGTTAATTCTATGTTTAATGTTTTAAGGAAATGCCAAACTATTTTCCAAAATGGCTCACAAGTCACAGATTTTAATTCTTCTTTGTCTTCTTATTACTCCTGAAGTGAGAGGACAAAAAGGAAGAATGCAAATATGACTCTGAATTTGCTGGTGTAGATGGTTTCATTGTGGTATAGTTCATTAACTCAGTAACATAAGAGGAAGAACTGGTTTCAAAAATTGAGTGGGATGTTTGGTTTTGGAAGGCATGAAGTCATAGTTGGGTTCTTGAGGAGCCTCAGGTAGGATTTTTTCTTTTTCTTTCCTTTTCTTTTTTGAGATGAAGTCTTGCTCTGTCACCGAGGCTGCAGTGCAATGGCAAGATCTTGGCTCACTGCAACCTCTACCTTCTGGGTTCAAGTGATTCTCCTGCCTCAGCCTTTAGAATAGCTGGCAGTACAGACACGTGCCGCCATGCCCAGTTAATTTTTGTATTTTTAGTAGAGATGGGGTTTCACCATGTTGGCGACTGATATTGAACTTTTGACCTTAAGTGATCTGCCTGCCTCGGCCTCTGAAAGTGCTGGGATTACAAGAGTGAACCACCACGTCTGGCCTAGGTAGAGGTTTTTAGGAGTTAGTTGAACATTCAGGATTGGAGTTCAGGAAAAAAATCTAATCTGGAAATTGGATTATGAAGATAATCCAATCATTATCTGATATTTCTTTCTTAAATCACATTTGCTTTTCCAAATTCCTTCCTCTGTCTCCCCACACCTCTATTTATATTCTTCCTTTTTGAAGTTCATTCTTCAAGTTTCTCCAGCAATATAGTTTCTTCTTGGCTCATTAATAAATTTATCATATTCTTTTTTTAAATAACTGAGTACTGGTACAGTGATTTGTAGCTTTTGGTAGGAAAATCTGGACGATAGGATAATAAACCAGGAAGATTCTGTGGCATGTGGGAAGTCGGGAGACACCAGTAGCACCTGATTTCTTCTGGTAGAATGAACTCATTACCTCCTTTAAAAATTTGATAGCTTTTTGTTTGTTTGTTTAAAATTATTAAGACTGACAACATGACAGATGCTTGAAAACTATCCCCCATTTCAGCCTTATGATAGCTATGAGATGTAGGTATTTTTATGCATCTTACAGCAGGGATTCGGGTCTTTTTTTTATCCACTCATATATCCCAAGTGATTATAACAATGCCTGGCACATAGCAAGTGCTAAAAGAAGTTTTGTTGGAAGAGACACAGCTCCAAGAGGTAAACTTACTTGTTTGCATCAAACTCCTAGGTGGTAGAGAAGAAAGCCAGCACCAGGTCATGTTAATTTTAAACTCTGGGCTGGTCGCAGTGGCTCACGCCTGTAATCCCAGCACTTTGGGGGGGCCAAGGTGGGCGGATCACGAGGTCAGGAAATCGAGACCATCCTGGCTAACACGGTGAAACCCCGTCTCTACTAAAAATACAAAAATTAGCCAGGCGTGATGGCAAGCGCCTGTAGTCCCAGCTACTTGGGAGGCTGAGGCAGGAGAATGGCGTGAACGCTGGAGGCGGAGCTTGCAGTGAGCCGAGATGGCGCTACTGCACTCTAGCCTGGGAGACAGAGCAAGACTCCGTCTCAAAAAAAAAAAAAAAAAAAAAAAAAAAAGGAATTCAAACTGTGCGTGTTGCACGATTCCACCTTACCTCCAGCTTCCTTATCACTCTAATGAGGGGAATATACCAGATCAGAGTTTCTGATGTTCAGTCTGCACAACTTGATTCATCTCTGGGTTCATCCAGGCTTTGCTGCAATAAGTTGAGAAATGCTGAGTGATTCAAAACTGATCAGTTTCTTTAATTTAGGGCTTCTCAAAGTCTTTCATATGTTAAGGTCCATCGTGAATCACTGAGGGGAACAAGAAGTATGTTTGTTTATAGGTTTCTCCCATATCCTCTATCCTTGTTCCTCGTGCATGCGTGCATGTGTACATGTAGTGTCTTTTAAATATCTCCAAGGAATGCAGTTTTAAAGTAGATGGTCTCAATTTCTTGAGTTCGTTTTTGATTGATTTTCTTCTAGTCCTATAGTTTGTTGATTTGCATTGTGGCAAGAGAACAAATTAAGGTGAAATCCTATTACAGCAAATATGGTTGGAAAAATATTACTATAACAATAATATTTTAAAGACCTGGCCATAAGCCTAGAGTAATAAAGGCTTGCTGATTTCTCTAGAGTAGAAATCACTGCTCCAAATGAGTACAATAAATGCTTTTCTTCTGCTTCATTTTTACAACAGAGTGGAAAAAAAATCCCTAGAACCTTAGTATTTGTTGTTTACCCTTCCAACAAATATTCATTGACTGCCTCCCAAGCACTGCAGTTCCCCATGGGGAATACCAAGGCATTCCTGGCCGGGGATTCCAGATCTTCAGGTATTCACAATTTGTTGAGGTAGTGAGCAAAATGTAGAATCAAAGAGTTAGTGGCAGAGCAAGTAATAAATTCTCCTCTGTATCAGACACACTGTACAATGTAAGAAATTATTGAAGACAACAAATGAAAAGCTACAAGAAGATTGTTTAGACTTCAAGGGGAAATAGACTAGGTTATAAGCTTTCTGAGGGCAGCACTGATGTGCTGTGTCATGTCTGAGCTTGGCCTGGAGTCTGCAAAGAGTGGTTTGGAGGGACACAGCACTGAATAGATGACCACCTGCTAGCTGCGTACTTCCTCTTTTCTCTGTGCAGCGCTCTTCACAGCTGAGTCTGCTGATGGGCCTCACTGAAGATCCAGTCCTGCTTCAGCTTCTGATCAAACACCTCCAACTTCTGCTCCTCTCCCAGGCCCTGAGGCTTGAGGAAAGTGAAGTGTATGGGCTCTGCATTCCAATATAACAGGGCACCAATCCTGATGCCACAACTTTTTCTCTCAGCCTCCCTGAACTTCTCTTTCTTTTACTGTGAAATATATGTAACACACTTTAAAGTTTTATGGCAATGATTAAACAAGATGATGCATGGAAAGCCTGCAGTCCAGTGCCTGTCCATGAGTGACAGTAGATTTTGCTATGGGGTTATGTATTTAGACTCAACCATGGGTGCTGGGCTCCTCTCTGCCCAGTCTCCTTTCCTGTCTACCTGCTATGGCAGAGCAGGAGTCTGAGCACTGGCACCTCAGAATCACAGCCCTTCTTTTTCCCTGCTGGTGGAGTCATTTTTGCAAGCCAGACTTATGCCTGTCTTTCCTTGTTTAGTTTCTTTGCAGCTACCCTGCTAGGACCTTAGCCCATCCAAACTAGAGTTCCCTGCAACTGTGTGTGGGGGGTTATTTATATTAGGCAGGACTCTTTGTTGCAAGCAATGGACACCACTCAAATTGGCTTAAAAAGATAGTAGTTATAGGCCAGGTGTGGTGGCTCATGCCTGTAATTCCAGTACTTTGAGAGGCTGAGGCGGGCAGATCACCTGAGGTTAGGAGTTCAAGACCAGCCTGGCCAACATGATGAAACCCTGTCTCTATGAAAAATACAAAAATTAGCCAGGTGTGGTGGCAGGCACCTGTAATCCCAGCTACTCGGTGGGCTGAGGCAGGAGAATTGCTTGAACCCCGGAGGCGGAGGTTGCAGTGAGCCAAGACTGTGCCATCGCACCCCAGCCCGGGCAGCAAGAGCGAAACTCCATCTCACACACACACACGAAAAGGAAAAAAGAAAATAGTAGTCATAGTAACAATGCTGCTGTTGCTGATACTAACAGGAAAGTGTAGACTCATGAAAATGGGAAATCATGGCTGCATTGAGGGTTGCAAATAGACTGGAAGACTCCATTGTTCTCCATTTTGTAACTCTGCTTTGTTCTGTGTTGGCTTTCTGCTTTGAGCCACTCTTTCCCTCATGACAGCAAAGATCATTTTTAATAGCTCCAAGCTTATAACATTTCTAATAGCTCCAAGCTTATAACATTTCAACTGGTAATGATCCTAGGGAAAATAATATAGCTCTGTCTTCCCCGTCACCTGTATCATTCCCCTAAAACTAACTCTAATTGGCTCAACTTGGGTCCCTGTTTCATTAGATTATCAAGCCTGTCCAGGACCCAACATGTGTAAGAAACACTGCCCTAGAAGTGGGTCTCCGTATGAATTCATCAGTACAATGTGCTAAGTCTGTTCTGAGGCACTGGGGTGCAACGTGGCACAGGGGAACACTTGGGAGTTCTTAGCATGGGGAATCTTTTCCCTTCCAAGTGGGTCCCTGCTGCCAGTGGGAAACTTGAAGGCAAAGTTGCCTTTACAGAGTCAAAAGGGAATTTGTGCCAAGGTTAGAAGGCCCAGTGGGACTTTGTTGCAAAAGGAGACAACAAATGAAACAAATAAGAGGTTGTGTGTGGGGAGCTGAGGATGTGATGCTGGAGGGAAGGGCAGGTGGATTTTGGTTTTATTGTGAAGACTTGAATGCCTCACAAAGGAGTCATGGGATCACAGAACATCGGAGCTGTGAAGACCTTTAGACATCATACAGAGGAAGAAACCAAGGTGCAAAAAGGTGCAATGACTTACTTAGGTCCCACTGGGCTAGGAAGGAAGACACCAAATCAGAATTCTCATCTCTTCCAGCCCAGCAGCTCTCTTTGTGCCATATGATGCTGCGTTGGGTCTCTTGGCAAAGATTTATGCAAACCTTCGTGTGCCTGATGAAATGCCATTGTTCTTTGCTCCTTTTGCATTAATCCTCTCTCTATGTGGCCAGCTCCAGAAAGAATGGGTGGATTCCATAGAAATAACTCAGGAGTGAAGGGTGTAGATGTCACCGAGAAACTGACCAGGACACCCAGGACTCAGTGAGGCTGGACCACCATCTCCTGGCTCCTTCTGCAGGTCTCCCATCTGGCAAACCTCCTTATTGCCCCTCGCATCGAGGGAGACCCTTTCTAGGCACATTTTCTCCAGGCTCCTCTAAGAAGCAGAGAGAAACAGCACGCACTTTTGGTAGTCCTGGTCTTGTTCCAAATGAGAATGCCTGCTGTAGAGAAATGCAGATGCCTTCTCTGTCTATTTGTGCCAAAAAGGTACTCTCTACCTGCAAAATTACAGAATTATTAGTTCTTGAAAATGGACGACTTCTACCCCTTCCACCGAAATTTAATCCAACTCAATTAAAACATCGTGGCAGCCTCTACAAGGGCACAGATGCCCTGGAAAATCATTTTGGGGGTGTTTTCCCTGGCTGTGAATGGTTCCTCAATGTGGAGGCGACCACCCATGTGCTTAAAAATGAAAACAGTCCAGATGGTAATGGAGCAATTCAATAATGTTAACTGGCATTTACAGAGCAAACTTCTTTTTAAGGTTAATTTTGGTTGGGTTGATCATGAACAGAATATAGCCTGGGCTTTGTCTCAGCTATAAGCTCTTATTTTCTCTTTGCTCACTCTTCTTTCCCTGATGACTGTCCTCCTCTGTTTGCTTCTGTTTCTCTCTTGTTCCTTAAGGTCTATGTACAGGTGACTCACAAAGAAGCCACAATGACTGATGCTGTAGAAATTCTCTGTCCAGCCAGTGTTTCAAAGGGGCAATAGACAATATTGGTGACCCTACACTGGTATCTACCCCAAGACCCATTGAATTAAGGCTCTATCTTCTTAATAGGCTGAGCTACTTATCACAGAGCAGAGTGCCAATCCTTAACTGGGAATTTTGGCTCCTCCACACTGACCCTCACCCATCTAACTTCTGGTGTCCCACCACTTTAGTCAAACCTGGACTTTCCTGCTTTTACCCTGGAATCAGAGCCTAGGTAACTCCACAGTCTCCTCCCCAACTGTCAAAATCCTTCCCACTGACCATGACTATATGTCTTCACCCTTTTCCTTTCCTGGAGCCCTCTGTGAAGTTTCTATAATTTCTCACCATCTGTTACCTACTGCCCCATACTACTGTACTTGTTTTACTGTTTGACAGTGTATCTTGCTTTCAGCTGGGTGTAAGATCTTTGAGTTAGGAATAGTTTATTATATGGCCTGATATTGTCCCTTATGTTTTCTGCACAGTAAGTGATGAATAGCCATTTGTTGGTTCCTTGATTTTTTGTAAACTGAAACTGTCTTCTCAGTAAACAAAGCTTTTTGGAAGTAGATTTAGACACACATGAAGTTCTGAGATTTAATTAAAAACTCACAAGACCACAACCCAGTTGGAGGGACATGGTAAGGGCATGGGGTCTGGAGTCTGCAGGTTGGGACTTGTAGCTGGGCTCTGATATAAATTAGTCATGAGATGTTGGTGAATGCACTGCTCTTTGAACCTATTTGCTCATTTATAAAATGAGATAAGAACCACAACAAAAAATGCCTACCCCCGATTGATGGTGAGGATATAATAAAAGCATAAAGCAGTGCTCTCAAGAAAGCATGGGGTCTGGAGTTCACTTCCTAAGATCATCTCTACCACTTTCTAGCTGTGTGACCTTGGGTAAATTACTTAACCTCTCTGTGTCACAGTTTTTTTTTTATTTGCACAATACCTTCCTCTTAGGATTTTTATCAGTATTGAATGACAGTAATTAGTAAAGTGATTAGAATGTTGCTTGGCATATTGCTTGTTAAATAAATACACATCTAATTAAAAATAAAACATATAGCTGAGCACACAGTTTACTGCTCAGTTACTGTTGGACTCTGCTACTTCTATAAGGAAAGCTGCTGCTGCTGCTGCTACCGCTGCACACGAGTGTTTGGCAGACAGACTCATTTGCCTGCTGACATTGATCTTGGTAGTGGAAACTAAAGTTATACTGTAATTCAACTCCAGCCCAATCAGCTGTAGTCCCAACTTAGTACGACTTGCACAAGGATCCAGAGAAAGACTTGTCTATTTGTCCCACCAGAACAGATATGCTGGCTTCTGTCCCATAGTAGATTCTAGAGGGGCTCTGTCTTGTTTCTAGCCTGGGAGTTATCCCATTCCTGCAGAGAACTGTTGCAAAACTCCTCATCTGTGCCACCATGACAGCCTAGCCAGCTTCCATCTCACATTAGCTCCTAAAGGGGTTCTGAAGCTTAACTTCAGACCCTCTTTGGTGAGCAATCCCACTGGCATGGGAAACTGCTGGGCAATATGCCCATCTCTGCCAACTTGATAGGCTTGTAGCTTCCATCCCACAGTGGATCCTGAAGGGGCCCTGTTTCTCTGCCACAGACCCAGAGTTACCAACACTGTGCAGAGAACTCCTGGGAAATGCATTTATACAGGCTTGCTGGCCTCCATACCACAGAAGTTCCTGAAGGGGTTCTGAATCTCACCTCCACTCCTATTTAGCTGTGGTCTATGAACAGTCCTGCAAACACAGGAAACTACTGGGAGTCTTGTCTGCTAGTACCACAGTTGGGCTTGCCAATATCCGTCCCATAGCAGGTTCACAATTAGCCCTCAATCTCAGTTTCAGTCCCTTCTATCTGTGGTCTGGGAACCATTCTGCCAAGCTTAGGTCCCACTGGAAGATGCACCCATGAGTCTCTAAGGCAGGCTTGCAAGACTCTTTACCTCAGTGTATCCTTAAATGGCTCTGGAGCTTGCTCTCACCCCCTCTCAGTGATGGACAGAGAGCTGTTCTGCCTGCCTGCAGGTCTGGAAAGAGGCATATCCTGCAGGCTGATGCCCTGATCTCAGTTCCACTGTGGATCTTAAAAGAGCCCTATAAATTGGCTGTAGCCCTTCTGAAACAGTCTGAGAGCAGTCCTCCTCAATCAGGAACTTACTGGGAGACATGAATGTTTGTGATCCAGGAGTCAAGCTTGAAGATCTTGGTCTCAGCTGTGGACCTGAAACAACCTTGTATCTCAGTTCCAGTCCATCTCAGCCACAGACTAGGCAGTACGGGCAGTCCAGGGATCCATTCTGTGATCCAACAGGGACACCCTCAGAGACCCTGAGGAAGCTACGTCTGTCATTGCACTTGGTAACAGGCCTACTGCCTGTGAACTCTGAAGCAGACACTCATCACAGCCTCACAGACCAAAATCCTGGAGACAGTCAAGTCCTCCTAGGTCCCAGATAGGCCCCATACCCACCAGTTCCCCTGAAATAGGCCAAACAAATGTGGCCTTCACTTCAGACAAAGCATCAACCATATGATGTGGATCCAACCCCATTCAACTGCAATTCCAGAGACAATCCCATTGTTCCAGAGACATAACAGGAAAATACTTCACCTTGCTGAAACCAGTCTGTAACGACTAAAAGAGGGGTTTGCTTCTTCAAATTCATGAACACCAGTGCAGGACTATGTGGATAGCAAAGAATCAAGCAAACATGACATCACCAGATGGACCTTATAAAGCCCCAATTGTCAACTCGAAAGAAGAAATGAAGAGATACTAATTGCCTACAAAAAAATGCAAAATAATCATCTTAATGAAGTTCAGTAAGATGCAAGAAAATACAGGTAGAGAACTAAATAAACTCAGAAACGCAATGCATTAACAAAATGAGAAGTTTAATAAGGAAATAGGAATGATAAAAACAAACCAAACAGAAATCTTAGAGCTGAAGAATACCATGACAGAAATGAAAAATTAAAAAATTTCAACAGCCGACTTGATCATGGAGAAGAAATAATTAGTGAACTTGAAGACAAGTTATTTGAAATTACCCAGTTAGAGGGATGAAAAGAAAACAAGATTGAAAAAGAGTAAAAAAAGCATAAGAGACATCAGAAAACATATGAATATCTGTATTACCGGAGTACCTGAAAGAGAAGGGGGGAAGAAAGCTTATTCAAAAAAATATTGTCTGAAACTCGAATCTTGGGAGGGATGTGAAAATTCAGACTCAGGATTCCAAGCAACAAAATTCAAAAAAGAATACTCCGAGAGACCTTAAAATCAAATTTTCAAAAGTCAAAGACAAAGAGATAATCTCAAAAGAAGCAGAAGGAAAGAAACTCATCACATATAAAGGAACTCTTATAGGGCTGTCAGTGGACTCCTCAACAGAAATCTTGCAAGCCAGGAAGGAGTGGGATGACACATGTAGAATGCTAAAAAAATTGCTAACTAAATAAATTTTATTTTATTATTTATTTATTAATTAAATTTTATTTATTCAATAAAGCTGCCCTACAGAAATGAAGAGTTAAAGACATTCCAAGACTAAGGGAGTTCGTTACCATGGTACCAGTCTTACAAGAAATGCTGAAGGATGAAACAAAAGGATGACAAGTAACAGTATAAAAACATATAAAACTATAAAACTCATTGCTAAAGGTAAATCTATAGTCAAATTCTGAATAATAATCTAAAGATGGTATGTAAATCATTCTTAAGTCAAGCTGATGAGTTAAAAGACAAACATGTTAAAACAAGTATAGCTATAAAAAACTGGTTAATGAATATACAACAAAAACAGATGTAAAGCATACTATCAATAACATAAAATATAAGGGCAGAGAGAAGTAAAAGTTTAGAGTCTTTATATGCAACTGAAGTTAAGGGACTATCAGCTTATGTATAGCCTCGTGGTAACAACAAAGAAAAAAACTTTTAGTAGATACACAAAAAGTAAAGAAGAAGAAATCAAAGCATACCACTACAAAATAATGCAACAAGTCACAAAGAAAGACAATAAAATTAGAAGACAGGAACAAAATAACTATAAAACAGTCATTAAAAATTAACAAAATGCTGGCAGTATGTCTTATGTATCAATCATTACTTTAAGTGTAAATGGATTTAATTTTCCAATCAAAAGAAACAGAGTGGCTGGATGATTTTTTTTTTTAAAAAGTTAAAAACAAGATCCAACTCTACGGTCCCTAGTAGAGCCTTACTTTAGCCTTGGAAACACAGACTGAGATTACATTGTTGGAAAAAGTTATTTCAGGCAAGTGGTAACCAAAGAGAGCAGGACTGGCTAAACTTCCATCAGACAAAATAGTCTTAGCTCAAAATGTAAAAAATGACAAGGAAGATTATTATATTATGATAAAGGAAACAGTTCATTGAAAGGATATACATTATTAAATATATCTTCTCAGTATTGGAGCATATAAATACATAAAACAAATATAAATAGTTCTAAATGGTGAGATAGAGTGTAATGCAATAACAGTAGGGGAACTTTAATATTCCACATACATTCAACAATGGGCAGATTATCCAGACAGAAAATCAGTAGAGAGACAGTGGACTTGAACAACATTTTTGGCCATGTGACTCTAATAGACATATATAGAACATTGCATCCAACAGCAGCAGAATGTACATTCTTCTTAAGCACACAAGGAACATTTTTCAGGATAGATAATATGTTAGGCCACAAAACAAGTTTTAAACCATTTAAGAAGAATGAAAGCATATTAAGTGTATTCTCTGATCAAAATGGAATGAAACTAGAAATTAATAAAAGGAGAAATTTCAGAAAATTCACAAATATATGGATATTAAATAATATGCTTCTGAACAATGGATCAAATAATAAAAGAGAAATTTTAAAAATATAATACATTGAGAAAAATGAAAATGCAAACACAACATTGAGATGAAGCAAACCAGTTTTCAAAAATTGCCTTTTAAGCAATTCTAAAAGGAAAGTTGATAGCAACATATACCTACATCAAAAAAGGAGATCTCAGATAACCAACTTAATGTTATTATACCTCAAGGAACTATAAAAAGAACAAACTAAACCCAAAATTAGCAGAAAGAAGGAAATAATAAAGGTCAGAGCAGAAATAAATAAAATAGATACTAGGAAGAAAATAGAAATGATTAATGAAACTAAGTTTTTTTAATACAAAATTGATGAAATTTTAGCTAGACTAATGAAGAAAGTGAGAGAAGACTCAAAAATAAAATGTAAAACAAAAGAGGATTGCAACTGATACCATAGAAATACAAAGAATCATGAGAGACTAATATGAACAATTATGTGCTAAAAATTGGATTACATAGCAAAAATAATTTATGGAAACATACAACCAATCAAGACAGAATCAAGAAAAAATAGAAATTTCGAACAGACCAATAATGGGTAAGGAGATTGAATCAGTAATAAAAAATGTCTTATCAAAGAAAAGCCCAGGACTACATGGCTTCACAGTGGAATTGTGTATATATACATATATACAAGTATATATATATACAAGTATATACAAGATATACTTGTATATATACACACAAGTATATACAAGATATACTTGTATATATACACACAAGTATATATATATCTACAAGTGTATGTATACACAAGTATGTATATATACTTGTATATACACAAGTGTATGTATACACAAGTATGTATATACACAAGTGTATGTATACACAAGTATGTATATACACAAGTGTATGTATACACAAGTATGTATATACACAAGTGTATGTATACACAAGTATGTATACACAAGTATTATATACACAAGTGTATGTATACACAAGTATGTATGTATACACAAGTGTGTATACACAAGTATGTATGTATACACAAGTATATATGTATACATAAGTGTATATGTATACACAAGTGTATATGTATACACAAGTATATATGTATATACACATGTATATATATACACAAGTATATATGTATATACAAGTATATATATTATTCTTGTTGAACTCTTCCAAAAAATTCTTGTCGAACTCTTCCAAAAAATTGAAGAAGAAAAAATACTTCCAAGTTAATTTTACAAGGCAGCATTACCCTGACAACTGATTACCCTGATAAGCCAGCCACAGACACTAGAATAAGAGAAAATTATCCCGAACAATATCCCTGAGGAATGTAGATGCAAAAGTTCTATACTAACAAATGGAACCCAACAGCACATCAAAAAGATAATACACCATGATCATGTGAGATATATCCCAGTGATGCAAGGATGGTTCAGCATACAGAAAGCAATGTGATACCATATTAACAGAAAGAACAAAAGTCATATGGTCATCTCAATAGATGCAGAAAAAACATTTGACAAAATTTAACATCTTTTCATGATAAAAACTCCCAACAAATTAGCCATAGAAAGACTGTACCTTAATACAATAAAGGCCACCTATGAAAAGTTCACTGCTAACATTACACTCAACAATGAAATGCTGAAAGCTTTTTCTCTAAGATTAGACACCCGATAAGAACACTCACTCTCACCTCTTCTATTCAACATCATAGTAGCAGTTCTAGAAAGAGCAATTAAATAAAAAAAGAAAGTAAAGGTATCCAAATAAAATAAGAAAAAGTAAAATTTTCTGTTTGTTATGACGTGTTCTTATATATAGAAAACCCTAAAGATTCCAGCCAATAACTGTTGTGACTGATATACAAATTCAATTTGTAGGGTACAAAATAAACATGCAAAAATCAACAGCATTTCTTTACACTAATAATTAACTCTCTGAAAAAGGAAATTAAGAAATAAGCCTCATTCACAATAGCATCAAAAATTAAAATAAAATTCTTAGGAGTAAATTTAACCAAGGAAATGAAAAATCCGTTTACTGAAAACTGTAAAACATGAATAAAAGAAATTTTAGATGACACAAATAAATGGAAAAGTATCCCATTATCATAGATTGGAAGAATTAATTATGTTAAAATGTTCATACTACCCAACATGATCTACAATCCCTGTTAGAATGCCAATGTCATGTTTCATGGAACTAAACAAACAAACAAAAAAACCAAACAAAAAAACTTTGGTATTCATATGTTACCACAAAAGACCCCGAATAGCCAAAGGAACCTTGAGCAGAAAGAAGAAAGCTGGAAGCATCACACTCCCTTACTTCAAAACCTACTAAAAGCCATAGTAATCAAAACAGCACGGTGCGGGCATAAAAACAGACACATTGACCAATGCAACGGAATACAGAGCCGAGAAACAAACTCACACATTTATGGTCAATTAATTTTTGACTAAAGTGTCAAGAACATGTAATGGAGAAAGGATAGTCTCTTCAATAAAGGGTGGTGGGAAAACTGGATGTTCTACAGAAAAATGAAATAGGACCCTTATTTCACACCACATACAAGAATCAACTCAAAATGGATTAAAGACTTAAATGGAAGACTCAGAATTGTAAACTACAAGAAGAAAACATAGAGGAAATGTTCCACAACTTTGGTCTGGTCAAAGATTTTTTGATATGACCCCAAAAGCACAGGCAACAAAAGCAAAAATAAACAAGATTACATCAAAGTAAAAAGCTTTTGCAAGGCATAGAAAAAAATAGAGTGAAGAGACAGCCCATGGACTGGGAGAAAATATTTTCAAACCACACATCTGGTAGGGGGCTAATATCCAAAATACATAAAAAACTCAAACAACTCAATAGCAATAAAACAACCCAATTAAAAAGCAGACAAAAGACCTGAAAGATGCTACTCAAGACATACAAATGGCTGATAGATACACTAAAAAGGGCTCATCGTTACTAGTCATCAAGGAAATTCACATTAAGGCTACTATGAAATATCTCTTCACACCAGTTGGAAACGCTATTATCAAAAGGAAAAATGATAACAAGTGGCAAGCTTATGGAGAAAAGGGAACACTTGTGTACTATTGGTGAGAATGTAAATTAATGTAGCCAGTATGGAAAACAGTAGAGAAGTTCTTCAGAAAACTAGAAGTAAAATTATATGATCCAGTGATCCTACTACTGGATACATGTCCAAAGGAATTAAAATCAATGTTGCAAAGATAAACCTGCCCTTCTATATTCATTGTAGCATTATTCACAATAGCTACGATATGGAAGCAACCTAAATGTCCATCAACCAATAATGGGATAAAGAAAATGCATATATACACAATAGAGTATTATTACTTACACAATGGAAGCCTTAAAAAAGTGGAAAATCCTTTAATTTGTGACAACATGGTTGAATCTGGAGGACATTATACTAAGTGAAATGAGCCAGGCACAGAAAAAGAAACACTTATTGAATGGCTGCATTATGTCAGATGCTACAGGGCTCTAGAGATGCACCAGTGAACACTACAGTTCAACATTCCACATTCTAGCCCAGCCAGTCAATAACCGTGAAAGATATACATCTGATCATTTGTCAGCAGGAGAGAGAGAAAGAAAGCAAGGCACAGTGACAGGAGAGTCAGGAGGGCGTGGCTTTATATGTGTTAGTCAGGGGAGCCCACAATGAGCCGGTAATATTGAAATGACTTGAAGTGGTGAGGGAGTGAGCCATGGTCTTTCTGGTGGAAGAGCCATAAGTAAGTGCAAGTGCAAAGGCTCTGAGGCCAGAGCTTGCCTAGTGTGTCTGGGGATCAGCAGAGATTCCAGTTTGGCTGAACAGAGGGCTTGATGGTGGGGGTGGAAAGAGGTTAGGTGAGAGAAGGGAGAGAGTTGAAAGGTGCACTTTGTCAACCACTGAAAGAGCTTTGGCTTTTATCAAGACCGTGATAGAAGGCATTGAGAGAGTTGTTAGAGGAAGCATGGATGATCTGACTTGGCTTTAACAGAATCTCTTTGGCTGCAGGGTTGAGCATAGACTATGAGGGAAGCAAGGGTGAGGGAAGGCAGAAAGGTTAAGCTTTGCTTTTGCATTAATCCTATTGCAGATGATGATAGCTTGGATGAGAATGGAGGAGATGCAGGTTACATGCAGGAGGCTGATTCTGGGAATTTTCTTGCAGTGTGCCCTAGAGCTTTGTCCTTTTTCTTGTCCTCACTAACACTGACTTCAGCAGCAGAAAATCTGTAAACACATAGGTTCACAAGACCTCTGGAGGATATAGTATAAGTTGGAAGGCTGGATGACAGAACAGGGATCCGTTATTTTTAAAACAAGCTGGAGCAGTGGACTCAGGATAGATTATTCTGTGGCAAATGCCTGGCTTCCCCAAACCAACCATATAGATAGATGGATTATGTTATCAAATTGGCACTCTGACAAATTTAAATTAGCAGTAAGCTCGGTAGGTATGATGTTCCTCTCAAGAAGTGAATGCTGGCCGGGCGCATTGGCTCACGCCTGTAATCCCAGCACTTTGGGAGGCCGAAGTGGGTGAATCACTTGAGGTCAGGAGTTTGAGACCAGCCTGGCCGACATGGTGAAACCCTGTCTCTACTAAAAATACAAAAATTAGCTGTGTGTGGTGGCATGTGCCTGTGGTCCCAGCTACTCAGGAGGCTGAGGCAGGAGAATTGCTTGAAACCAGGAGGCAGAGCTTGCAGTGAGCAGAGATTGTGCCACTGCACTCCAGCCTGGGACACAGAGCAAGACTCTGCCTCAAAAAAATAAAAAAAAAAGAAGAAGTGAATGCTATATTAATATAGTACTTAAGAAAAAGGAGGAGAAAGCTTATTTTTTTCCCTACTCTAATTAAACCATGTCTCGTATATGGACATTGTAATGATTTTCATATTCTCAAAAGGTTAGGCAAACTGAACAGAATTAAGACAAATATAAACAGAGTGATTATAATTGTCATGTAATTATAATTGTAATCAACTATGTAACATAAAATATGATTCAAAGAATTAGAAAAAGAGATCTGAAAAAGAGAAGAATTTTGCAGGGTTGGGGAGAGTAATGAATAGTTTTAAATAATTAGCTGCTCTGCCTCTGGGGTAGCCATTCTTTTATTCTTTTATTCCTTTACTTTCTTAATCGACTTGATTTCACTTAAAAAATTGATGGATGTCATGGCTAGCAGAGAATACTTGGATTTTCCTGTGAGACTCCAGTGTGGACATATTGGCAGAAGCCACAAACACGTAGTTAAATTTCATGTAAAAAAAAGTCCACCCTCCAGAGTACTTCAAAGATGAAATGGTTTAATGTTAACCGTTGTGAGTTATCTATCACTGGAGGTGCTCAAGTTTAGGCTATAACCCTGGATGATCCTGCAGAAATCTCCCATCCTAAAGATCCTATTTTTCTGTGCTTCTACTTTGCTGGAACTACAGCACTTGTATCTTATTTCCTGAGTTGGATTGTAAATTCCATAAAGGCAGAACACATTATTCATCTTTGTTTTTTTCCACAACACCCAGAACAATGTTTTACTTATTTTTGATGCTAAAAGAATTCTTGGAGAAAGAACAAGCACGTGGTTTGTGAAACTGTTATAGATTTGATTTCAACACTGTTTTAGACACACACTGGATTTGTCAAGAGGTAGTATAGGGATATACTACTTCTATTTTTGACTGACATATCCCAGGAAGAGGAAACAGGGTTCATTTTTAATTTTAATCTCATAGCTGAATTTTTAAGCCTCTATTTGCTTTCCTTTTGACCACAGCCCTGCTTTGGGAGGATCTGCCCAAGCCGGGAGCCAGATAGCCGAGGAGCCAGTGTGAGGGTGTGATGGTCTCACCAAGGCAGCCAGGGGCTGGGGGTAGCCAGGAACAGTGCTCAAGCTACCGTTCTCAGGGCCTGCGAATGGTCAAAACTGTGTGTTATCAAGTCAAGGGCCCAATTTATGAAGCTAGAGTAGGGCCCTGGCTAGAAGATAGGTCTGAGTGTGACATGCCAGGTGGACCTTGCTCAGAAAAAGACCAAGCTAAAGTAAGGGATCTGCAATTGCTGCAAACAGCTGTCAGTGGTGTATGGGGGATCAGATTAACTTATGGCATGAGACATCCTTGATAGGAGCTACTTTGCCTAGTCAGCCTATGACCATGGACCTGGAGTGAACTTGTGGTGCTCAGAATGGGACACAAGCCTTGTTCTGTTTTCTCTCCATCTTGCTGTGTCTTCCAGGAAGCAACAAAAGAGGACAAATTCTGCAATTGTCCTTAGAGAGAGGACAGATGCGATGCCATATCCAAGATCCAAAATAATGTCCTTTTGTGTTTCCTTCTTCTTTTATTTACGAGCATGATGAGAATCAGGGAAAATGGGTAGACAGTCTTCTTGATTCTATCTTGCCAGGGCTTATATCCAAGCTTGCACACTCACCACACTCACCACAGTCCAGGCATCTGCTGTTCATTATCATTATTTAAATGAGCATCTCCAAAGTTTTGAGGCCATGTCTTCTCAGCCCCTATGGGGTACCTGGAAAAGAACCATTTCTGGGTCAGTGTTATTGATGAGGCTGGGGCTTGAGGGTCGCAGCCAGGTGTCCAGAGCCTCATTATCACCACAGACCATGTCTGCCATTGGGGAACACTCTGTTTATTTTTCACTGAGTGGGTTTGAATGATTCCCTTCCGCTGTTGTGCCATTTCCCTTAAGTTAAATGATGGACTCTGAGAAGGCCTACTATTCATCCAACATCTGTTTCTCTGATTTTCTAGGCTCCTTGTTGTTTTGGAGTGCTCAAAAATCAGTGTTTTAAGTGCATGTGGGCATAATATTTAGTATATTAATACACACTAGAGACAGTCCTGCCTACTAGAAAGCCAGGTACTACAGGGTTATAAAAGTCATTTGATACCTTGTAAAGCCCAAGAAACCTCGCCAATGCCCAGGCCCCGTTTCTTGATGTAGTCAGGTGATAACACGTGTACACTTGTACAGCCTTCTCCAGCAAGTGCCAAAAGTTCATGCTAAGTACTACATAAATTGTCACCTAATTAAGTACTGTTATGGTTTGGATCGGGGGGAAGTGTAAACTTGATTCTCCTTGGAGAGCAATATGCAGAAATATGATGTGGAATTAATTGTATGGGTCCAGGTCAAAGATCAAAGTACAAGTGGAATTGCCTTTGCAAAGGGAGAATTTGTAAAAGATTTTTGTTGGCATCTCAATTATTTCATTTTTTATTATTTGATTCCTGCCAGCCTACAACCCTTTCCCTGTCTTTAAATCTCTCCTTCTGTATCTTTCCAAACTACTTTGTATAGCATTTTGCATACTAAATAATGTCAATTGTCTGGCAGAGGCTAAGCTATTGTGTATAATTCTCTCTCACCATGAAATTTTCTTAGTTCCTAAAATGTAATTTAATGCCTTGCAATTCAAAGCCTTTGCTTTTGCACATTTTCTTCTCTCAAATGGAAACCTCATTTTCTTCTTCTCTGGCTGGCATGTGGGGACATTCTTAATGTTTAATTCAAAGGTCTTTTTACCTGTAAATCATTTCCTTATTAGCTTGAGTCTGAGGCAACACCTTTGCATTTCCAAAACACAATGTGTTCCTTCTGATCTATAATTTCTATAAGTTCAATGTAGTACATATTATAACTTATCATATTGTATGCTCCCTAATTTACTTGTTAACCCCTCTATGTAATACACTGTTTGGGAGAAAAGATTTTGTGTTCCTGGCACTAAATATGCTAATTGTCACACAGTGATACTAGTAAATATTTGTGAAATGAATAAACTAATGCATGAATAAATGAAGTTATATCCAGGGACCATGATGAGTAGAGATAAGATTCATTTTCCCAGTCGGAATCTTTCTATGAACAGAATTCATCTGGTTGTGTTGTGGTACTTTTCTCATTTTCAAATTCAGCTCCATTAAAAAAAGTTATATGTGGAGGAAGGAATGATGGGAAAAAAGAGAAACAATTTATTTATACATGTCAGTCTGACTCACCTTATTTGCTATAATGCCCTCAGGGACAGTGGTGGAAATATTTCATTTAACTTGGCAGGGCAAGAAGAATGAGTTTGGAGAACACATTCAAACATCAGCAGCTCAGCTGAGGGAGCTGGAGTCTTTATTTCCAATCCAAGAACTGAATATGTTCTCATGGTGGGAAGAACAGAGTGTAATAATTTTTTGTGAAACTCAGCTGGCAATGCTCATGAGAAAACGCCTTGCTCAGGTTTGAATGGCCTGAGCTCAGGAAAGGCCCTATGAGGCTGAGTCTGTTTAAAATATCTCTCTACTTGAATCATCTTGGTACCAGATTTTTCAAACTCATGGTGCCTTGGATAGCTTCCTCTCTCTGGAATTAAGTGTGTATGTTGGCCAGGGCAGGCGAGGCAACGGCAATCCTGGCTTAGCTGATTCCTGGAGGAATGTTATAGCTAATTGGATAACAAAGTTGAAAGAAACGACTCAGAAGAACAAGACATTGCCTTCAAATAAGTTACCTTCCATTGAGGTTACCTTCATTTATCTGGAAGCCATCTTTCAAGTTCTTGAAAGTAGCTTAGGCTGAGGCTTACAGTCCAGAAGAAATCCTGCAGCCTATTATAGAAAAACAAAATCTGGAGGGCAGTGTTAGGGTTTAAGAGATGGGAAAGAGCCATAAATACTGCCTTGTTCCTCTGCTCTGGCTTCCTTATCTGGGCTGAGAAATAAGACAAAAGAGTAAAGCAAATAGAGCCAGAACACTACCTTTTGATTGACAGTGACAAGAGTGGAGGACATGGCTTAGTGAGACAGAAAGACTGCCCAAGTCATAGACAATGCATAGGGGTGAAGGGTGACCAAGGAAAACAAGTATACCCTAAGGGCAACTTTCTCCCAAGAAGGAGGGAGAAGTAAGAACCGGTATAAGCATGCCTCCCTTTATTTCTCTAAAATTGACACATTAGACATGTTACACATATCTTTCCTCTTCTGCTAAGGTAGTGTGTAAGGGGACAGTGAGACCAAGAATATTCTGTTGACAAGTCTCCTTTCAAGTGGAAGGAAAGATCAGAAATGGGACAAAGCATTCTACCCCTACCCCATCACAAAGTCAACACCCACCATGTGTCCCATATGTTGCTAACATGAGCCGATGTGGCCCTCACTACAACCCACTATGTGCAAGGTACTGTTCAGATCCTCGACTCGGGCACACATCTGGATCCAGATTGTCTGGGATTGTTATCTGACTTCCTTATTTGCTAGCCTTGTGACTATTGCAAATGACACAACTCCCTGTGACTGAGATTCTTAAAGGACACAATGGAGACAATAGAAGTGCTTCTCTCACAGGTGTCATGGAGATTAATTAATTAGGACATGGAATCTAGAACTATAGTCTATGTCATACTGAATTTAACAAGCAGTGTAAATGTGTGATATTATTATTTTTGTAGATTAAAAAGCAAAACCAAAACCACAGAGAGGTCGAGTAATTTATTCACAGTGCCACAGATAACAAAGGACATTCGAGAGGTTATTTGAATTTGGGTCTGTCTGGCCCTGGTGCCTATGCTTTATTTTGCTTCATTATACATCTCTCAAATGGTTGTAAGCATGTGAGGTAAGAGTGAAGTCCACATGAGATAGATATGCTAACATTTAAACTGATTAAATTGATCCTCCGCCCAATCCCATGGGGATCAATGCTACCTTCATTAACTACAAGGTGGGTACTGGAGTCCCATAAATACACACATTATATTATTTTAATTACTCTTTCTGTATGCCATCTGAGCAGAAAAAATTCCAGGAGCCAGAGTGCCTAACAGGCCTTTGTGGGACCCTTCAATTAAGAGTTATCAAATGTACTCTTCCCTTTGTTGGGCCGATCTATGTCTTGAAATAATTGCCATTAATCTTTTTGTGTCCTGGACCCATAGGAAATATGTTGGTAGCTATGGCCCTTCTTCTACACACATATAAAAAGTTGCCTACATATTGGGAAGAATTCAAGAACCCCCCAGGGTTAATAATCATGCTTCTTTTCTTCTTCTCTGCCCTTTGTTCTCTCCTCAATTAACCCAAATGATACCTAAACTCTCATGTCCCATCAGCTCAGGTTCTCCAAGGAATCCTCTCCCATCCTTCAGGCCACTGTGGTCTCCTTCATCTCTGTTTTCTGGAAGCTCATGAAGTGTTTATTACAGGGTCTGGCCATTGTCTTGTTTGTTGTTCAAGCTGCAATGTTTTGTGTTACCCATTTCTCTTTAGAGGCAGTTTTAGAATTTCTTTCTCTGCTAAACCAAATAATTAGTGCCACAAACATAATAGGCACTGAAAATGTGAATGTGGAATGAACAAGTGAAAGTATTATGAAACTGGCCAGGTGCTGTGGCCCACACTTGTAATCCCAACACTTTGGGAGGCCAAGGTGGGTGGATCATCTGAGGTCAGGAGTTCGAGACCAGCCTGGCCAACATGGTGAAACCCCGTCTCTACTAAAAATACAAAATTAGCCAGGCATGGTGGTGACACCTGTAATCCTAGCTACTTGGGAGGCTGAGGCAGACGAATCACTTGAACCCAGGAGGCAGAGGTTGCAATGAGCTGAGATCACGCCATTGCCCTCTAGCATGGGTGACAAGAGTGAAACCCCGGCTCAAAAGAAAAGAAAGAAAGTATTATCAAATGATTTAATGAGAAAGGTGGGATGTATAACATATTAGTGCATGGTGTTTCATGTTCTTTCCTTTCTTGGGGACTATATTAATATTTGTATCTCTTGCCCCTGTATCTGCTAATCCACCAAACTTTACATCAACCTGCTTCTCTCCCTTGAATAGCTCTAGGATTTACCAGCTCATGTGGAGAAATGAGGTCACATTAACATTGATAAACACATTTCGTTGGCTTAAAGTTCCAACTTCATACCTTCATAACCGTAGATCCCTACTACGGAGCCTCTAAATTACTTCCAGCAGTCACAATAGATAATGAAATGTGTGCTCAGAAACACACCTCTTCATGATCCTTGTCTCCATGCTGTTTTTTGGGGTCTGATGAGGGACACACCACACCACTGTTTTGCTGTGAGTGTGTTGATGAGACTGCACTAGGCTAGGTGCCCTACTTACTCCCACTGCATGGCACTTCTCTGCTGGTGGCCACTCTCCAAGGCAAGAATGAACTTGCACCAACTCTGTGTCATGCTTCAATATCCGAACCCTCGAATAGCACCTTAGGATCTCAGAGAATCTCCCTAAACCACTTCTTCTTCTCTCTCTTTCTCTCTCTTTCTTTCTCTCTTTTAATATAGAACACATCACAAATTTGCACGTCATCATGGAAGTAGTGTGTAGTGGGCCATGCTATTCCTCTCTGGATCAAATTTGCACAGAGGCCCTGCTATTCTTCTCTGGATCACTCCAGTTTTAGCATATGTACTACTGAAGTGAGCATCCCCGAAACCACTTCTTAGCCTTCTGGCTCTAGCTGAATTTTATATAGATGTTATGATTTTGTTCCCAGGTTTGATTGAGAAACAGATGACTTCCCATTCTCATCCTACTTCCCACCTCTCCTTCAGGTGCCCATGGTCAATATTCTTTCCTTCTCCCTCAGAAAAACATAAGCAATGATAGCAGCTAATGTTTAGTGAATGTTAAGTATAGCCAGATTTTTTTTTCTGTATTTTCATGTATTAAAGCGTATTATCCTCACAACTTTCTGAAGTAAGTAATATTATTTTTCCTTGTTTTACAAAGAAGATAAGTGAGGCATAGAAATGTTAGGAAACTTGCCCGAAGACTCATAGCTAGTAAGCTGTGGAGCTGAAATATCAACCTAGACAATTTGGCAGGTTGCAAGATGTTAACTACTGGCTATATTATCTCTCATAGATAAGTAACTTGAGGCTTCCTAGCACATTCCTGGGTCCCAAATGCACATCCCCAATTCGTGTTTCATTCTCCATTCCATGTACAGTCTCCTACTGCAGTTTCCAGATCCAGATTTCATTCTTGTCTCCAGACTTTCCGGCCTCTCTCTACTAGGTTTGACTGCTTCCTTCTTGGTGCCACTGTCACTCCTGTCAATCATTTCAGTTATAACACTTTTATTACCGGGTGTATTTTTTCATTAATAAGATGCCATATTTCACTGACATATACTTTACATTCAATGAAATATAAAGATCTTAGGTATACAGTTTAATCACTTTTGATAAATGCAATCATCCATATAATCCACCTCCCTATAAGATACAGAATTCCATCACCTCAGGAAGTTTCCTCATGCCACTTCCAGCCAACTTCCACACATCCTTCTCTCTTAAACCAGCCAATGTTCTGATTTCTTTCACCACATGTTTAGTTTTGTCTAGAACTTCATATAAATGAAATCATATAGTATATGCCATTTCATGATTATTTTTATTTCACTCAGAACACTATATGTGAGATTCATTCATATTGTTGCATGTATCAGTAGTGTATTTCTTTTTTACTACTATGATGTAGTATTCCATTATATGCATATATCAGAATTTATTTATTCAATGAATATCATGAAATTTATATTTCTGTTGGGACATTTAAGTTTTTTTAAGTTTTTGGCTTTTATGAATAAAGAGTTCAGAATAGTTGTGGGAAAATATTTTTGTGGACATAGAACCTAAGTTTTTATTTCCCTTAGGAAAATGCAGAGAAGTGAAATTCATGGATTGTAGGGTAGAGTATATGTTTAATTTTCTAAGAACCTGTCAAATCATTTTCCAAAGTGGTTTTACTATTTTACATGCCCACCAACCATGTGTGAGAGTTCCAGTTGCTTTTCATCTTCATCAACTCTTGTTATTGTCAGTTTAAAATATTTTAGCCATTTTAGTAGGTGGGTAGTGGATATCACCATGTGGTTTTAATTTGAATTTTCCTGATGACTAATGATGTTGAGCACTTTGTTACAGGCTTTTAACCATTCACATATTTTCCTCTGTGAGATGTCTGCTCCAGTATTTCGCTTTCCCCCTTTCTCCGCACTGCCATTTTTATGTAGTTTGTTTGACTTTTTATTTTTCAGTTGTAGGTGTTCTTTATATATTCTGGATACAGTCCTTTGTCATATTTATTCTGCAAATATTTTTCTTCCACTGTGTGCCTTGCCTAGTCATTTCTATTTTTTTTTGGTGGATAAAAGTTTAAATTTTGATCAAGTCTGATTTATCAGTTCTTTTCCTTTTTTGACTAATACTTTCAGGGTTCTGCCCAGAAAATCTTGCCTATACCAAAGTCATGAAGATATCCTCTTATACTTTATAATCTCTCTCCTACTTTTAGGTCTATAATCTATTTTGTGTGTGTGGTGTGAAGTAAGAGTTTATTTTTTATATATACATATATATGATATATATTTTATAATATATATAAATCTTTACCTTATGAATATTCAGTTGTTTCAACACAATTTTTTGAAAAAACTTTCTTTTGTCATTAAATTACTTTGAATATTTCATCAAAAATCAATTGACTGTAAGAGTGGAAGTATATCACTTACCTTATTCCCACTCTTAGGGGAAAAGCTTTACATTGATTGGATTTTGAATGTTAAATCAACCTTACATTTCTTAAATGAACCTTGATTGCATTCTTGATCATGCTGCATTGTCCTTCTAATATATGACTTTTGAATTGCTTATTTTATTTAAAAATAATTTTTCTATGTTTATGTGGGGTGAGAGTTAGGAGAAGTCTAAGCATGAATAAGGATTGAACTGTTGAGTAGTGTCTTGACCAGATACTTTCAGTAACTGAATGAAGGTTGTTTTACGGCTTAATATAACCGGAGGACTACAAGAATAAAATAAAAAGTTATGTTTCCTGACAACTTTTCATCTTCTTCTCCTGAATACATTTGAAAAAGGCAATAAAAGGTGAAAACGTAATGTTTTTAAAAAATCATATCCAATGAGTTGTGCTTATCTAATTGACTGGCTACATTTTGAAAATGCTCTTTAATTACTAACAGCTATTTCATAGATTTCCTATCCAATTCTCAGATCAGATAAATTCTGTTCAAAATCATCTATAGATCAACACAAATTTGAAGCCTGTTGCACTTAGGAAGTCAAACATTTTACAATCTATTTGCCAAGGTTGTCCCATGACTCAAGCCTGGATATTGAGGAACCTGGGTGTCAAGGAATCACTTTCTCTGCTCCAAGATCTTTGGTCAGAGATCTTGAGAAGGCTTATTATATTGGTTTGGTGGGAGGTTCACCTAAATGTCTTGGAAGTTTCCTTTTGATGTTGAAATATTTTATTGCACAAAGGCAGGGATGGGAAATGGGAGCAGGAACTAAAGAGCCCACTAATGATGATGGACAGGTAGGCGTGAAGGCTAAACTAGAAGCTATTTTTGGTGACTTCTGTTGCATAAACTGCCTCTCTTAGCTATTTCTTGGGTAAATCTCTCCAGTTCCACTTGGAAAGGCAAACAGCATTAAAACTAAAGAAAGTTCCATAGCTGACTCTATGGGCATTAGAATTATCACCCAACAAAATTGCTATCTGCAGCCAAAGGACACCTTGTCATAATGTCGGAGCAAGTGTGGCCAAAGCCATCTTGGGGAAAAAGAGAAGTCTGTCTAGACAGATTGGAACAGCTGGTGTGCCTAATTAAACAGTCCCTCTTCACACAGCCAGTGCTGTGTGAACAGTTTGCTTGTTTATTAATTACTTGTGGAACACATCTTTAAAGAAGTGCTATGCACTTTATCCGCTTCCATGGATTCATGGAAACCAGGGGCCCAAAAGGGCTGTAGAAATCAAATAATCCAGTCCTGTAAGTTTCCAGAAGAAAAACTGAAGATAAAAGAGATAAAATAACAAGGCTGAGCCATGAATTCATGGCAACAACAGCACTGGAATCCAGGTTTCTGACATTTGGTCCAGAGCTCTTTCCACCATGCCAGTCTACTTGCTATGTAGACGGACAACATGACCACTCCTGGAGATGCTTCTGTGCAGGCTCTTTATTGCAATTTATCCCCCCTACTGGACTATCTTATTTATTAACATTCTCTCATTCTCCAATTGTCAGACTAGATTAATTCTGTCAGTATTAACTATAGATAAACACAAATTTAAAGCCCGTTGCACTTAACAAGTCAAAGATTTTATAATCTATTTGCCAAGGTTGTCACATGACTCAACCCTGGATGCTGATGAATCTGGTTTATGCCTTTGGGCTGTTGCTCTGCCTGTCTGCTTTGAACAGTTAAATGCACCTGAATGGCATAACACAACCTAGGCTTACATTCCACTAGAAGAAAACCCCGAGATGAGGATTTGGATGCAAATAGTTTATTTTAGAGGTGATTGTGAGAAAAAAATGTGTCTTAATTCATTTGTGCTACTATAACAAAATACCTGAGGCTAGGTATTTTATGAACAATACAAATTTATTTCTTAAATTTCTGGAGGCCAAGTTTGAGATCAAGGTGCTGGCATATTTGGCATCTGGTGAGGGCCCTCTTTCTCTGTCCTCACATGGAGAAATGCAGAAGAGCAAAGAGGGCCTATGCTAGTTCTCCCCAGCCCTTTTGTAGGGCATTAATTCATTCATGAAGGTCCTCATGATTTAATCACTTCCTAAAGACATCTTAATAGCACCTCTTAATATCCCCAAAATGGGGATTAAATTTCAACATGAATTTTGGAGGGAACTTATTTAAACCATAGCAACTGGCTTGGGAGTGGGAAAGAGACAGGAAAGACAAGGAAACCAAGAAAAGGTATGCAGTTGAAAAGGTGACTGCTATGGGCAACCAAGGTTCAATCCCTTTGGGAAACTCTAGAAAGACATGTTGACTACACTATAGAATTGCCCATTAGAAGAGTGAGAAAATCAGGGTACTTTTTCTCAACTCCCACCTGCCATTGGTGAGAGCTACTTTCAGGGGACATTAACACTGTCTTCCTGTCTGCCGTGCTAGGGCCAAACTCTCAGGCAGTCTCCAGAGTTTGTAGTAGGTCTCTATGGATGTGTCCTGGAACAGGATAGGGTTGAGGTACAGAGAGCATCTGCTATAGCGTTTCTATCAATCAGTCCTTCCCATCTTGCCATAAACTAGACTGTCTGAATGCTTTCACCAATGATATCTAATTGACGATAGAGTAGTAAGGAAAATAATAGGTTTTTTTGAAGGTGGCAGGAGTTGTGATGAAGGATTTGGGTAAACAGAATGCTGCCTGGAGAATAGCAGGAGCACATGGTTTGAGATGAGTTTGCAATGCTGTGCTCTGGAGATTTCACCTGTTGATAGTTCTTCCCACATCTTAATGAATTATAGCCAGCAGTGGGCAGTCAGCAGCCTCCCTTCTAGCCTCCTCTCTGCTTCTCCCACTCCCAATTTTACACAAAAATGGGTGACTCAGGAAGTAACAGACACCAGAAAACTTAGTTTAATTTAAATTATTTCAATCTAATTTAATTCCAGCCAACCATTTCCATTCTATTTCATGTGATTTAATTTGATAAAATTAAAAATTTATTGATTATTTTTTATGTGCTCAATAAATGTGCCTTCTATGACTTTTCTTGGAGTAAATCACCTTGAGATAGCTTTATCTTTTAAGACTGGGTCATCTTGGGTCTCTCAACTGATTTCAATCTTCAAATATGTTCCCAGTCTGTTCATCAATCAGGATTGCTTAGGGGAAAGCAAATTGGACTTGAAATCAACTTTAGTTCTGAGGCACTGCTCAGTACCTATTTAGTAAGTTCGTCATTGGGTAAGTCAGTCTGCATTGCTGAGCCCTTTTTTTTTTTTTTTTTTTTTTTTTTCTGAAAAATGGATAGTCCCTTCTACTACATATCCCTCTCTGTATCCTGTGAAGGATAAATAAAATAATAGATAAGAAAGCATTTTTTGTAGCCTATAAAGCCCTCATACTTATTCTAAAAACATTTACTTAGTGTCTACCATACACCAGTCACTTGTATATGGTGTATTGCATATGGTATATGTGACAGTTGCTGAATATATGGTGATACACTGATCTTCACCATCATGGGGATTACAGTCTAGAGATATTAATTGTTATTGCTATGTTTACAACACAAGGGGGAAGGCACAAAATTCTGTAACTTATTATGTCTGTTTTTATGGAGTTTAAAATCTAGGAAAGTAGAGGGAAAATTAATGAAGAATAACAAGGTTGTATACAGGGTTCTAGTATAGTGCTGAGGCACATAGAGAAAGAATTATGTGAATGTTGGTAGGACTTCAATAAAATAAACTGGTAAAAATCCTATGTAGAATGGCAGACACTGTTGGAACTCCACTCAGGTCTCCTTGGTTCCCTATTACTGGCTCTCCATTCCTTTCTCTCGGCTTCCGTGCTGTTTTGCCTCTAAAGCCAGCACCTGTGTCTCTTCTTTGGATGCCTAGCCTTGGATCTACCCACACTTGTGGAGAGCTGCAAGTACCTTGGAGTTTACATCCCTGGGGCAGCCCTTAGTCAATGACTGATTAGTATGGGTGTAATTTGGAGGGATAATTTATACTTAAGAGCTCCCCAGTGGGATTAAGCTGAAGTTACCCTCTCTTATACTTTGCCTGAAATCACACCCTTGCTTGATTTCTCCTGTCGGTCATGCTCCTCACTCTTCCCTGGTTTCTCTTGGGCATAGTTTCTTAATAAATTGATTTCCCACAAGTTCTTGTCTCAGATTCTGCATCCGAGAAATGCCATCTAAGACATGCAGGATTTTAGATGGAATTAACAGCTTGGGGCAAACTGTGAGTTTGGGAAAATGGAAGCAGTGATTGGGGAACAGCAGTTTTTATGGTTTATGGCTTGTGGGTAGAGGTTATAAATTTAACTTTGAAACATGTCAAATTAATTCATTCGAGAAACATTTATTGGGCAACTCCCGTGCACCAAGCACTGGTTTTAGTCTTTGAGACATGTGAGTGGGGAAAAAAATAAAATAAAATTCCTGCCCTGATGGAGCTTCTATTCTAATTGGAAGAAAACAAGACAACGAATAAATAGAGTGTGTTTTATATGCAATGTGTTAAAAGATAAGGGCAGCATGGGTAATATGGAGAATCACTGGTTTTATAGAACTTTGGGGAAAATTTTGCCAATGAGTCGTGGTAAGTTGTGATCTTGGCTTTTCAATTGTTCTTTATCAATGATTTTATTTCAATAGCTAGACTTTTGAGGTATGACTTATGATGTGGTTTGGCTGTGTCCCCACCCAAATCTCATCTTGAATTGTAGCTCCCATAATCCCCACGTGTCATGGGAGGAACCTGGTGGGAGTTAATTGAATCATGGGGGTGGGTTTCTCCTGTACTGTTCTTGTGATAGTGAATAAGTCTCACAAGCTCTGATGGTTTTATAAAGGCAGTTCCCCTGAACACACTCTCTTGCCTGCCACCATGTAAGATGTGCCTTTGCTCCTCTTTCACTTTCTGCCATGATTGTGAAGCCTTGGCCTCCCCAGCGATGTGGAACTATGAGTCCATTAAACCTCTTTTTCTTTACAAATTACCCAGTCTCGGGTATTTCTTCATAGCAGTATGAAAATGGACTAATACACCTTAGCAATGACTTATGGAGAAACTATCTTAAAATTGGGAGGAAGATTATTGTCTTATTTACGTGTTGTTGTACAACAAATAATCCCCACATTTAGCAGCTTCAAAGAACAGTTATCATTTCATGGTTTCTGTGGATGAGTAAATTTGGATGAGGATTAGCTGCATTCTCTGGCTCAAGGTCTCTCATGGGCTGCAGTCCCATGGCTGGGGCTGGGGTTGGGGCTGGGCCTCCACCTGCAGTCTTCTGATTGAATTGTTTGAGTTGGGGAGAACCTGCCTCCAAGTTCACTCACTTACTGCCTGTTGGTAGTCCTCACTGGCTGTTGGCTGGAGAAATCAGATTCTTGTCCTGCGGCTCTAGCCATAGAAGCAACTCACAAAATGGCAGCTTATATCTTCCAAAGTGAGTGTTCCAGAAAGAGAGAAGGGAAAGGAAGGGAAGGGGAGGGGAGGTGAGGGAAGGGCAGGGGAGGGAAGGGAAACAGGAAGGAAGTTACAGTTTTTTGTACGTAACTTATGAATGACATCCTATAACATTTGCTTTATGCTGTTCAGTACAGGCAAATAACTAGGTACGGCCACCCACAAAGGATTACCCAAAAAGGTGAATGCCAGGAGGCAGACATCCCTGGGGTCCATATTATAGGCCACTTACCACAACGATACTTTGTTTATATTTGGAGCATTAGAACATTCACTGGCTCCTTGCTTTCTGAGAAATGGGTACATCATGTCAGGGGATCTCCAACATATCACTTGGTGGAAACTTGACACAGAAGATGCAAGGCAAATTATCACAATTCAAATTATCTATCTTATAATATGATAACGTGAAATTCCAGAAAATCTATTTTATTCTCCAAATATTTATTATACAGATACACCTTTGCATGTGTTAAGAGTGAAAAGTTGAATGGTTAATATAGAAGTTTAAAAATTATAGTGCGTTACCTTGGGGAATTCTTCAGTGTGGACTGAAGTTGGTGCTACTTCTGAAAAATCAGAGAATAACAAAGTTTAGACTAAAAGTGGGTGCATTATTTCTTAATGAATATTGCTGTTCTTTGGGATCTTATGCCCCAATGTTATGACGAGGTCAGTGTTTCAATGAGGCCACCTTCCGTGCCACCTCTGGATTGTTCGTTTTGATAACAAACTTGGTGTGAGCTTTAGCCTCATGATTGGCATTTGCTCCAGCTATTAGGTTTCTTAAAAAGGTTGATTTGGGTCATTTCTATGAAATTCTTATTTATAATGAAAATTATTGTAAAAGCTAAGGATTTGAAAATAAAGCATTGAGAATCAATGGTTTCTGAACCCCCACAATCTTGCTTTGAGACATATAAAAGCTTAATAATAAACATCACATTTTCCTGAGCTTCATACACTGGGTTGAGTTCCGAATTTTGGCTTGTCATTGGTAGGGGCCCTCACAATGATCGTGTGTCACAGCTTGTTCCTCTAGAACACTTGGCTTATTGCTATTATCACAGTACACTGCAAGTACTAATTTAAACATGTCCTTCCCAGGGAAGCCCTCATAGGTTTCCCACAGATGAAGTCAGTCCTCATTAATTTCTATGTCCCCTTAGTTCCTAGTAGAGTGTCTGCATTGCAATAGCTCAACAAATACATTTAATGAAATATGAAACAAACAGACATGTCAAAAAGAGACCCAGGAGATCACTAGGTAGGTGTGCTTGGTTACCACACAGAATTCATCTGGTAGGGAAAAAGGGAACAGGGAGAAGTCCCAGGAAGAAAAAACAAAACGGGATTTATGTCTCAGTATCCCCCTGCCTTCTCTTTCCCGTTGATCATAGTTCATCCCAAAGGGTAGCTAACTCTTTCTCTCTCTTCCATGTTGAATCATCTGGACTGTTGGTGGCTGATCAGATCTCATGCCCCATTGTAGAATTTTATCAGTCTCCAGAAGTGGAGGCATAATTGGCCCATCAGGAGCTCTGCCTAAGAGAGAGGAAGAAGGGGGTGATGGAAGAAATCTGAGAAAGTGTAAGCAGTGTATATTTCATGAAACATTTCTTTTCCCTAAAATCTTATTTAGCCACAGCGTAAGTGGGATTTTCTCTCAACCTTTCCCCAGGACCTTTTCCCATGTGCCCACTGGTTTCTTTGGATCCCTCTCTGTTCCTGCCATTCAGGAGCCTAGTACCATTCTATTACCTGTCTCATGAATAGCAATTACCCGCTTCTCTGAGGTTTGTGGATTTGGAAACTTCTTTGCTGTACAGGGTCTCCCTGTCCCAGATGGGTGATTAGGGTCTTTTTCCTAAATAAACCTTTTGTCTTTAAGAAAATTAAAAAAAAGTTGACCATTAAGAAAATATAGTTATCCCTACCTCATCACCCAAATGACCTGTCCTGGGCTGGTTACTTTTACTTTGTAAATTTCCCTCTCTTCCCCACATATCCACAGATAGAAATAACTTTAAAATGTGGGGCCACTTTCAGGCACAGATTTTGGAAGTAGGAATTGAGGCTGGGAGTTACTTTTCAATCTAACCTTCTTCTTAATGAACACACATTTGGAACTGGTGGCCAGTTGAGAGGTTGTGTAAACGAATGTGGAACATCAGGGTAGGCAAGGAAAACATGGCAACATGAAGCAGAAAGGCAGGGAACATTTCTGAAGGCAGAATGTAAATCAAGGGCTTCTTTTTTTCCTGTGAGAAGAGGCCACCCGGATGGACAGAGTGCCTACACCAGTCGTGATGTTGTGAGAAATAACAATGGAGGCTGCAGGATGTCATAAGACAAACACCATCTCAAAATGGGGGAAGGCTGCCTCCAAGCCCGTCCTTACACCCTGCCCTCTCCTGCTGCCTGGCCCCTTACTGTCCTCTTCCTTTCTCCCTACACTTGCCCCTTGCTGGTTTCTTCACATGATCTGCATTGAGCCTGGATGGCCCCCAAACACCTGTTTGAACAATAAACACGAATGACTGTGGTGGTCCTGTCAGCCCTCGCTCTTTGTAAAATAACTGCTGATCTACAGCCCTGACTGGAATTGATTTCCCAGACTATTCTATGTCTTTTCATTGACAGGCATTGAAATCTGCCTAACACTCTCCTCCTCCTCATGATTGTAAGATCTTAAGTAGCCAAGAGTTGTGAGGAACACATCTCAACATTGCCCCTGGAGTCAGTTACAAATCAAACACTGTGCTTACAAACCCTTACATTTTGAAAAGAACACTTTGCAGTGATTAAATATTTATGCGTGGCACACACTTGTAACCTTGATGATTTATTTAGACTTTATAACTTGTAGTAAAATATAAATTCTTTCCCAGCATGACACATACACACACGCATATATACATATACATATACATATACATATATAATATATTTATATATAATCTCTTTCCCCTGCATATGGGACATCCAGCATACTGGATGAAAAAAATGCATCTGTTTTCTTGTGTGTGTGTTTTTTTTTTTCTTTTAGTGGTCTCCATAAATCTAGGGGAGCTCCTTCTTGGACTACTAGCCTCTTTCAATAGAAGCATGTTTTCACTGGGATTTCCACATTCATAATTATTCCTCTCATTTCTCTGCCGTGAGAAGACAAGCTGGTATTTCATTGCTTTGGGGAAGTTAATAATATGGTAGGCAAAACATCAGGAAAAATTATAATGAATGAAGCTATACAAATCGGAGGGAAACACATGTCGCTGTTCTGAAACATTCCTGTCGTAAATCCTGGAAATTTCACTATAGTCACAAGCAAATAACTCCTTAACGCATAAACACTCAATTAATTAAATGTAATATGCCATATAAGCTTGAATGAGTTCTAAATAGAAAAATGGTCAAATAATAGTACTGGAGACCACTGCCTAGTAGGTGTTCATCTCAGCCATCCAAAATTTCTCAACTGGTCTCAGACTAAAATGAGCCCCATCCATGGCCCCCTTTAAAAGAACTATATGTTCTATATATAAAAGTAATATTAACTCCTTATTTAGTAATAGTGATTGAGCCTCACACTCAGACTTTAAAAAAATCTTGTCTTAAATTTCTATCTCTTGGGATGTCTCTAGAGCAGTTGTTTGAAGAGCTCTGTTTTCTCCATTATTTCCAGTTTATGGAAGCCTGGGTTTTATTATCCTCCTGCCCCTCTTAAGTTTCTTGAACCATTTTTATATGGTGCTTAAGGGGACACATCTCACCTGACTGATATTTTGTAATCCCTAAATAGCTACTCCTCAAATATGACTCTGAAAATACTTCTAATAGATGTGCAAATATTTTGAGAAGTGAAAAGCCTTTTCCAACATGAGGTTGGGTCAAAGGGCCAATTTGAGTTCTTATATGTGTAGGTTTTTATATCACCCCATGCCTTTCTCTGTTGCTGTACTCACTGTATTTTATTGAAAGTAACTGAAATTGTATCTTTTCCACTTGGGGGATCTTAGTGGCTAACACTAAGATTTTTAGCCTGAAGCACAATGGTGTTCAATATTTGTTTCCTGCGTATGCTCACTCAGTCACTCAGTCACTCAGCAAACCTCTATTGAACACCTATTCCATGCCTGGTACTGGGCCAGACATTGGAAAGCTACAATAAACCAGACATGAAAGGATCCTTTGGAGCTTAGGGTTCACTATGTTTTTATATGTTTAGGCAAACTGAAATGAAATAATTTTATAAAAGGAAAGGACCTTTGAGATTTGCTCTTCAACTCTTTAACTGTAAAACAGAGATACTTAAACCTGAGTAAGAATAGGTCTTATTTTTCATTTCAGAGCTGACTAAACCTAGAATTCAGTTATTTTTCAATGTTTTTTTCCCAAGCTATGTGGCCTCTACTTGCTATCTTTTGATAGTAACAAAACAATGTAACTGTCTTGGAACAGATGGAAGAAAAAGGAAATGAAATCAGTCCTCATTAATTTCTGTGTCCCCTTAGTTCCTAGTAGACTGTCTGCTCTTTTAAGAAGAGTTGCTGAGCCACTTTTCTTTTTGTAGAAACTGGAAAAATCAGACTCATTTTTACAGAGGCATTGACTAAACCTTAAATTTTTTAATTTTTAAAATTAATTATAGAAGTGATAGCTCTTCATATTAAGCTTAATGCATAATGTGGTATAGAATTTGGGAAAGTATAAAGTATTTTTTGTGAGATAGAGAGAAAGGAGGATTTGTATGATGTAGTTTTGTTGCATTTACAAGCCCCCTGCCACATCTCAAATGTCATAGGACAATCATTTATTTCCTATGGCATCTGTGTTGGCATCTGTGGGTTAGCTGCCATTCAGAAACCAGGATGAAGAAACAATTCTTATCAGGGACCTGCTTTTTTTGTGGGAAAAAAAGTGTAAAAGAGAGTCTGTAGAAATATATGTAGTGGTTTTTAAATATTCTTAGACATAATAAGTATCAAGTCAATTTGCAAGTGACATGGCCGAAGCCAACATCAGTGGGGTTGGGGAAATCTACTCTTCCACAGGAGACACTGTATCATGGTCTCAGGTGGCGATGCCTAATTCACCCACAAGAATGGACAGAAACTTCGATTGTTAGGACAACAGGAAGAATATTATATTGTTAGGAAGAACAATAAAATCTACCCCACAAAGGCAGTATTTGTGAGCTGGAGTGATGTGACTTTTCACTTGCCCTTTCCCTGCCCTGAATAGCCTCAGCCCCTCTTCTAGCTGGTAAACTCCTACTCATCTTTAGGACAAATATGGACATCTGAGGAAAAAGCATTAGTCTCTCATTCCTTGGTGTGCTTGGGTCCTGACGTCTCTTGTGAAATTTATCATAATATATTGTCCAGAGGAGCTTTGTTTTGTTCTCTTTCCCAAGAGCTTGGCACTGTCTCAAATATCATATGTGGTCTCCTGTATTAGGCCATTTCTGCATTGCTGTAAGAAAATACCTGGCACTGGGTAATATATAAAATAAAAGGCTTGGTTGGCTCACAGTTCTGCAGGCTGTACAGGAAACATAACGCCAGCATCTGCTTTTGAGGAGACCTCAGGAAACTTACAGTCATGGTGGAAGGCAAAGCGGGAACAGGAGCAAGAGAGAGAAAGCTGGTGGGTGAGGTTACACACACACACTTTTAAATGACCAGATCTCATGGGAACTCACTATCAGGAAGAGAGCACCAAGCCATGAGGGTCTGCCCCCATGATCCAAACAACCTCCTACCAGGACCTACCTCCAGCACTGGGAATTATAATTCAACATGAGATTTAGGTGGGGACAAGTACCCAAACTGTATCAGCTCCCTAGAAATTCTCTTTCTCTCTCTCTTGTTTCTTTGTTTAACTTTTAAGTTTAGATGTACAAGTGCAGGTTTGTCACATAGGTAAACGTGTGTCGTGGGCATTTGTTGTACAGATTATTTCATCACCCAGGTAATTAGCTTAGTATCTATTCATCATTTTTCCCGATCTTCTCCTTCCTCTCACACTCCATCTTCTGAAAGGCCCCAGTGCATGTTGTTCCCCTTTATGTGTCCATGTGTTCTCATCATTTAGCTTCTCCTTATAAGTGAGAACATGCGATATTTGGTTTTCTGTTCTTGCATGAGTTTGTTGAGGATAATGGCCTCCAGCTCCATCCATGTCCCTCCAAAGAAATGTCCTCGTTCTTTTCTATGGCTGCATAGTACTCCATGGTGTATATATTCCACATTTTCTTTATCCAGTCTATCATTGATGAGCATTTAGGATGATTCCATGTCTTTGCTATTGTGATTAGTGCTGCAATAAACATTTGTTTGCATGTGTCTTTATAAGAGAATGATTTACATTCCTTTGGGTATATACCTAGTGATGGGATTACTGAGATAAATGTTATTTCTATCTTTAGGTCTTTGAGGAATTGCCACACTGTCTTCCACAATGGCTGAACTAATTTACATTCCTTCTAACAGTGGATAAGCCTTCCTTTTTCTCCACAACCTAACCAGCATCTGTTATTTTTTGATTTTTTTTAATAATAGTAATGCTGACTGGTATTAGATGGTATCTTGTGGTTTCGATTTGCATTTCTCTTATGATCAGTGAGGTTGAGCTTTTTTTCATGTAATTGTTGGCTGCATGTATGTCTTCTTTTGAAAAGTGTCCCTTTATGTCCTTTGACCACCTTTTTATGGGGTTGTTTGCTTTTTTCTTGTAAATTTGTTTAAGTAGAGTATAGCTGGAACATTTGTAATTAGGAAATGGCTTTAAAGTAACCATATTGTGGTTTAGGGGATAGAAACAATGAGTACAGGTGATTTTAGAAACAAAGACTCGTATTTTATAGTTCTCTGTGCTAGAAAAGTTTCCTTTGTGACTATCTTTTTCTAATTCCTCTAAGAACATAAGCACTAGAGAAGGAGAATTTTTTTTTTCTTCAGATGTATTTCCACGGTGTCAAGCTAATAACCAAATAACCTGAAGTACTCAAAGAAAAATCACCCCCAAAGTACTTATCATGCAACCTTGTACATAATAGGTCCTTCATAGATTTTTAAAACTAATTTGCATCTGATAAAGAAAAAGAGAGAAGCCAGGATTTTAGTAATAAATTTAATGGTAGGAACTGAAACACTTTTTGGCAGGAGGAGGTAAGAAATTATAGGCATTTCTGAGGCCACTTTTTCCTAAAAAATGAGAAAGAAGGAAAAGAAGGAGAAGGAGAAAGAAAGAACGTATTGCATGGAAAAGGTCTGAAAGTTTACTAATTAACAGATCACTGAGATGTATTGTAGATATCAAGCATGTTTTGAGCACCTGAGTGACTGAATTTGAAAACATGGATTTTCAGGGATCCATCTTCCTGATTTTCTAACATCTAGGGAGTTACTCCAGGGTTCTTCAGCAAGCACAATGCTACAAGTTCGGTCTATTATTGGCCCCATGCTCTGTTTACTGAATTCTTCATCTCAACTCCTGCTGAAATTCCTTCTAGACCAACTTCTATGGGCAAATATTTTTCCTCATGTCATAAGTGCTTTGAAGTTTGAAGGGATGCTGTCTTAGGAGGAAGAAAGCAAGCAAACAAGAAAAAGTAAAGAGGTGAAGAGATGGGAAGGAGAGAGCTTACTAGGTGAGAGAAGAAGGAAAGAGGGATACATAATGATGAAGATGCCGATTTTGAATTCAGTGAATGAAGTTCTAAATCGTGATATATGTGTGTATCTACTGTGTATGGAGGGGAGAGGAGAGGGAGAGAGAGAGACAAAGGTATGGGGAGAGACTGTGAAGTGACAGAACACAACCAGCTCTCCTGGAAATTTACCCTTTCCCAAGTGTTAGGACAATGAAAGAAACAAAATTTCCATTTATCAAAAGACTTCCTGCATTCCAAGTAATTTCCTAGATGTTTTACATCAATTACCTTATTGAATTTCTATTTTCCGATGTAAGTATTACAATTCCCTCCTAGAGGTGAAGAAACTGTGGCTCAGGAAGTTTGAATGACCAGATTGGGAGGGTAGTGAATGAGCTCATAATATTTTTCCCATTGCCTTGGGGCTTAAACTCAATTAAATAATGGCCTAATTAAATAGACATGATATACATTATTTAAATAAGTGTGTAGACCAGAAAAGCAGGGAAGAGACCCAAAGAGTATGATATTTTCTGCTGTCTGGATTCAGATCTACTCGACACTCTTCCCCTAATTGACTTCGCACCACAGAGAGTGACCTTTGCAACCTGCATGGCCAGGCAACCTTTATCAATTGGCCAATGGGAGGCCCTTTCAGGAAGCTGAACAACAGGGAAAGGGACAATGCCAAGGTCTTTCTGCCTGCCTCTTTTTGCTTCAAGAAGCATCTCTGGCCATAGTCACAGCTTCCCCTGTTGTTCCAACTCCTGCTGGGCAGCCCCTCACTTCAGAGTAGCTGTAGGTCCTGAGCTCTGGTCATGCCACCACCATTTGATGCTCTGTCCACAGAAGGGATAGTGGCTTTCTGCTGTTGCTAACCTCTGGGTGGTCTCACCATCTCCCGTTTGCTCTTTTAGCCCTCCCAGTGCTGTAACTAGTTCCCATATTAAATTACCTCTAGTGTACTCTCTGGCACGGCTTCCATTTTCTGACTGAACCCAGAATGATACACCATCGGAATGAGATGTCCTAATAGAAGACACCAGACAAGATGGGGGCAGATCAGATAGGCCTTTGTAGTAAAGGTGACTAGAAACTATCCTTTGAGAGACCAGCATTGACCACACAAAGCAAAAAAGGGCATTCTAAAGAAAACTAATAGTAAGTGTATTTTGCCTTTCCTTTAGTGCTCATTGGGTAGAATTGCTTAGATAGGAATGCTGGATCCAGGCAGTGAATGTACATGCATATGATATATGTCCAATTATAGTTTGTATGTATTCTAGGTACAGTGAGAAAGCCAAAATATCAGGGAAGCAGGGAAAGGTGAACTCAAGAGACAATAAAAGAATGTGTCTAATTGGAGCAAAGAGAACAGCCAGAAACAGGCACATGAATTTAAAAAAGGCTTTTGAAGACCAGAGCCAATACTATTCTGTTTGTATTGCTCTATTATTGCTTTTAGAGGGTTCACGCATCTACTGTCATACATAACATGTTTGTTCCTTTATTTAGCCAACATTTGCTGAGCCCCGGTGCTATGTCAGGATCTGTGCTAGGCATGGGGCGCCCAGAGACAAAGGAGACTCAGCCCTGCCTTTCAGTGCTTGGAGCCTAGTGGGAAAGATAGAAAAATGAAGTGGAAAATGAGAAGCAGCACATCACGATGCCGTATCATGAACATGCTGGCAAAAGGGGTAGACCTGGAGCTTCCTGGGCAGTTTTAAGAAGCATGCAGATGGAATTGGCAAGACTTGGTGATCAGTCTGGAGTTAATGAATAAGAAAGAATTAGAATTGACATTTCAGAGTTTCAGGATTTGCCATGTGTCGGAAGATAGTGGCATGTGGCAATCCTGTGATAGCTATCGGATCATTGAGCAACTGAGGCAAGGCTAGAATTCAAAACAAGAGACAAAGCATTGACCACTAGTCTTTTTAGAAAACTTCATTTTTTGTCTTGTTTTCATCTTATAGATTATTTGGAGTGGGAAAGGGATGGAGACTCAAGACTATTGGCTCTTGAAAAAAAATACATATTCTATTTGTAAAGGGCAAGAGCTTTAGTGCCTTATCTAGTTGGTGTTAAAGTCCAGTTCACCCACTTAATTATTATGTGGCCTCAAGTAAATTGCTTCTCAGCTCCAACTACCTGGCCTCTGAAGGGCAGTATCACTGGGGCAGATGACAGCTCTCCAAATGCTGATGTTTAGATCGCAGAGATGTTGGAATGGAAAAGGCCTAGTCACTTATCTGGCACATAGAAGAAGCTCCCAAAACATTGATTTCCATTTCACACACTCTTTGTTCTTAAAATCTCTGATATAAGGTTCAGTATCTTAAAATGTCAGATGCATAATTATCTTTGCTTTCTTGAAGATGCATAACTATTCTTCTCATAAATAGTCTGATTAGGGAGAATTTCAATGAAATTTTTTTTTATTATAAATGAAAAAAAAAACAAAGGCCTTAGGGTATGTTCCAGATAACTAGGCATAACAAGAAATTTTAAAGACTAAAATTAATGTTAAAAAATGCTCAATAGGTCCCTTAAATATTTGGAGTTATTTTCGGGTATTTGAGGTTCTTCCATGTATGGAATACACACTGTTTTTGTAATGCTGGTAATTTAGTGACAGATGCTGTTGAGGTTCAATGTAATGGAGTATGTAAAAATGAGGAAGCAATTAAGGAATTTTTAGTTCCCTCTGAGGCTTGCAAAAATTGCTTAAATATAGCTATCCAAAGCAACATACATTTTTTATCAAAGCCAAATTTGAATGTTATTTAATGCTCAACCTTTGGCCAGGAATAGATGTCAAGTTTTTCTTTTTATTGTTATTTTTAATTTAAACAAATGTTGCCTTGGATTGGTTTCCCTTTAGCAGAATGTTTGTGAGTCTCAAAGGAAACTCCTAGAATGCTTTTTTTCTTGGTTTAACATTTACAAAGCATACTGGATCTCTGGCTGAAGGGAATGGTGCAAATACCAAATGCACGGCATAGCAAATGACTTGATCATTTCCCACTTTCTTTCCCTTCATGTTTCTGCCATTTGGAATCCCACCCACCTTTTAAAGCCCAGCTCAGAAGCTTTGTAGTGGAAAGAGCCTAGACTTTGCTGCCAGAGAAAAAAAAATTGTAACAGCGATATTCTTGGGCTCCAAACTCAGGCAAGTACTCCATTCAAATCCCTTGGACTGGTTGCTTAAACTTGCCAAGACTTGCTCTTCCCTTCCATTGAATGGAAGTCCTAGTACTTCACAGCGTTGCTGAGAGGAGACCATAGGTTACAGTCAGCTGTTGTTACATTGCCCAACATCCATGGCACTTTCTTCTAGTAACAGCAGTCCAAATGCACTTTGGATATTCCGATAGTGAGACGTTGATCAGTGGTCATGTGATCGAGGAAAGGTCAATCAGAGGCCCTTTCCCTGGAATTTGAGCCTTGCAGGAGGAGCACCAAGATGCAGAGCACGTGGAGCTCATCACTATTGGTGCATGTAGCCTCCAGTCACTAGTACTCACTGCCTGGGTTTTCAGAAACTGCCTTGGGTCTTGCTCTTTGAAAACTGGTTCTTCAGTTTTCTCTTCAACTTGGTGAGCTGCTCCTCGTATTCCTGGTAATTTTTTTCCCTAAATTATGCATAATTGATTTCTGTTGCTTATAATGAAAGAACTGGCAATAGACATTAGAAATATTAGACCCTTCATCATTTTCTTACCAACACAAACTCTATGTGTTCTTCTCCAAAGTCAGAGGTCTGTTTCCTTCCCCAAGGTCAGATAGCATTGTTTATACCACTGTGTGATGGTTAATGTTAGGTGTCAACTTGATTGGATTGAAGGATGCCTAGATAGCTGGTAAAATATCATTTCTGGGTGTGTCTGTGATGGTGTTGACAGAGGAGATTGAAATTTGAGTCAGTGGACTGGGAGAGGAAGACTTACCCTCAGTGTGGGTGAGCACCATTCAATTGGCTGCTAGCGCGGCTGAAACAAAGCAGGTGGAAGAAGGCAGAATAAGCTTGCTTGCTGAGTCTTCTGGCTTTCATCTTCCTTCCGTGCTGCGTGCTTCCTGCCCTTGGACATTGGACTCCAGGTTCTTCAGCCTTTGGACTCTTGAACTTACACTGGTGGTTTGCCGGGGGCCGTCGGGCCTCTAGAAATAGACTGACACTGTCAGCTTCCCTACTTTTGAGGCTTTTGGACTTAAACTGAGCCATTACTGGCTTCCTACCTTCTCACTTCACAGATGGCCTATCATGGGACTTCACCTTGTGATTGTGTGAGTCAATTCTCCTTAATAAACTACCTTTCATATATACATATATCCTATTGGTTCTGTCCCTCTGGAGAACACTGACTAATACAGACTGTTAATGATTTATAGCCCTTTATGCCTTGTAGGGGCATTCACCTGTGACCCTGGTTCATCCAAAGACCCTATTCCTTGTGGGGAGGGAGTCATGCACCCCCTCAAGACTCTGTGCCTGGTGGAACCTTTGTCTTACTGCCTTGCTCATCCATACAGGTGTGGGCCTTTCAGGAGACCATGCTTCTTTAAGGACTGTTTCTCAAACAGAATGGCATCCAAGCCCAATGTCTTTGGGAAATTTTGCATTCTGCTGACACTCAGGCTGAGAAACCTTATGATAAAGGCAAATCAAATCAAAACAAAATGAAACACTTTGAAATCAGGATTTTCTAAATCATTTTGACAGTAGACACTAACCTGTACATTTAGTATTTGTTGGCACAGGGGTATGATTGAGGAGTAGGGAGAGTAGGTTGACTGAGAACACATAGCTACAGCAATGGCATTTTGTGGCCTTTTGGAAACTAGGATTTTCTAAGCCAGTGTTTTGGATCACCCCAGTTTTCTCAGTAGCATCCAGTTTGATTCATTACCATTCCATTCAAGTACTATTCAACAAATATTTATTGAGGATCACTTTATTCAACAACTATTTTGTACTAGGCCTGCACTTGGGTCCTGGGATGCAAGGAATTATAAAATGCAGTTTCTACTCTCTAGGGGCTTACACAGGGGTAAGCCTGACACACAGGTGTGATCACCACCAAGTCAGGCAAGGCTGCGACACAGCAGACATGGGGTGATGTGGGGGCACAGGAGAAGGGCTGTTCCACTTGGGTAGCCATGGTTAGGAGAAGGTGTTCTGAATGACACTGCACCTGAGCTCATTCTTGAGGGATGAATAGGAGTTATTTGTCTTTAGTAATAATATCGTCAGAGTTTGGCTAACATTACAAAGTGTTTACACTGAGAGAGGCCCTTTGTGTGTGTTTTTAAATTTAATCCTAGGCCAGGCATGGTGGCTCATGCCTGTAATCCCAGCACTTTGGGAGGCCGAGGTGGGTGAATCACCTGAGGTTAGGGGTTCAAGACCAGCCTGGCCAACATGGAAAAACCCCGTCTCTACTAAAAATACAAAAATTAGTTGGGCATGGTGGCACATGCCTGTGGTCCCAGCTACTTGGGAGACTGAGGCAGGAGAATTGCTTGAGCCTGAGAGGCGGAGGATGTAGTGAGCCGAGATCACCCCACTGCACACCAGCCTGGGAGACAAGGTGAGACTCCATCTCAAAAAAAATAAATAAACAAGATTAAAAAAATAAAAATAAATTAATCCTCACAGTGACCTCACAATAGGTACTGTTGGTATTCTCATGTCACTCATGTGGAAACTGAGGTGCAAGGTGAAATTCATGTCTGAGTTGCATTCCCCCAGGCCCAAGAAAAAGTTAAATATTTTTCCTTTCATAGCACTTCATACTCACCATTTCTATGGATCGCCTAAGGTCAGGAGTTTGAGAACAGCCTGGCCAACATGGCAAAACCCCGTCTCTACTAAAAATACAAAAATTAGCCAGGCATGGTGATGGATGCCTCTAATCCCAGCTACTCAGGAGGCTGAAACAGGAGAATCGCTTGAACCAGGAGGCAGAGGTTACAGTGAGCCGAGATCATGCCACTGCACTCCAGCCTGGGCGATAAGAGTGAAACTCCGTCTCAAAATAAATAAATAAGTAAATAAAATACCTTACTTTTAATAAATCTGAAGGCTTATATTGTAGTAAGTGTGGGTTTTTTTTTTTTCTAATTAGATTGCTTAATCAGAGACACTGAGATTTAGAAAAGCTAATTGACTTCCTTGATAAAATGGTATATTGTGATTTGGAAGACCCTCTCTTTCTTGCTGATATTTATGTTGTACAGTCTCTTACCTGACACATACTCTAGCAAATTGTAAAGAAAGAACAAGCAGCTGAGGGTGTGCTGTAGCAGCTGAGCTTTAGCCTAGAAAAAGTTGGAAACGGAGTACACATTTCCCATGTTGGCTCCCTTTGATGTTATAGTGCATTCGACCTCAAGAAGCTCAACTCTTAAGTTATGTAACTTAAAAATAAAACATATTCACATATTCTCTGTTCCTCTCCAATGTCTTAGGTTTCTAACATTTATAATGTATTACAGTCTTGGATTGTAATTACCAAGATAAATGACGAACATATTTTTTAAAAAATATATTCCCTGGCTGAGCAACCTGACAGGCTGCTTTGGTCTATTTCCATGTGTCCTCAATGAGGTGCGCTGGCAGGAACCTCTGATGAAACTTTCATCTCTCTTGATCCTGATCATGATTTTCTGCAAAATGTCTCTACAAATTCCATATGGGGTTTTCACATTTTCCATATCTTCCTGGGGCCAAAGCAGTACAAGTCCAAAACCTCGATCAGCATTTTCTCCCTGAGATGTTGGTACTGCCATCATTATGGGATACATTACCTTCTCTTTATCCTTGATTTCTACCTTACCAGTGATCACTTCTGCACATACAGACGCATACACATATACGCATCCCCAGAATGGCAGTGTACCTGGAAAGTCACAAAGGAAGGCAAGTTTAATGTCTAGATTCCTGGACTAGTAGTAATACGTACTTGAACGTCAGGTAATGTTTACCCATTCTACCCCTGAGTGACCCGAAAAAACACTTTACCTGTAAATATTTCACGTGACAAAGACTGGTGTTAAAATAGAATACTCCTGCCCTTTTCTCAAGTTCCTCCATGGACCCTTTCCTAGGCCTTAGGGAGCACAATCTATAGGAAAGGACCCAAGAATCCCCAATTCAGTCCTTACATGGCTGCCTAAAGTGCCCTGTGACCTGAGACACATCACTTAATCCTTCTGTTTTATCAGTTTCTTCAACTTTAAAGGAGCCCTTGTTCTACCTTTTCATAAGTTGTAGCATTAAAATGCAAATTCCCAGCCTGGCGTGGTGGCTCACCCCTGTAATCCCAGCACTTTGGGAGGCTGAGGCAGGTGGATCACCTGAGGTCAGGAGTTCGAGACCAGCCTGACCAACATGGAAAAACCCCCTCTCTACTAAAAATACAAAAATTAGCCACGCATGGTGGCATGCACCTATAGTGCCAGCTACTTGGGAGGCTGAGGCAGGAGAATTACTTGAACCAGGGAGGCGGAGGTTGCAGTGAGCCAGGATGGCACCATCGCACTCCAGCCTGGGCAACAAGAGCGAAACTCTGCCTAAAAAAAAAAAAAAAAAAAAAAAGTGCAAATTCTCTTGGGAAATGTTACATACTATACTTTAAAAATCACACTTTACTATGAGCAAGTAATCATTTAAGTTTAAGAGGTCTTGCTTGTCAAAAAGTGAAATTCTCATCTTCTTTTAATTGTCTTCTATCAACAGATTGGGAAAAAAGAATTCATTTTAAGTGGTGCAGCAAAAACAGCTGTTTTATATGCGTATCAACCTTCATTTATGAAAAAGCAGATTAGCCTAAAAATGCCAAGTAAATAATAAAATAGAGAAACATGTTGGTTTAACCTCCTCCTTAAGGTAACTGTATTACCCTTGCCTCCATCCTTTTTGATTTGTTTAGTGTTTACATAGTCAGTGTGCATAGATTTTAAGTGTGTTCTTGACTTTACATAGTATATGGGAAAGTGGCCTGGGTGGGTTATATGTTTTCTTATTGAGTGCCTGGATTAATTGGCTAGCCTGAATGCCTAGGAAAATGCCTGCTTCATTAAGATGGTGACATGCCTCATTGCAAAGCATTGTAGGCCAGTCAAATGGCATATAAATGCAACATTTTGTCCCATGGGCTAGACTTCTAATGCAATTGTCTGCTTTTTGCCCAGAGTCATCGAACTAGAGTCTACATTGGTGTTCCTCCAAGAACAATTTCCTTTTGGAACAACTTCTTTTTAACAGCAGATTGAATAATAATGTTTGCTATTGGTTAAATTTCATCTTCCCAAAACTCACCAGTTGAAGTGCATCTCCCCATTCCTCAGAATGTGACATCATTTAGAATAGGATCTTTGCAGAAGTAATCAAATTAAAAAGAGGTCATTAGGGTGGGCCATAATCCAACATGACTATTGTCCTTATAAAAAGAGAAAATTTGGACACAGAGAAACACATGAAGGGAAGACAACACAAAGACAAATCGGGAGAAGATGGCCATCTACAAGCCAAGAAGGGAGTCTAGAAACAGATGTTTCTCTCCCAGGCTTCAGAAGGAATCAACCCTGCTGACACGTTGACTTTGGACCTCTAGCCTCTAGAACTGTGAGATGATAAATTTCTGTTGTTTAAGTCATCCAGTTCGTGGTACTTCGTTACAGCAGCCATAGCAAACTAATACAGTATAAATAGCAATATAACTAATATTGATGGTCATTTCTAGCTAATGTGTATCGAGTGACCACTACATTTCAGGTCCACTACATACATCATTGTCACTGTTTTACCTAGTCAATGAAAGTTTCCATCAGAGTGTGGCTATAGAGGTAAATTCCGGGTAATAAAAAGATGCTACCTTTTTGGATGATGGGGAGGAAAAAAACATTCATAGCAGAGGGAATGGTAAATTCAGAGGCTTTGAAGGGGTATTAACAGAAAGGTCAGTGTGGTTTGATTAAACTGATTGAGGAGGAGAAGGATACCTGTTGTCTAGGTTAGAGAAAAACTTTTTCAAAATCATGTAGGGCCCACTCAGGTATTCTAAAATATACATGGCTCAGCTTACTGATATCAGCTTACATATAGAAGACCTCTTTCTAGAGTCTTTTCATATCAACACATTTCTACAAAGCATTGGGTTTAAATTTGGAGAAAGACATTCACCTAAAGAGAAGCCCTTTACATCCAATACCTTAAGCACTTTTTTTCTCAAGCCCTGTGACAAATTAGGGGGAAGTCAAGAAAAGGATCCGGAGGAATGGGATGATTATTCTTTCAAATGAGAAAATCAAGGCCCAGATAATTTAGACACACTGTAAAGAGAGACTGAGCCAGCCTTGGAGCCCATAAGTCCTCAAATCCATGTGACCGTCTTTCTTGCTTTTATAGATAAGAACAACACTAAGGATTTAGCAGCAAGTGACCTGCATCAAAAATGTCCAGCTATTGAACTCCTATTTATTCTTCAAGGCCCCAGCACTACACTACTTCATCCAGGAAAGCTTCCTGTTTTTCCACTAAATCCAGTATCTCCCTCCTCCAAAATCTACCTCTCTAGGACACCACTTTATACCTTTCTATGTGCATGTTTTATTTCTCTCATAAGACAGTGAACTTCACTCATGTAATATTCTTCCGTAGGGCACAAGTGCCTTATATAGAGTATATAGCCAATGAATTAATTAGTATGGAAGGATTGAATAAAAATGTTAAACAGACCAGCAATTTCTCTTCTCCTTTTTGGGTCCATTTCCATACCCAAGAGGAAAGGAAACATATCTGCACACAGATTTGAGTGTTCATAGCAATTTTATTTATAATAGCCCTTAAAATAGGAGCAGTGCAATGCCCATTGACTGGTAAGTGGACAGACAAATGTGTTATTGCCATGTAATGGAATAAAAAAGGAATGAACTACTGATGCACATTATATTATGGATGAAACTCAAAAGCATTATGTTAAATGAAAGAAGCCAGACATGAGAGACTACATATTATATGATTCCATTTATATAAAATGTCTCAAAAAGGAAAATTTATAGAGACATAAAGTAGACTAGTTTTTGCCTGGGGCTAGGGCTGGGTTGGGGATTATTGTAGTTGGGTGTGAAAGATCTTATTGGGGATGAAAATGTCCTAAAGCCAATTTATGATAATGGCTGCACCACTTAATAAATTAACTAAAAAATTATTAAATTGTACATATGAATTGGGTGGATTTTATTGTATGTAAAATACGCCTCAATATACCTGTTAAAAAAAGAATAAAAATAGTATTCTAGTAGATTGAGAGATAGGATGAAGGTGAAGATGGAAGAGAACATAACTGTCCTCCCTCCCAAAATCATATAAAGATCCCAACACAATACCCCAATATACTAGAGTTTAAAAATTACAGAACAGTCTTGTATTTCATATACTATCAGTATCTGAAATCAGTTTTATAAATGTGAGTCTATTTTGTCTGTTGTGGGATAATATTCACATTTCCTCCTCTTAATATAAAAAATAAAGACTTGACATGCCACCTCCATGTGATCTATGGTCTTCTCCCAGGGTAATTTTTTTTAACTTGAAAGTAAAATCAATGAGTCCTGATAGCACTTAAAAGAAGAGATTAATTCTACCAATAAGAAGGCCCACTGGAGAAGATGGTATTGGAGCTGGCATCCTTGCTCTGAATTTATTCATTAAATGCTTTTATGATGATGACTGTATGTGGTATGCCTTTTCTAGAAATAACTCATTAAGGCTTTAGCATAATGGATGGTGAGGTAGTTTTGCAAAAGAAAACATAATTAGTCAAGCAATCTCATCTTTCAACCTGAATGACAGGACCATTTCCTAAAAAACAAGGCCATTCAAATAGCGTTCAGTGCACTCTTTTTTAGTAGAAAGAAAACTTGATCTTTCCACTCTAGCGCGCTTCGACAATCAAAGTCAGAATTCTCTTAGATTCCAAGAATTGCCCCCCGATCTCCAAACTTTCTATCATGGTAGCTTTTGAGCTATTTCAAAAAGGAAATGCTTTCAGCCAACTGCAAAAAATAAACAAACAAACCCAAACTGTTCACTACTATCAGTTAGAAGAACTTATTATTCTTGAGAGTATCAGCAGTACTCTGTGCTGTGGTTTACCAGCTGACTTCCCCGTGATATTGAAGTAATGCTTCAAGCAAGTTTCTGAGTCTCTGGCACACTTTGCCCCAGCCACGTTCACTTTCAATGTTGAGAAAGAGTCCAGTGATCAATAGCATTTTCTGATTTTATCTTTTTTCTGCAGTGTTTATGACATCATAACACCAACTATTTCAAAAATCGTTTAAAAATCTTTTTTATAATTTGAAATTTAATTGTTGCATATATATTTCTACTTATTGAATGGGCCGGGAATTGTGGCATATGGATTATGAGACAATCAGAATGCAACTGCTTGTTAAAGCAAAGTAAATATGGCCTGAGCAGGACTCTGTACTTCTATATTTGAGTACTTGTGAACGAATTGTAACCCAACTTAATAGGAAGACAGGGTTGAAAACCTAACTTAGGAGTGTGTGCCTGTAACAAGAGCTGAGTCTTGGCCAATCCCAGAAGCCATACTTCAGCCACTCATACACTGCTAAGTGTTCAAGCTGTGTTCAATAAGGCAAATGCCAACCTGTAACCAATCCAGCTGTTTCTGTACCTCACTTCTGATTTCTGTACGCCACTTCCCTTTTTTGTCTATAAATTTGTTCTGACTATGAGGCATCCCTGGAGTCTCTCTGAGTCTGCTGTGATTCGGGGGGCTGCCCGATTCATGAATCGCTCATTGCTCAATTAAACTTGTTTAAATTTAATTCAGCTGACGTTTTTCTTTTAACACTATAGTAATAACATTATACATTGTGGAAGGCAAGAGCTGTTTTTAAAGCTGGGTTTTGGATATCTAAACCTAACTCTTTCATTTCAGAAAGAAAACTTGCGGCCTGGAGAAGCTGACTGCTCCCTAAGGTCATACACATCATATTAGCAGCAAAGCCAGCACTGGTGTGAAATTCTCTAGACTTTCAGTTCAGTGCTTTTTCCGCCACATCAGGCATCCTGCACCTCTACTCCTTCTTCTTAGCAGTCTTCCCTCAGTAGACACGTCAATACCTTCTAATAAAATTTGTATCCATTCGCCCATTGATTTCTCCATATATTTATTCAATAAAGATGTCTTCAATGATGGCTATGAGACAGATGTGGTATTACAGTCTACTGATAGACACTTTAAAGTAATAGTAAAGGCAAGCATTTGTCCCTTGCCAAATAGCTTTCCATAGGAGTCATTTTAACTGTTTATTTTGTGTATGAAGTGCAAGGATGGTTCCTTGGATTCAGTACATTGCTCAATCATGATTAAAGAATGTCTAATGCTCTTTAAAGAAAACTTAGAGAAATTATCTAGGTCATACATTAAATTATTTTGCCAAACACTGTTCCAGTGTTGGGTAAGTTCCTATGTGAAACACTCTTGTCAAAAGCACCTTTTAATTATAGCTTTTATGAGACAGTAACATGCCTGGAATGGAGGCAAGTGGCTGAAGGAGGAGCCTGCAAGAGTGGTCACTTGGAGCACTACTGATTCTGAACATATTGATGACTAGGTTCAGGGCTTACTCATCTTTCAGTCCCCTATACTTATCAAAGTGCCAAGGATCTACAAAGGTTTGTTAAGTTGAATAGAATCCAGAATCTGGAGAAGTAAAGATGATTTCTACAAGAGATTCCTTGACATTGGTGCTCAGTAGAATAACGTGTGATTTCAGAGTTAGCAAGGCCAGAATTGGCACAAAGAAAATATTTGTAGGAGGGGAATTGCATAGATGTTTTTTCAACTTAAGCTTTAATTTTAGATACAGAGGGTACACATGTAGGATTGTTACATAGTTATACTGGACCCAGGTAATGAGCATAATATCCAATAGGTAATTTTTCAGCTCATGCCCCCACTTCTGGTAGTCCCCAGTGTCTGTTGTTCCCATGTTTATGTCTGTGTGTGCTCAATGCTTAGCTCCCTCTTATAAGTGAGAATATGCAGTATTTGATTTTTTGTTCCTGTGTTAATTCACATGGTATTATGTCCTCCAACTCCCTCCATGTTGCTGCAAAGGACATGATTTTATTCTTTTTAATGGCTGCATAGTATTCCATGGTATATCTGCACCACATTTTCTTTATTCAATCCACCATTGATGGGCATCTAGGTTGATTCCATGTCTTTGCTATTGTGAATAGTGCAGTGATTAATATACAAATGAATGTTTCTTTTCGGTATAATCTATTTTCCTTTCGGATATACCTAGTAATGGGATTGCTGGAAAAATAAAAAAAGGACAAAAACAGACACTTCTAAAAAGAAGACATCCAAGCAGCCAACAAACATATGAAAAAATGCTTAATATCACTGATTATCAGAGAAATGCAAATCAAACTGCAGTGAGATACCACCTCACACCAGGCAGAATGGCTATGATTAAAAAGTCAAAAAACAACAGATGCTGGCAAGACTGTGGAGGAAAGGGAAGGCTTATACGCCGTTGGTGGGAATGTGAACTAGTTCAGCGACTATGGAAAGCAATTTGGAGATTTCTCAAAAATTTGCATTGATTTCTTTATATTATTACTATACTTTAAGTTCTAGGATACATGTGCAGAATGCGTAGGTTTGTTACATATGTATACACGTGCCATGGTGGTTTGCTGCACCCATCAACCCATCATCTACATTAGGTATTTCTCCTAATGCTATCCCTCCCCTAGCCCCCCACCCTACCCCTGACAGGCCTCAGTGTATAATGTTCCTCTCCCTGTGTCCATGTGTTCTCACTGGACAACTCCCACTTATGAGTGAGAACATGAGGTGTTTGTTTTTCTGTTCCTCTGTTAGTTTGCTGAGAATGATGGTTTCCAGCTTCATCCATGTCCCTCCAAAGGACATGAACTCATCCATTTTTTATGGCTGCATAGTATTCCATGGCGTATATGTGTCACATTTTCTTTATCCAGTCTATCATTGATGGGCATTTCAGTTGGTTCCAAGTCTTTGCATAGATTTTTTAAAAGCATGGTAGAGTTGTCTCTTTACAGAATGACTCATTTTAAGAAATTTAGTTTACATTTTCAATCTATTTAAAGTACCTGTAATTTTCTATAGTCACCAGAACAAGTTATATAGAACTAATTGAGGCTCATAACAGAAAATATTTGTATTCATTTACATAATAGATATTTTAAAATGCATTTTATGGGCCACCATGCTACAGTCTAGAGACAGAATGGAGTGAGAAAGCAAATGTGTTTCCTATGCATCTTATTCCTACCTTATGGAGTTTGGTGGAAGAGATTAACTTTGAGATAACCACACAAGTAAATGGAACACTACAACTGTGGTATGTTTCCTAAGGAGAGTTTTGGTTGCTCTGGATCTCTGAAAGGTACAAGGTGCTGTAAGAGCTGATGACGAGGGATTTGACCTGGTCGGGGATATCAGAGGTGTTGTCCCTGAAGCAGAGATAACTGAAGTGAGAAGCAGGAGTTCACGTCAATTGCAAAGGTTCCGCTCTGAAGAGGCAGGTGATCTTAAGCATGAAGAAGCGAGTGACATGAAAGGAAGCCTAAAACGCTGCAGGACTTTTTATTAAAAGAATTATGGGAATACATTAGAGGATTTTGGTCATGAGCATGGAATAATTAAAATTAGCTGCTTCCAGGTCGAGCACAATGGCTTATGTCTGTAATTCCAGCACTTTGGGAGGCAAAGGCAAGAGGATCTTTTGAGCCCAGGAGTTTGAGACTAGCCTAGGCAACATAGGGAGACCTCATCTGTATTAAAAATTAACAACAACAACAAACATAACTGGGAGTGGTGGCATGCAGCTATTGTCCCAGCTACTCTGGAAGCTGAGGTGGGAGAACCTCTTGAGCCCAGGAGGTCCAGGTTGCAGTGAGCCATGATCATGCCACTGCACTCCAGCCTGGGCAACTGAATGAAACCCTGCCTCAAAAATAAATAAATACATAAAAATTACAAAAATAAAATTGGCTGCCTCTTGAATAGATTGTAGAATAACAACGGTGTGAATAGATCACTTAAGAACTTTTTGTAGTATTTTATGCAAGAGATCATGGTAGCTTCGTCTTAAAGGTGGTAGATATAGGGGAGAGTGAAGAGTGAAGAACTATTTAAGAGTGACTACAATAGGGACAATAATAGTGGGATTTGACAGGGATGGAGAGGGAGGGGCCTAAGAGAAATGCTAAGTATCCAGCTTATATTCCTCAGTGAGTTATAGTATTATTTACCGCAACCATGAGTACTGGGAAATGATGACTTTGAGCCAAAGAGTTGGCTCAAAGGCATTGGGACATAGGAGACTATAGATATAGATTGTCCCTCTTTCCAAGGTTGGCAGTGTGCTGCTGATGGACTCTGAGATTTATATCTTACACTACTTGCCCAGCAGAGAGAGTAGCCTTGATGTTTCTGGTCCCAAGACCAAAAACCCTGGTGAAGATTCTTGTTGAACTCATTTGCATCATGCGCCCATACTTGATCAAAACAGCTATAGTAGGAAGTAGATGTAGATAGGGTGGTGGAATAAATCACAGCTTCCATGAGAGCAACATAGGTTTTGGAAAGCAGCAACTATCAGAAGCAGAGGAAAGAAGAATACAGATAATATTATAAAATTCCACTGCAGTGGTACTATGCTGATTAAATGTATGAAATTAACTTTGTGGTAGTCTACATTTCCAGTGTTTAGATACTTCTGAGAGCTCTGGGATATGGAAAATGGGAGAACAAGATATTGAAAAGTGGTAAAGCCAGCCTAGGAAAATATACAAAGGGATGCTCTACCCTAAGTATTATATTACATGATATTATCATTATATATTTATGTACCAGTCTACTTTAACAGGCTACAAAATTCCTAAAGGCTCGGATCATTCCTTATGTATTCCTGTGCTTCAACTGAGTAGAAAATAGAAGCCATTTTGAGCACTATCCATGCTCAAACATTCTCCAATGACTCAGTTGTTGAATAAATGCATTCATAAATGCACATATTTAAAAAATTGACAATAGTATGACTTTGAACTAGCTTCTTAGCCTTCCTAGACCTAAGTTTGACATCTGTATGATGAACTTCTTGGTATCTATTCTATGATGTAGTTCTAAAATCCTATTTGTTCTATTAAAACATGTTTTCGTGGAATTTTAAACTTTTAATTATCTGCATAGATAATTGTCCAAGTAGTTGATAATTTCAAATTCTGTTAGTTTTCTAGTCTCATATATATTGTAAACTGAGGTATTGGAGAAAACACATGGGCTTTGCATCAGATGCCTGTAAGTTCAACTCACAACTTCTCTGCTCACCAGCTCTGTGCCTCTGGGTAATTTATTTAATATTTTTAAACCTTAGTGTGTATTTTTCATTTCCAAAATAAGAATAATAATGTCTAAATTCCAAGTCTTTTGTGGTTATTGGAGGGAACGGATTTACAGGCACAGAAGGAGAGAAGGCTCCTAATACACATGGGTTATTGTTTTTCTTACCTTTACGCCTTGGTGCAAGTGCACATCGGGTTTGGGTTGTAGTACTAAGAATATATTTGCTTATCAACTTTTCTTAGGTTAATTAGGCTTCATGTTTTTACCTGCTGCGTGTAGTTTTGGATATTTCCAACAAATTCTTTATCAGTGTTTCCACAGAATAGCGGTATTCTACACATTTATTTGATAATGTCAAATAAAACTGATCTTTTCCCAATGATCGGGAAAATATTACGATTTCCCCCTACCCATTTTATTGACTTGTGATTGACAAATAAAAATTGTATGTATTTAAGATATTTTATGCCATGACATTTTTATATATGTATACATTGTTAAATAATTGCCATAATCAATCTAATTGACATATCCATCACCTCATGTAGTTGCGTTTCTTGTGTGTGTGGTGAGAACACTTGATATTTACTCTCTTTGCAAATTTCAAGTATATAAAATATTTTTATTAACTGTAGTCACCATGTACATTAAGTCTCCAGAACTTATTCTTCTTATAACCAAAAGTTTGCACCCTTTGACTAACATCTCCCTTCCTTTGTCGCCCTTCTTCTCCCAGTAACTACCACTATACTCTTTGTTAAGATAAGTTCAACTATTTTTTAGGTTTTGTGTAAATGTGATCATGCAATATTTGGCTTTCTGTGTGTGGCTTATTTCATTTAGCATAATGGCCTCCAAGTTCATCCACATTTTTGCAAATGGCAAGATTTTCTTTCTTTTTTTTTAAGGCTGAATAGTATTTAATTGTGAATTTTTACCACATTTTCTTTATTCATTCATCCGCTGATGGACACTGAGGTGATTTCCACATTTTGCCTATTGTGAATAGTACTGCAGTAAACATTTGACACACTGATTTTATTTCCTTTGCATATAGACTAGTTGTAGTTGAACTACTGGATTATATGGTATTTTTAGTTTTATGTTTTTTGAGAACTCTCCATACTGTTTTCCATAAAGGCTGTACCTATTTACATTTCCACCAGCAGTGTACAAGGGTTCCCTTTTCTCCACATTCTCACTGACACTTGTTATCCCTTGTCTTTTCGATAATGTCCATTCTAACAGATTTGAGGTGGTATCTCACTTTGATTTAATTTACATTTCCCTAATAATTAATGATGTTGAACATTTTTTCCTATGCCTATTATCCATTTGTATGTTGTCTTTGGAAAAATATCTATTCAGGTCTCTTGCCCATTTTCTAATTGGGTTAATTTGTTGTTGATGTTGCTTTTGCTGTTGAGTTGTAGGAATTTCTTATTTATTTTGGATATTAAACCTTTATCAGACATATGGTTTGCAAATATTTTTTCCCATTCTGTAAACTGTGTTTTAATTTTGTTTATTGTTTCCTTTGCTATGCAGGAACCTTTTAGTTTGATGTACTCTTACTTGTTTATTTTGCTTTTGTTGCCTGTGCTTTACTTATTTTCTTCTAGGTGTTTTATGGTTCCAGCCTTTAATCTCTCTTTTATATATATTATATATATACTTTAAGTTCTAGGGTACATGTGCACAATGTACAGGTTTGTTATATATGTTTTGAGTTGATTTTTGTGTATAGGGTAAGATTAGGTCTAATTTTATTTTCCTGTGTGGATCTCCAGTTTCCCCATACCATTTATTAATGGGACTATCTCTTCCTCATTGTGTATTTTTGGTACATTTGTTGAAAATTACTTGACCGTATATGTACAGTTTTATTTCTGGGCTCTCTATTCATGTCCATTGCTCTACATGTCTGACTTTATGCCAGGACCATAGTGTTTTGATTACTATGACTTTGTCATATAATTTGGTATCAGGAAGTGTGATACTTAGAATTTTTTTTTTTTTTTTCTGCTCAAGGTTGCTTTGGCTGTTTAGAGTCTTTTGTAGTTCTGTACAAAGTTTAGGAGTATTTTTTCTATTTCTTTGACAAATATCATTGGGATTTTGATAGAGATTTGTGGAATCTGTAGATGGCTTTAGGTTGTATGAAAATTTTAACAACATTAATTCTTCCAATCAATGAATATAAAATGTTTTTTGTGTCTTCTTTAATTTATTTCATTACTATCTTATAGTTTTTAGTATACAGATTTTTCATATCTTTTGTTAAATTTATTCATATTTTATTCTTTTTGATGCTATTGTAAATGAGATAGTTTTCTTAACTTCCTTTTTGGACAGTTCATTGTTAGCCTATACAAATACAACAGATTTTTGTATGTTGATTTTGTATACCAAAATTTTACTGAGTTTGCTTATTAGTTTAAACAGTATTTAAATACTTGGTTTAAATAAAGGATTTTGGTTTAGATTAAGAATTTTCTATACATAAAATTATGTCATCTGCAAAGAGAGACAATTTTCCTTCTTCCTTTCTGATTTGGATAACATTTATTTCTTTTTCTTGCCTAACTTATCTTGCTAGGACTTCCAGTACTATATTGAATAAAAGTGGTGAGAGTGGCCATCCTTATCTTGTTCCTGGTCCTAAAGAAGGAAGCTGTCAGCTTTTCATCATTGAGATTAATGTTAGCCATGGGTTTGTCATATATGGCTTTTATTGTGTTGAGGTTCATTTCTTCTATATTTATTTTTTTTAGAATTTTTGTCATGAAAGGATGTTAAATTTTGTCAACTTTTTTTGGCTCTATTGAGATGATAATATGATTTTTATTCTTTATTTTGTTAGTATGTTGTATTATATTTATTGATTTCCATATGTTAAGCCATCTTTGCATCCTAGCAAAAATTCCACTTATCATGGTGTATAATCCTCTTAATGGGCTATTGAATTTGACTTGCTAGTATTTTGTTGAGAGTTTTTACGTCTGTCTTCATCAGGGATATTGGCCTGTAATTTTATTTTCACGTATCATCCTTGTCTGGTGGTTTTGGATCAGTGTAATACTGGCCTTGTCAAATGAGTTTGGAAGTGTTTCTTCCTCTTCATTTTTTTTTGGAAGAGTTAAAGAAGGATTGATACAAATTATTCTTTACCTGTTTGGTAGAATTTTTCAGTGAAGCCATGTGGTACTGGAATTTTCCTTATTGGGATATTTTGGATTCCTAATTGAATCTCCTTACTCATTATTGATCTGTTCCAATTGTTTATTTTTTCATAGTTTAGTCTTCAGAGGTTTTATATTTCTAGGAATATATCTATTTCTTCTAGGTTATCCAAATCATTGGTGTGTAACTGTTCATAGTAGTCTCTTATAATCCTTTGTACTTCTGTGACATCAGTTGTAATGCCTCCTCTTTCATTTCTGATTTTATTTGGGTCTCCTCTCTTTTTTTCAGAGTAGCTAAAGACTTGTCAATTTCGTTTCTTTTCAAAAAACCACCTCCTAGTTTTATTGATCTTTTTTATTTTTTTAGACTCTATTTTATTTCTGCTCTGATCTTTATAACTTTATTATTTCCTTCCTTCTATTAAAATTCAGCTTAATTTGGTCTTCTTTTCCTAGTTCTTTGAGGTGTGAAGTTAACTTGCTTGTTTGGGATATTTGTTTTTAAAAACAGTAGATGTTTATCGTTAAAACTTCTTGTAACTGTTTTTGCTACATCTCATGAGTTTTGGTATGTTGCATTTTCATTTTTATTTGTCTAAAGCTTTTTTATTTCCCTTTTGATTTTATTGTTTGGCCCATTGATTGTTTAGAAAGGTGTTGTTTAATTTTCATGCATTTGTGAATTTTTGAGTTTTCCCCTTGTTATTGATTTCTAGTTTCATACCACTGTGGTCAGAAAAGATGCTTGATACAATAATAATCTTTTAAAAGTTATTAATACTTGTTTTGTGCCCAAACATATGCTCTGTTCTGGAGAATGTTTTGTGTGTATTTGAGAAAAATGTGTAGTTTTATATACCAGATTGAATGTTCTATGTCTATTGCTTAGGTCCGTTTGGTCTATAGGTTTTTCAATTCCACTGATTCTCTTTGATACTCTGTCTGAATGATCTATTCATTGCTGACAATGTAGTATTGAAGTCCCTACTATCATTGTATTGCTGTATATTACTCTCTTCAGATCTGTTGATACTTTGTTTACATTTATATTAAGTGCTCTGATATTGGGTGAATAGAAATACAATTGTTATGGCCTCTTGATTAATTGGCCTGTTTATCATTATATAATAAACTTCTTTTTTAGTTGTTACAGCTTTTGACTTAAAGTCTATTCTATGTAATATGAGTATAGTTACTGCTGTTATCTTTTGGTTTTTATTTTAGTGATGTATCTTTTTCCATTCTTCCACTTTCAGTTAATGTGTGTCCTCATGCGGCAGCATGAAGTTGGGTCTTGTTTATTTCTTGGATTCATTCAGCCACTCTATGTCTTTCGTTTAATAATTTAGTCTGCTTACATTTAAAGGAACTATTGATAGGTAAGGACTTATTATTGCCATTCTGTTAATGTATTCTGTCACTGTTTTGTAGATCCGTTGTTTCTTTCTTCCTCCCTTACTGTTGTCCTTTGTGATTTGATAATTTTCTGTAGTGACATGCTTTGATTTCCTTATCTTTTGTTTATCTATTATAAACTTTTGCTTTGTGGTTATCATGAGGTTTACATAAAATATTTTATAGATATAACAGTCTATTTAAAGCTGATAACAACTTTAGCTCCTATTACATACAAAAACTGCACTTCAGCTACTTGCTCCTCTTTGCCAGCATTTTAAGTTTTGGATGTCACTGATGTGAGGCAGTGGGAGCTGGCAGCAGAGCTTGCAGTTAACTGCATGCATGCCTATGGCTGTGGGGTCATCTACGGGTGTACATGCAGCAGTGGATGTTGGAGCCGATGACAGGGGTTTGAGCCATCTGCAAGCATGTCCACAATGACTGAGCTCAGTCCTGGGGCTGGGCCATCATTTTTGGTGACAACTAGGATGACTCTAGTACGAGAAGTGAGAGTGGGTGGTGGCTCAGGCAACTGGTGTCTGTGAAGACGAAAAAGTGTGGGACTCTTAGCAGTGAGACTGTGGGGAGTCCGTGGTAACTGTGCTGGCTGCTGGTTTCCTCAGTGATGAATGCTGCTAGGGTCCTCTATGGAGCAGGCTACTGGGGTCCATGGCTGCAAACACTGTGGGATCATCAACAGTGAAAGCTCCAGGGGGTCTGCTGTGGTTGCACAGACTCTTGAGGACCTCGACAGAAAAGGTTTCAGGAGTCCTCTGTAGAGCAGGTCATTGGAGACCACTGTGGTTTCCACCACTGGTTAATAGTGACAGCTCCCTCCCTTCTTTGTTCCAACCTGTCTCCAGACACCTCAGCTATGCCATTAGTCTTGGTGTTCTGGGTGACATGAAACAGAAGGGGAACCTTGGTCAGTTCCTGAAAGGCTGGAAAAGCTGATTGTTCACCCTGCTCTCCTTTTCCCTACCAGGAGAAATCAAGGGCAGGGGAGTACTCTCTTACTGCTGAGCAGCTCTGACCTGGGGGACAGACGATGCAGGCAAAACTAAACTTTACTATCTATCATTTTATTGTGTAGTTACCCTGGGGTGTTTGGCTCTATTGTGTTACTACAGCTTCTTAACTGGGTTCCTGAGATCTTCCTTATGGGGGTCAAAGGCTGGGATCTCCTGCTCCGCCACTGATATGGTTTGGCTGTGTCCCAAACCAAAATCTCATCTTGAATTATAATCCCCATAATCCCCATATGTCAAGGGAGAGACCAGGTGGAGGTAATTGAATCATGGAGGCAGTTTCCCCCATGCTGGTCTCCTGATAGTTCTCAAGAGATGTGAAAACTGGTATTTCCTCCTGCATTCATTGTCCTTCCTGCCACCTTGTGAAGAAGGTGCCTTGCTTCCCCTTCACCTTCCGCCATGATTGTAAGTTTCCTCAGGCCTCCCAGCTATGCTGAACTGTGAGTCAATTAAACCTTTTTCCTTTATAAATTACACAGTCTCAGGCAGTTCTTTATAGTGGTGTGAAAATGGACTGATACACCAATCTTGCCCAAATAAAGATTTTTAAAAACAATTTCAAGTTCTTATGTTACGTATTTTTCTTTAAAAAAATTTGGGACCTCAGGCTGGGTGCGGTGGCTCACAACTCTAATCCCAGCACTTTGAGAGGCCGAGGCTGGTGGATCACAAGGTCAGGAGTTCAAGACCAGCCTGGCCAAGATGGTGAAACCCCATCTCTACTAAAAATACAAAAAGTAGCTGGGCATGGTGGCGGGCGTCTGTAATCCCAGCTACTCAGGAGGCTGAGGCAGAGAATTGCTTGAACCGGGGAGGTGGAGGTTGCAGTGAGCCAAGATCGCGCCACTGCACTCCAGCCTGGGTGACGGAGTGAGACTCCATCTCAAATAAATAAATAAATAAATAAATAAATAAATAAAATAATAAAATAATAATAATAATAATAGGGACTTCTTAAGACAACCAATCAAGGCTAACTGAAAGTCTCGTTTTTGTGGGTCTGTGCTTTATTCTATAACACATTTCTGAGTGCCTGCAACATAGCAACACTGTGATATTTGACTGCAGATACAAACATCCATGAGACTTGGCTTCTTTCTTTAGGGATACCATAACTGAGTGTGTGGTGGAGGCATGAGTAGAGAAGAATTTTTTTGAAGTGACAGGGAAACTGTGTTGAGTTTTGAAGATATATCTAAGTTAGATGGATGAAGATGTGGGTGCAGAACATGCCAGGAAAGGGGCAAGCAAGAGAGAGGTGGGGAGGTGTGAGTCACCCTCTCCAGTCATGGTAGTAGCTTTAGGTTATAAACATATAGTACTTTGCTGCCAATACAATTAGGGTATTATTAGCGTTCAGGGCAGATCAAATAGACAATGTTATTCCTAAAGGGGGCCAAGTGAGAACCACAGGTTAAATCTTATCACTCCTGGGTGAGTTTATGAAAATCTCATTTGTGATGTGCCTGATACTTTGGCATCTTCTTTCAAAGCTGAAGTTTTCTGAAGTATCAGAGCACTGCTTTGATGCAACATGATGTAATCTGATGTATTCTTGGCTTTCTGTGTGCTTTTGATTACTGTGAGCATTCATAAGCTAATACAAAGATTTCTATAATCTTCACTCTCTTTAATAATTTGAAAAGAGATAAAACATATGGAAACTCATGATAATGGCAAAGCACCAGAATCAGATTGAAAACACAAACAAAGGGAAGCTGTACTAGAACATATTCCAGAAAAGTTATAGGCATTAAAGTTATAAAGAAAATATATATTGATAGTCTCTTTGTGTCAGACTTTTTATCATTTGATTGTCATCTTAACTCTATGTGGTGACTACCTGTATTCTTTCCCCTTTAGAGAAGAAAAACTGAGACACAGACAGGTTAAGTAATTTGTCCTATGTGGCATAGATCGTGAGTGTTGGAGCTAGGATTTGAACCCAGGAAGTCATGTTCCAGAGTCTCTGCTCTTAATCCCTATTTCTATAAATTCTCACTTTATTTGAGGTTAAAAACACTTTCTGCTTTCATTAATTAATTGATTAACATGATCATTGGCTCAGCATTCCCTGAACACCATTCATGTGTCAGTTACTGAGCTATAGGTTGGACCAGGGGCGAGTCATGCTGTCTGCTCTCAAGGAGCTCATTCTAGCTAGGTATGTAAGAAAATGTTTACAAGATATTTTTTACCCATATTATGTTACATGAGCTGCACAGGTGGTCAGAGGGTGGCATCAATTTCCTTTTTGGTATTATTTCTAAGAGAAGAAGCTAAGGCTGAAAGAAGCCATATGACTTAGAAGATTTTCCAGCAATTAGTGTCAGGGTTAAAATCTAGCTTTTCTAACCAGGAGTCAATGTTGTTGAACATTTCCAACAAATGAAATGGTACTTGTGAATCATAATTGAATTACTGGGTGATCTTGAATAAGTAACATCATTTGGAGGATCTCAGCTTTCTCTTCTATAAAATAAGAGGCTTAATGACATGATTTGAATTCTTTTTTCTATTTTAATTTATTACAATTATATAGACCTACTCATAATTCAGGATATTCTTATTGATGATGATTTAATGTGTGGTTTTGTTTTGATATGTAACATTACTAGCTTGACAATTCAGTGTAAGAAAAGAATGATCAGTAAGTCTCTGGTTACAAGGATCTGAGTGTTATGGGACTGAGAGATGCAAAATATCTAACTGTAGCTTGAATCCAGGTTTGAGCCTATATTTGAATATTTTTAGAAATCAAAGTCCTGGTGATATGCTAGGGAACTTCTAGGTGAGATGGCCAGAAATTTTCATAAAAGAGGGACTGAGGTATCTTCAAGGGAAGGAAATGTTCTTCCCATAGAAAATTTTGGCTTGATGACAAATGCATAGCAATCAGTCTAATGAAGTTCTGCAGATCAGTCTGTTCATGGCCTATGTCTGAGTCTTAGAGAAATGGAAGCTGCTAGTAAGAAACTAAAAGAACCTTTTCATCCCATCTGTAACTAAAACCCTGAGACATTGGAGAACAAGGCAACTCTGCTTTAGAACCTGCTGTTGGAGGGTAACATAAATGCGAGCAGAATTCTGGTCGTTACATTAGCAGAGGACATTGTACCACGCCTAAAAATAGTCTCCAAAAAGATATGTCTAAGTTCTAATTCCTGCAACCTGTGAATGTTGCCTTATTTGGAAAAAGGGTTCTTGCAAATGTAACTACGTTAGGGATCTTGAAATCAAGACATCATCCTGAATTATCAGGATTGTCCCCGAATCCAAAGATGAAGTTTTTTTTTTTACAAAAACACATGTAGAAGAGAAGGCAATGTGAGAATGAGGACAGAAATAGAAGGCAAGGAAGTGGGGGAATTCTAGCAGCTACCAGAGCTGAAAAGGCAAGGAAGGATTCTTCTCTGGAACCCCAGAGGGAGCACAGCCCCAAGGACACCTTGATTTTGGACTTCTGCCCTCCAAAATTGTGAGAACATAAATTCTGATTGTTTTAAGTCACCCAATTTATGGTCATATTTTTACAGCAGCCATAGGAAGTTAATACAGACATCAAGGCCTTGGGCAAACATGATGCCCAGTAGATATGGAAAGACCCACTAGAAGTGAAAGTGGTGCTCATTTGAGGAAGCTATGGTCACCAAAATGATGACTTTTCTGGTGAATATTTCATGGCAATTATACAGGGGAACTACCCATTGGAAGCCCAAGCACAACCTAATGGGGAGGTGGGAGGGACCTCTGTTCAAGTGAGGACCATGAATGTTTCCCCTATTATACCAAGGGATGGGCAAAGGCTAGAAATCTGGGGAAAACCTTTTTAGAACACAAAGCAAAGCGAACTCTGAAGTGTGGTCTCATAGAAAGGTATAGGTCATGAACACAAAAGACTCTTTGTAGCAGACAACCCCCACATCCTTAATATTAATATCGTATTGCAATATTTAATCTCTTACTGGCACATAATTCTATGAAGGTGAACTTGCTCTACTCCATCTGGTATTACATCACCCGGTACATGTCTTCCAGGTTCTCCGTAGCTGGAGAAGAGAGAGATGAAGGAAGCATGTAGACTCTCAACTTCCTTTAACTGAAAGTAATACACATCATTTCTGATTAGGGTCCATTGACCAGAGCCAGTCAAATGGCGCCAAGCTAACTGCAAGGGAGGCTGGGAGATGCTGGAGAAACCATGTATATTTGGTAGGATTAATGGTCTTTGCCAAATACAGGCAAGAATTTTTGGTCTTGATTGATTTAATTTTCCACAATAAGACCTGGGCTGCTGTTGGGCACACAATGATTACCTCTTGACCTAATTGGTTCAAGTGTAAAATTGTGCAGCTTTATATTAAATTTGAGGCCTGGCACAGTGGCTCACCCCTCTAACCCCAACATTCTGGGAGGCTGAGGTAGGACGATTTCTTGAAGCCAGGAGATCAAGAGCAGCCTGGGCAACCTAGTGAGAACTTGTCCCTACAAAGAAAAAGAGAAGTTGAACTCATGGTGTATCTAAAAGTCTGACATGAAGCTTCTAATTTTCTTAAATTCAACTTAAGAAAGTAATCATTGGGGCCGGGTGCAGTGGCTCGCGCCTGTAATCCCAGCACTTTGGGAGGCCGAGACAGGCAGATCACGAGGTCAGGAGATCGAGACCACCCTGGCTAACATGGTGAAACCCCATCTCTACTAAAAATACAAAAAATTAGCTGGGCGTGGTGGCGGGCGCCTGTAGTCCCAGCTACTCGGGAGGCTGAGGCAGGAGAATGGCGTGAACCCGGGAGGCGGAGCTTGCAGTGAGCCAAGATCACGCCACTGCACTCCAGCCTGGGCGACAGAGTGAGACTCCATCTCAAATAAATAAATAAATAATCATTGAATACTTTCGATAAAAATAAATAAGATGAGAAAAATTCCAATGATCTTAATGAAATTAGAGAGTTACTGGAGTCTGTAAAGATATAATTTTAGAAGTTTCAATCACCTTTCATAGATGAGGCCATTTAAAAAGATAGCGTTATTAAGGGTTGTAAGAACAGCGACGCAAGTAAAATATGGCTTGTTCTTTAGTGAAGCACATTCCACACAGTAGGCTCGGCGCTGGTCCGGTGGAAACCAAAAAATGCAGATTTGCTGTCTATCACAAAGCTAAAGGAGGGAGAAATGACTATTTTCTGTGTTGTCTACTGTTGGAAAGCACTGTTGCTGGGTACTTTATATTTAATTATCCTGTTTTGTGATCACACCAATCCTGTTTGGTAGGCATCATTCTCCCTAAGATACAACTGAAGAAACAGAGGCACAGCGGTTATAAATAGCTGGTAAATAGAAGACCAAGTCCTCAAACCTGATCTCTCTACATTTGACTTTCTAATTTTTTCCTCCAATAGCTCCTTGCCTCTCTAGTTAGAAAACCAGTCTCTCGCACTTCATTGGCAGTGGGTGCTGTTGGGAGAGTGGGGTTGCTATTGTTTCAGCACTTCGTGATAGCAAAAATGAATCTCAGATCATAAACTGCAGAAAAACCTGACCCCCCCTTGGAGGGTCTTTTACAAATAAGCTATTTGTTTTTGTCAAGGACAGGTTTTGGTTTCATGGAATACGACTTTGTTTTCAACGACTCATTAAAGAAAGATGACTTACTGCCCTGTTTTCTAAATCTAGTCACAGACCACAATCACTTGCAGGAAATGGAATGTTTACTTGAGTTTATTATACAAGGCTCTGGATATGAGCTGTGGGATTTTTACACCTCATAGCAACGGTATTACAATTTATTTACAACTTCATGTTGGCAGCTGCACAAACTCTTATGAAAAAGGACAATCACACCTTGGGGACCAGTAATTATAGGCAAAGGTATAAATTGGGCAAAGCAGCGTAAGCATTTGGCACTTAAGTTGAAGAGAATAGAAATGGCTCTGGAAATTGGACAGAAAGCCAGTCTCTTGTTCGTTATGAGGCCATGAACTAATTAAACTGAACTTGTCAGAATAGACAGATGAATAGATTGAATTGGATTTTGGCACTGACTGGTCCCACACTCATGAAAACCAAGTTGTTTTAGTGATGTCATCATTTGGAACTTCTAACTATGATATCACTTTTGACAGAATTAATGTGGAATTAATACCATATGTACAAGCATTAATAGGAATTGACTTTGAACACTAAGTGGTTATTTGAGGTTGATTTCTAAAGGGAAACTTTGAGATAGGTTTTCCTTGCATCCGCAGTTATCAGACATCAAACCAAGATTTGACGTAGATTTCAATATGTTTATTAGAATTCCTCTGAGACAAATCCATATATGTGTTTCTAAAAAATATTTTATAGGAACATGGGTTAAAACATGTTTTATTTGTAATAATATTAAGCCTGGGGATGAAGGGATTTAAAATGAAATTCACAGTTAACTTAAAAGGAATTGCCCAGAGGGTTTTTTTTTTTTTTTTCAGTGAAACATTTGGATTTTAGGTAAACTTAAACCTCAGGCATGAAATGCTCTTCTTGATCAAAGTGTAGTGGTTGTGATTTCTAGTTTTCAAGAGCAAGTGGACTTACTCTCTCCTTTTTCTCACACTTGCAAACACTGTCTGGGTAACATCATTTTGTACCCATTATGACTGGTTCTTTTGAATTTGGGGAGTGGTGTGGGGTATAGCCATTCTTATTCAGCAAGCAAATAGTTATTTAATGCCTTCTATGTTATGGTAACTACTTATATATCTTCATATTCCTTAAAATTAATTCCTTGCATTTGTAGAACTGGAAATCTTGAAAGTGTTATTGCATTCATTGCTGTACGACAACCTTAATTAACAAGCAAGCAAAGGAAGGTTTAGTAAGCTCAAAATGGCACCCCTAATAAATGGTGGAGGTAGAATCAGGCCAGGTATTTTAAAAAATAATACAACTAGTTTAGCAGAATTTTCTGTGGGTCACTCTTTATAGTTTACATCAGTAATACTCACAACAATCTGCTTTACAGTGAAATAGACTTAGGGTCTGATAAATTCTGAGAATTGAACGCGTATCAGCTCAACTCCTAAAGCCATGCTTTTTCTAATAGGATCCTGTGACTATCAAGGGCTTTTTCTGTGTTCCAGGTAAGGAACAGATGTATCAGATGCAGAAGAAGCAAGTAAGGCTTGTGTTTATGACAGGAGAACAACACAGTGGACTGGGAACTCTTGATTCCAGTTCTGGCGTGGCCACATGCTCACTGTTTGAACTTGGCAAATCCCGCAGCCTTTTCAGTTGTGTTCCTCATCTGAGATAGCTATGCCTGTGTCTGTTCACACGGGCTCCTGTGAAAACCTGAACCAACATCAGGAAGTACTGTGAAATACAATTTAAATATTTGTCATTATTATTGAAGTGTTACGTTGTTTCTCATTGGGCAAGCCAATAGTCTTTGTTGGCATAAATGAGCATCCCATAAAGCAGACATGGTTTCTGAGAAAGTTCAGCTACTCAGTACAAAATCATTATGAGGGGCTTCCTTTCTCTTCATAAAAATTAGAAAGAAAGTGAAAAATGGAACCTACATAGCCCAACACCATGAACTTTGGAATAAGTCTGTTCCACTAAATTTGCCAATCACTAGCTGTGGTTCCTTAGGCAAGAAAATCAGATTTTCTAATGATGAGTTTTTAAAAGTGTGGAATATCTCACTCTTTGGGTTGTTATATTAGTTTGCTAGAAATGTCATAAGAAAGTATCATAAACTCGGTGGCTTAAATAAAGAAAATGTATTGTCTCACAGTTTTGGAAGCTGGAAGTCTAAGGTCAGATTGTCAGCAGGGTTGCTTCTTTCATGGGCTATGAGGGAGAATCTGCTCCATGCTTTTCTCCTACATTTGGTGGTTGCTGGCAATTTCTGGCATTCTTTGGCTTGCAGAAGCATCACCTGGATCTCTGTCTTCACCGTCATATGACATTCTCCCTGTATGCATGTCTGTCCAAATTTCCCTTTTTTAAAAGGACACCAGTCATATTGGATTAACGTCCACCCTAATGCCCTAATCTTAACCTAATTACATCTACAAGGATTCTGTATCCAAATAAGGTCACATTCTGAGGTACTGAGCTTCAATATATGAATTTTTAGAAGAAACAATTCAACCCATAATAGTTGTTTGTGGATAAAAGATGAGGTAATGCACACAAAATGTCTTCTACTCTTGACTTATAGCTGGAGTGCTGTGCTATTGGGGCTTTGCTCCTGTTGGTTTCCAATTAGGTGAAGAATTTAAAATGTGGAATTGATCTCTTTATGGCTCTCCACAGAAGACGAGGACTGGGAGCACAGAGTTTGTAGTCATTAATTACTGTTTTCTCACAGTTCCCTTGGACGTTTCCCTGAGTTTGTGAGTTTTTGAGGGAAGTCCAGCCCTTCAAACAGACTAATATGTCCTGCCTAGCCACCTGCTTTGGATTCAAGACTTTTTTTCCCAGCAAATTCCCAGGGGTTTTGTAACATATGTGTAAAATATTCCAGGCTACCTTTTCATCATTTATATTAAAATAAAATAAAATCTATACAAAAAGTTTTCCCTGAAGCTTTCTATACAAAGGGCATATTAGTGCTTTATTAGAAATAACACTTTAAGATTTACAAAGGAATTAACAAATAAATACAAATAGTAACCACAGAAATAACTATTTATTGGACATCTAATCTAATCTAGTCATGCAAATATATTGAGTCATTCACACAACAACCACAGAAGGAGTTGTAATTGTTTTTATCTTAACAGATGAGGAGACTGAGACTTAGAGTGAATATACCATTGAAGGTCAATGGCTGGCAGATGCCTAAAGCAAACCTAGCCATACCTTATGCTTGCTTAGTCTATGCTCATTCCACAATTCAACAGCAGAAAGGGTGGTGTGAATGTTCACTGGGTGACAGGATATCCTGTTTCCTGGGACCACGTCTACTACCGTTGTCATCTAGAGTCTCTGAATCTCAATTTTCTCATCAGAAAATGGAAACAATAGTGCCATTTGCGTGGAAGGTTTTTATAGGGATCAGATGTTCAGTTGTAGGAATTTATGGGACAGAATTTGTCTCATGCCTGAGGCTCAACACGTTTTATTGAAGACATAAGACAATGAACGAATGAATGAGTGAATAAGAAAATGCATGGAAAGGCTGTGGAGGACCAAACATGAGTTTATGAGCCAATATCAGGGAATGCGATTGGGCATAACAGCTAGAATTAATTTTCTGTTATTCTTGAAGACATTTAAAAGGCAGAACATATTACCAAAGAAACCAATTCCAACTTTGAAGCTCTGCTTGAGCATTTGCTGGAGGCAAAGCAATGTGCTAAAATGTTGCATAGGGTCTTATTGATCCCCACAGTGACTCCATGAGGTAAACATTAGCACTCAGTTCCCACTTTCTGCATCACCATTCTAGAGATGAGGCACAGGGAAGTAAAGTGATTTGCCTAAGCTACCTATGTTGTACATGTTATGGAGCCAGACTTTGAACCAAAGCAGCCTGGCTTCAGGGACTGCTCTCAACCACCATGTTCACAGCCTACCTAGTGGAAACATCAGTGTGTACTTGAGATCAGGAGATAAGGCTTAGACTCTCTGACTTGCTTCTTAATAGTTTGTGCAGCATTGGACAAGGTGCTTCAGCTTTCTGGGTCTTATTTCCTTTTATATAAAATGAAGATTGTACAGTATCTACTTCTTAGGGCTTAGGTGACAATCAAATGATTTAATTCCTATGAAATGTTAAGAATATTTTCTAGCACACAGCATGTGCTCAATAAATGTCAACCATCAGAGTGATTATTATGTTGAGTTATGTGAGGGAGTTAAAGTGACAATATGGCATTAGATAAAGTTCTCTAGTCCCACTCTCTGTTGTAAAACTAAGAATCTTTAGGAATACCCAAACATTTTGGAACCAGGACAGGCTGCTTAACTCAAAATCTTAGAGCTCAGTAACCTGAAAACAATAGTCTACAAAGAAACAAAGCTGCAGATTTTCCGGGTAAGCTTTCCTATAGAAACATCTTTTCAAATCTTTATATGGCATTAGGCTAACTTACCCTCTTTTAACAATTTCCTTTGCTAATTTTGCAAAGATAAATATTCACTAACATTTACTACATTCCAGACACTTTTCTAAGCATGATGCATGTATTACCTTATTTAAATCTTAAAGCAAGCCCATGAAGTGATATTATCATATTCTCCATTGTATGGATGAAGAAACTAAGGTACAGCTGGTCTGAATAACTTGCCAAAGTCACTCAGCTGATAAGTGGGAGGGCTAGGATTTGATTCCCCAAAGTCTGACCCCAAAACCCATTCATACACCTTCTCTAACTGTTTCTGTAATACTACGATTCATATTTATCCAAATGAAGATAACAGACATGCTTTTCTTTTATATAAAATCAAAATTAAGTCAATTTTCTATGGTTGGATAAATGAAGTTTTTAGTGGACTGGACACATTTACCCCAAAGTGTCTGGTCTAAAGAATCCCTTAATTTATGATTTTCTCCATGTAGTAGCCTGTATGATACCCCCCTCCCGCCCCCCCCCACACACAAAGATGTTCACATCTTACTGTCATAATCCCCAGAATCTGTGGATGTTACTTTGCATGTCAAAAGGGACTTGGCAGATATTAAGTTAAGGACATTGAGATGAGATGATAGTTCTGAATTATTCAGGCATTCACAATGTAATCACAAGGATTATAATAGGAAGGAGGCAGGAAAGCAAGAAAAGGAGCTGTGAGGACAGAAACTGGGCAGCAGGGTTGGAGAGAGAGAGAGAGAACAAGAGCGAACTGAAGATGCTATGCTGCTAACTTTGGAGATGGAGGAATGAAGGAAGGAGATGCAAGTGAAGGGAGGCAGGCGGCCTCAAGAAGCTGGGAAAGTCAAGGAAGGGGGTTCCCCTTGAGTCCCCAGTAGGAAATCAGCTCTGTTGACCTATTTTGGAGTTTAGACCTCCATAACAGTACATTTTTTTAAAAAAATGCACTGTTTTAAACTGGTAAATTTGTAGTAATTTGTAGCAGCAGCAATGGGAAATGAATGTACTCCCATATGACACTGTCAGTGGTTTCAGCACAAACTGTACGTTATTGTCTTCCTCAGCACCCCCTAGGTTTTCCCTTTGCTCAAAAATAAAGGAGAATGACCCCACAATTCCACGCCTAGGTTTCTCGGAAAAAGAAATAAAAACATATTAACACAAAAACTTGCACACAAGTGTTTATCCCACTGTTACTAACAATTACTCAAATGGGAAACAACCCACATGTACCACAACTGATGAATGGATAAGCAAAATATGCTTTATACATATGATGAAACATTATTTAGGACTAAAAAGGAATGGAGTACTGATAAATGTGAAAAGATGGAAGAATCTTGAGAACATTATACCGAGTGAAGGAAGCCAGTCACACAAGACCACAACTGTAGAATCCCATTGATAAGACACATCCAGGATGGGCAAATCTATAGAGACACAAAGTATATTAGTGTTTCCTAGGATCTGGGGGGCAGGGAGGGAGAAAAGGGAGTAACTGCTAGTAGGTATGAAGTTTCTTTTGGGGGTTATAAAAATGTTCTAAACTTAGCTTTGATGATGGGTGTACAACTCTGAATATACTAAAAATCACTGAATTTTATACTTTAAAAGGATTATTTTTACAGAATATGAATTAAATCTCAATAATGATGCTAAGAAAAAAAGATGAGAAGGGAGGCAGGTATTTTTACTGTAAGCAGTAGGTACTCCCATGTTTTATTTGATTGGTGTATGTTACTCAGAATACTCCAGAGAAACAGAACCAGTAGGAAATATGTGTGTGTGTGTATGCATATTTATAGATGTGTGTGTATATGTGTGTGTGTGTGTGTGTGGTGTGTGTATTGTATAGATGCACAAAATGAGATTATTATAGGGTATTTGATCATAGCATTATGGAAGCTGGGAAGTTCCATGATCTGCCAAATACATGCTGGAGACTTAGGAAAGCCAGTGGCATAGTTTGAAGGCCTGAAAGCCAGAGAGTTGGTATAGTTGCCAATCTGTGTTTGATGTCCTGAGGACCAGGAGCACCAAAGGCAGGATCAGTGTCTCAGCTCAAGCAGTCAGGTAGAAAGCAAATTCAACCTAGCTCTGCCTTTCTGTTATAGTCAGGCCCCCAGCAAATTGGATGATATCCATTCATATTGGTTACAGTGGATCTTCTTTAGTACTTAGTTTTCAAATGTGAATCTCTTCTTGCAACTCCCATACAGATACACTCAGAAATAATGTTTACCTAGATATCTGGGCATCTTATGACCCAGTTAAGTTGAAACATAAAATTACCCATCACAATTAGCCTCATATGATCTTCTTTGCACTTGTTTTTTACTTACTTTTTTCTTGTAATAGAGAAACCACCCAGTTAGGGAATAATGAGTGGGATCCAAGAAAAGAAAATCATTAGCTGAATTAGACATGTGTGAGGTGGTTTATCTGTGCATCTCATTTCATCTTTAGAAGAACTCTTGAAAGACATTAGTGTCATACCCATTGTACAGAAGAGAGACTGAAGACCTAAGTGATACCCAAAGGAATGTAAGGAAAGTGATGAAGCCAAGATATGAACCCACGTTTTGCAACTTCCAAAGCCCTTGCTAATAGAATTAGTGTTCATTTTCCTTTTCCTTCACTGGATTGCTCTTAAGAAACAATATTAGAAACAGCATGTATTAAAAGAATTATTTAGGAGAAGAAAAAAGACCTAGGAAAAACCATAATATGTTGGGGTAGGCAGTGGGTAGAATGTATCTAAGGGTCTCTGGCTGGGTTCTATGTCTACCTGAATGTACTACACATGCCTCAGTCTTATGTATCTCAGCAACAGAAGAAGATAATAATATTACCTAGCACTTAGGGTTATTGTGAGAGTTAAATTATGATTCATAGAAAGCATTTATGCTAGCGCTTGACGCATAATATACATTGCAGAGGCAGCAACTCATATTACTATTATTATCCCAATCTTACTCTATATGTCACCCAGGAGAGTTGATTTTTGCTTTAAAAAAGTATTGTATATTTTAAAATAGCTAGAAGAGATGCTTTTGAATGTTCTCATCACAAAGAAATGATAAATGCATGAAGTGATAGACATGGAAAATACACTTATTTGATCATTATACACACATGTAAGTATCAAGATATCAAATTGTGCCCCATAAATATATACAATTACAATGTTTAACTTAAACATTAACTAATTAATTTTTAAAAGGATGAGATATAATAATAATACCAATCATGTCTCGCTGATAGACGACATAAAGAAGCCAGCTCCAAAGGGAGATAGTCTAGCTTCGCTCTCCCAGTGTCAGTGATGGGGAAACCCAGCCTTGTAGGCAGCACAAATAACTCCCTCTCTCAGTCTCCAACTCCAACTCAGCAACCAGGGTTTTTGTTTGTTTGTTTGTTTTGTTTTGTTTTTGAGACAGAGTCTCACTCTGTCGCCCAGGCTGGAGTGCAGTGGCGCGATCTCTGCTCACTGCAAGCTCCGCTTCCCGGGTTCATGCCATTTTCCCGGGTTCATGCCATTATTTCTCAGCCTCCCCAGTAGCTGGGATTACAGGTGCCCGCCACCAAACCTGGCTAATTTTTTTGTTTGTATTTTTAGTAGAGACGGGGTTTCACCGTGTTAGCCAGGATGGTCTCTATCTCCTGACCTCGTGATCCACCCACTTTGGCTTCCCAAAGTGCTAGGATTACAGGTGTGAGCCACTGCACCCGGCCTCAGCCCCCAGGTTTTATCATTGCCATCTTGTGTCATTGCATCTATGTCAATGTAACTTTTTTTGGTAACGTTTGTCTTTCTTATGTATTATAGTCTTAATGAAATGATATCTCATATTCCTTTTCATATCCTGAATTGAAAACTATGTTGCCTTGAATTCATTCATTCATTAATTCATTTAATGTTTGCAGGATAAACATTACACATCAGAAACTGTGCTCAACACTAGGCAGGAAGAAAGAGACCCGATGTGTACATCTGTTGTCATAAATTTTACAGTATTGACATTCATTGAAAAATTGAAAGAAAGAATGAATAAGAGTAATGAAAGTGTGTAGAGAACAGAAAGAAGTAATATACCTAATTTTTATTATCTGATGATTGTGATAAACTATGGATTGAGTTTGGACAATAGAAAGTATTAATAAATATTTGTTCCTTTCCCTAGGAAAGAGCAGAGCTGTTTAGGCAAGTGATTTCCTGAAGCACATGACCCTGGAGAGCTCAGTGATGTAGTTAAAAAAAGACCATTTGTGTCGTGATCTGACTACAAGGATGCAACCTTACCCCTTAGTTAACAACCTGTAAAATGGGGTCTTAATTCTCTCTGCCATTACATAGCTGTATAAAGTCCTAATTAAAGTAGAGTATTAAATGAACTAAATTTAGCTTCTAACACCAGCTGTTTCACTAACCATCTTTCCTGTCTTCAGTTTCCTCATCTGTAACATAAACAGATAGGAATTAAGGATTTCTAAGGATTCATTTCAAAGTAACATTTTTTGTTTTGCTATATGACTAGTGTCTAGAGGATTCTTCTGAGAATTTTCAGATATCAAGAATTAATATCATAGTAGTTGATATTAATTTTTAAAGTGTTGAAATTACTAAGACTTTCTGGAGATGAGAGAAAGGCTAGGTGAAAGTAAACAATCTTTTAGTAGAGTGGCATAACAGTCCAATTCTTTTCACCCCCAGATCCATGTCATGTAACTTTAGAGTGTGTCCCACTTTCTAACTCCGGTCTTGCTTTGGGACAATGTGATGTTGCTGAGTGTGATACAAGCAGAGACATAAAAACTCTTGCACGATTGGAATTGATTATCTTGCCCTCTACCAAGATCATCCAATACGGTTCTTGGTAGTTCTGACAAGAACTATACAAATAAATGCCAGTTTCAGAGTGAAAAGATGACGTGTAGTTCACATTCGGATTGCCTCCAAGCAGGTCTAGGATATATGTAAACCATGAAATCCAAGATTTTACACACCTGAGAGGAAAAATATTTTTGCTGGCCCCAGTTAACCTTCTTTCACACGTTCCACAATGTGTGATATTTTAATCAATGTCAACCTGCTGTCTTTTCAGAACAGAGGCTTTGAAAATGCCTAATATCTTTTTCTTTTAGTTGTCCCATTAGCATTTCACTCTACAATAAAGATAAATCCTCCTTTCTTCACTGTATGCCACATAATAAATTAAACACTAATTAAAGAAGGTCTTGAAAATTTAGACCTGCACTTATTTCATGAGTCTCCAAAAGACAAGGAAGAAAATTTTGCCACTGAAAACAAGGAATGTCAATACTGTGCATGAATATAAACTTGGCTATGAAAAGAATAGGGAGGATGACAATAAGGATAGAAAAAATACATTATGTGGTTGGCAGGGCTTGGGGAAAAGAAAGGGAGAGCAGAAAAGAGGGCATCTGATTTGTAAAGGAAGACCCTGACCTTCCCTCCATGCAAAGCCCTGCTAAGGAGATTCCACCTTTGCCCCCCACTCTACCCTTTACCCTTTCCCACAAGATGTGGCTGTTATTACTCAGCCCTCCCAATGAGCCACTTCCCAGTGGGAGGAAACCTATCCTTCCTTATCCCACTGGTGAGTGTTAGAGGATGGGCACTTTTATTTTAAATCATCAAAACAAAGTGGGACTTTTATAGCCCTCTGTTCTAGACAATAAGGTATTTTGCTCTTAAATCTACCTTTCTGAGAGAAACCACCCTTAAAGATGTCAGGGTGCATTAACCTTTCTGAAGGAGGGAATAATGGATGGAGTCACATCACACAGAAGGTTGGAAGGGCAGGAAATGGAGTAGAGAAGATAGGGTTAGTGTTGGTACAAAGGAGGGACATGTCTTTATCTAAGACAGAGGGGAAGATGGAGGACAAATGGAGACATAGAACGATGAGGCAGAGAGACAAGTTAGGTATTACCTTTCATGTAATTATTTTGGGTGGACTAAACAAATGATAAAATACTGTACTTAGGTTCAGATTTGTATCAGCTGCTAAAATAATGCTGTGTAACAAATCACCCCAACACTCAGTGGTATAAAATAATAAATATTTATTTCTAGCACATCAGCAGGGATGAGATCATCTAGGCTGGTCTTGGCAGGTCTTGGCTGGGCTCACTCATGTGTCTGCAGTGTGGCTGGGTTTGCTCATGTGTCTGTGGGTTGACTCTGCTCCACACGTCTCACATCCTCTTCTGAGGCTAGTGGGATAACTTGGACATGTCTTTTGTGTGGTTTTGGTAGAAGGCAAGAAAAGCAACGCTAATCATGCAAGATTTTTTGAGTCTCTACTTGTATCATGTTCTCCAACATCACATTGTCCCAAATCAAGTCTTGAGTCAGAGTGGGACACACTATAAAGTTACATGGCATAGGTCTGGGAGTGGGAGGAATTGGAACCATTATGCTACTCTTCTGAAAAATTGTTTACTTTTATGTAGCCTCTGCCTTTATCTCCAAAAAGTCTTCAACACACAAAAAATTAGCAATGCAACTACTGTGATATTAATTTTTAGGACATAAAAATCCTCAGAATAATCCTCTAGCTACTAATCATATTGAAAAGTAAAAAATATTATATTTAAAGGGGTCCTTTGAGATCATTTATTCCTATTTGTTTATGTTACAGAAAGGGAAACTGAGGACAAGAGAGATGTTTAGTGATAAAAACTGGTATTAGAAGTTGAATTCCAATCCATAGAATTTATGCAGCTATGTAATGGCAGAGCAAATTAAGACCCCATTTTACAGATTGTTAACTAAGAGATGAAGCTACATCCTTGTGGTCAGACAGCAATTCAGGGCCTCTCTGTTTTAGTTGGCCAATTGTACATTCCATTCTCCCTCTCTCACCATAGGGTACCCAACTAATTTTGAAAAAGGAAGAAGTGAATGTTCACTTGGAGGCCACAATGCTGTGAAACTGAGGTGTGATATAGAACTTACAAATTAGATATTAACTCGTAATGTGATCTGGCCATGAGGAAAGCCGACTCGGCTGGGGTTGGCCTGTGCGAGGAGTCAAGCTGCAGGAAGGGGAATAATCCCCCTTTATACGACACTGGTGAGACTGCACCTGGAAAACAGGCCCCTGTTCCAAGCCTCGGTACCCAGGCCATGTGGACAGGGAGGAGGAAACTGTATGATTCATTCGTAGCTGGAGGAAATGACCTAGAGGGGAGAGATTAAAGAGCTTAATGAGCTTGCTTTCCTCCCCTCTAAAGGGACCCCTGACAACTGAGAGGTGCCTTGGCTGGCCCACTGTATTGAGTTTTCTGGGTCTTTGAAGTAGAAGGCCCTAAAGTATCTGGTTCTGTTGTTCCAGGTCCATATCAAGTCCACTGCCCCCTCCACATTAGGTTCCCTTCACTTCTATGGGCTCTTGTCTTCTCAGATTTTTCAATAAGTCTTTCCCACCTTTCAGCTTCTGTACCTGTACCTCTTTTTGTTTGGCAGCTGCTTCCTGCTTTCACTGTTAGATGACAGCCTCAATATCACTTCCATGGTGAGTATTCCCCTAATTCCCTGGTGGTGCTGGGGGCTTCTGTTACCTGTTCTCTTAACACCTCCCTATCTCTTGTCTACCCTTCAGTGGCTTGCTCAGTGTCTTGCTCTATGGCATCAGAAGTTGTCTCTGTTTTTTCACTGCTGTATTATATCCTGGCACATTATAGAAGTCAACAAATTCTGCCAAGGGAAAGAAAAGCAACCGACAGTTGTGCCTGGTGGCAATGCGGCAGGCCTCAGGTTTGTGCTATTCTTGTGCCACCTGCCAGGGATGCTCTGCTTCTTTTCTGGTCTTGTCTAGAGGCAGCAAGAAAGGTGCTGGACTAGGATGCAGACAATGTGGATTTTAGTCCAGCTTTCCTGCTTATTAGCCACATGATTAGAAGGAAATCACTGACCTTTGAGTCTTCATCTCTTAGTTTGTAAAATGGAGATATGCATGCTTTTCCTGTGGGGATGCTGTGAGGATTAAATGAAAGTCCCTTCTTAACCAGTGCATGTTCACGAACCCAAGGCCATTCGGATCTTCAGTCTGACCTTTGCTCTTTACTAGTCATGTTACTCAATTTCTCTAAATGTTTTGCTTCTCTTTTGTGATATGAAATAATAATTTCTGTCCCATATCTGCAGGGATATAGGGGAGATGGAAGATGGTGGTGAAAGTATAGTTAGCAAGGGCAGAGGTAGTCACACCCTCCCCATACGCTCTATGCCTAACTCTCTTATATGCTCTAGAAGGCTCTTACAAAGACCTGTGCACCAAGACAAGCTCGGGTTACTTCAAATCCTCAAGGAGGTCTGGGCTGGAATCACAGACACTGCTCCTGTGATCATTAGCCCAGTGCACCCCTTTTAGTATCCTCAGAAAGAGCTAGGCCTTTTTCCTCTTATTGGACTGATATGACTGCTGAGGTACAGAGATCCCCAGGTGCTTGTACGTGTATTTAATTAAACTTTATTCTCTTCAACTGAGTACACAGGGTGTAGGAGGGTCTTGGAGTCAGCAGCTTTTATCATTTGTGCAGCTGCTGATTACTCACATGCCTGGTAACTGTCTCCATCCCCCCACCACCATGGCAGCGCCTTGCACATAGTAACTGTCATCTGTATTTGGCAAGAAGAAAGAAATAATTGCCATTTTAAAAAACTGATTCTAGAGTCTTTCTGTCACTCAGGGAGTGTTTGAATTAATTTATGCTCATGCATATAATTATTTTATTTAGGAAAGCACATTGATGGGTGGGCCTAGCTCAGGAAAAGACCTGCAGACTGTCCTACATCCAGGGAGGTGGCTGAGAGCAAAGACTTTGAATTACAACACTGGGGATTAAATGCTGGTGCCACCCTGAGCAGCAAGGCACTTCGTTCATCTGCAGTTACCTTAGCTATAATACAGAAGTGGGAATTGTCTCGACTTCTGTGGGTTCTTGTGAGAACCATATAGAGTTAATATCTAGAGAGTGTAGAATAGGGCTTGGCATGCAGTGATTGAATAGTAGATGTTAATTACTGTTATTATTTTGTCATTTTAGCCAATCCTCCTTATTCATGGGTTCCATATTATGAATTCACCTGTGCTATACTTTTGTTTGTTTTACCTCCCCATATCTTGTGTTGAAATTTGATACCCAGTGTTGGAGGTGGGACCTAATTGGAGGTATTTGAGTCATAGGGTGGATCCCTCATGAATGGCTTGAGAGCTGTCCTTGCAGAAATGATTGAGTTCTTAGACTATTTGTTCCTGCAAGGGCTGAATGATTTAAAGAGCCTAGCACCTCCCTCCTCTCTCTCTCTCTCTTGCTTCCTCTCTCACCATGTAATCTCTGCACGTGCTGGCTCTCTTTTGCCTTCTGCCATGAGTGGAAGCAGGAAGTCAAGCAGATGCTTGTGACATGCTTCTTGTACAGCCTGAAAAATCATGAGCCAAATTAACCTATTTTCTTTATAAATTTCTCAGTCTCAGGTGTTCCTTTATAGCAATACAAATGGACTAAGATAGGAAATTGGTACTGAGGAGTGAAGTGTTGCTATAAGGATACCTGAAAATACAGAAGTAGCTTTGGAACTGGGTAATGAGCAGAGGCTGAAAGCATGTGGAGGGCAAAGAGAGGATAGGAAGATGAGGTAAGGTCTGGAACTTATTAGAGACTGCTTAAGTAGTTGTGACCAAAATGTTGATAGAAATATTGACAGTAAAGACCATGCTGACAAGGTCTCAGATGAAAATGACAAACTGATTGTAAACTGGAGCAAAGGTCATCCTTTTTTACTCCCTAGTAAAGAACTTGTCTACATTCTGTCCATGCCTTAGGGCTTTATGGAAGGCTGAAGGGTGATGACCTAGGGTATCTGGTGGAAGAAATTTATAAGCAGCAAAGCACTCAAGAAGTGGCATGGCTGCTTCTGATAGCCTACAGTTAGATATGGCAGCAAAGGAATGACCTAAAAATGAAATTAATAATTAAAAAAGGAGCAGAGTATAGAAATTTGAAAAATTTGCATCTGGTCCATATGATAGAGAAGGAAAGTGTTTTGAGGAGAGGAAAAAAATGGTTGCTGCTGAGAAACCACTTGCTAAAGAGATTAGCATGACTAAAAGGGAGCCAGGTGCTAACAATCAGGACAATGGGGAAAAGGCCCTGAAAGTATTTCCAAAACCTTCAAGACTACCCCTCCCATCACAGGCCCAGAGGCCTAGGAGCACACAGTGGCCAGGGCACATCTGCCCTGTGCCATCTGGGAATGATGCTCCCCACATCCTGGCCACTCCAGCTCCAGCTGTGGCTGAAAGGGCCCCAGGTACTGCTGTGCCTCCAAATCGTGAAAGTGGTAAGCCTTGGCAGCTTCTATATGGTGTTAAGTCTGCAGGTGCACAGAATGCAAAAGTCATGGAGGCTTTTCAGTTTCCACTTGAATTTCAGAGGATATACTGGAAAGCATGAGAACCCAGGCAAGAGTCTGCAACAGATGTGGAGCTACCACAAACAGGGCAGTGTCTAGTGGAGCCATAGGAGCAAGACTGCTACCCTTAAGACCCCAGTATTATAGAGCCACCAGTAGCATGAATCTACAGCCTGCCAAAGCCTCTGGCATTTCACTCCAACCTGTGAGAGCAGCCATGTGGTCTGTGCCTAGGAGAACCAGGGGGCTGGGGCTGCTTAAGGCCTTGGGAACCCACCTTTCACATCAGTGTGCCCAGAATGTGGAGCCCGGAGTTAAGAAAGATGATTTTGGGGCTTTAAGATGTAATGTCTGTCTTGCTGGATTTCAGACTTGTATGGGGCCTGCTACCCCTTTCTTTTGGCCAGGAGTGAAGTATAACATTCCCACTTCAAATGTAATTATACCCTGTAAAATAGGAATGTTTTCCCAATTTCAGAGGTTGGAAGCATTTGGAGGGCTCACAATAAGATAATAAGTCTCCATTTGAAATGGGAATGTTTACCCAATTCCTGTACAATCCTTATATCTTGGAATTATATAACTTCTTTTTAAAATTTTATAGTCTCATAGCTGGAAGAAACTTGCCTTGAGTCTCAGATGAGACTTTGGACTTTTAAGTTGGTATTGGAACAAGTTACAACTTGGAGGACTGTTGGGAAGGGATGGTTGTATTTTGCATGTAAGAAGGACATGAGATTTGGGGGGCTAGGGGAAGAATGCCATAGTGGTTTTCATGAGAGCTGGTTGTTAAAAAGAGCCTCTCCCCTTACACACTCCTCTCTCACCATGTGATCTCTGTTCATGCTTGGTCCCCTTTGCGTCTGCCATGAGTGGAAGCAGTCTGAGGGCCTCAACAGAAGCTGAAAGTCTCACCTACTTGTGAAAATTTATTGTAATCTTCAAATCAATACTCATGGCACTTTCATAGTCATTTGTGGACATGTGCAGAGGGGTGAAAAATAGGAATTGCCTGATGCACACATTTCCAGCTGAAATCAAACAGAGTAATACCCTGCCTCATATTGTAAACAAGTGTCCTTTAATGGTCTATCGAATGCTATGTTTTTGCATTTTTGTGCCTTTTTGTTATTTTAGCTATTTAAATGGCCCTCAAGTGTCGTGCTGAAGTGCACCTAGCATTTCCAAAGACAAGAGGACTGTAATGTGCCTCACAAAGAAAACATAGTCATGTGTCATTTAACAATAGGGATATATTCTGAGACACACATCATGAGACAATTTTGTTGTTGTGTGAACATTACAGAGTATGCTTACGTAAAACTAGATGATATAGCCTACTAAACAACTAGGCTACATGGTCTAGCCTGTTTTCCCTAGGCTACAAAACTGGACAGTACTTTACTGTATTAAATACTGTAGGCTGCTGCAAAATAATGGTAAGTATCTGTGTATCCAAAAATAGAAATGATACAGTAAAAATATGATATTATAATTTTACCAGACCACTGCTGTATATGCAGTCCATCATTGACTGAAATGTTGTTGCACAACGCATAACTGTACATGTTGTAGGTAAGCTTTTTTGTAGCATGAGTTACAGTGCTGTCAGCAATGAGTTCAATGTCAATGAATCAACAATACAAAACAAATAACTTGTCCTTAAACGACATAAAACAAAGTTGAGTATTGCTCGATTGATGAAAATGTTGTAACCAGAAGCTTGAAGGAAACAAATCCCATAGTTTCTCTAAAAGCAATGGTTCAGTATTTGCTAATTCAGCCTTTGTGATGACTTTATAGAACACAACAACCACAAACAATGGGAATCAAGAGTACTTTGATGTCTGTTCTCTCACGAAAATGATTTTGTGGTTGACGTTTAGCAGAATGAGAAAGATGTAAGAGTGGTATCTCTCTCTCTCTCTTTTTTTTTTTTTTTTTTTTTTGAGATGGAGTCATGTTCTGTCACTGAGGCTGGAGTGCAATGGCACAATACAGGCTCACTGCAACCTCCACCTCCCAGGTTCAAGCAATTCTTGTGCCTCAGCCTCTCAGGTAGCTGGGACTACAGGCGCCCGCCACCATGCCCAGCTAATTATTATAGTTTTAGCAGAGATGGGGTTTCACCATGTTAGTCAGGCCGGTCATGAACTGCTGCCCTTAAGTGATCTGCCTGCCTCAGCCTCCCAAAGTGCTGGTATTACAGGGGTGAGCCACCACACCCAGTCAAGAGTGATATCTCTTAATCTCTCTCTCTCTCTCTCTCTGTCTCTTTCTCTGGTGTGTGCGTGTGTGTGTGTGTGTGTGTGTGTGTATCTCCATTCTGAGAACCAATGGGAGGCAGAAACCCACAGAAGGCTTCAGAATATAAAAATTCTTCCTGCCTGTAAATGACACATATCTGAAGAGAAGAAGTATCATTATCTTGGTAAGGTAGAGATCAGTGAGTTCTGACCAGCAGCTGTTCCTCTGGCCCCTATCTGTTGTTGAAAATCAGCCCATTTCTCCTGAAAACTAAGTGCATCACATAGGTTTGCAGTTCACCCAGTATTGATGTTATGCTGCTTTCATAATGTTTATATAGTCTGATCCACACTCATGACTTTTTTTGGAAAACTAGGGAAAATGAAAGCAAATTTTGCCTGCACACTCTTAAATTGGCTTTTGCACCTAAGAGGTAAAATTACTGCATTCATGCCAATTCTTCATCACTTTCCAATTGGATGACATACGTCCCTTTACTTAAACTAAAGAACAGCTCTATGTCTTGTTTTTATTCAACATCCCAATGTGGGGTTGCTCTGAAGGCAGCAGTGAGCCTTTAGAAATTTCTGTCTAGGGACTGTGATGTGGGATACAGATTCTAACATGACTGGCGGTACTTTAAAAGAAAGTGTGACACAAGAAACTGTTATGGCTTGGGGTCATTCCTATTGGACCTCTTTTATTGGAGCCATCTTGGTTACTACTTATGCCATTTCATATAATATGTATGATTATGATTTTTGGATTTTAGTCCAGCCACAGAAATACAAATGCTGGGCTCCTAAATTAATCTTAGTTCCCAATTCCCCTCTACCATCTTTTCTTTGTCTTCCATTGTGTGCCCATCCCAGCTTATACTTCATTCATTCCCTCTCATCTCTGTTGAGCATTTACCACCTAAACTGCTAGGTTCTGACGGGACAAAGTCTTGTCTTTTGGCGACAGTTTCATTCAGTACGATTATTTTCTCTTGGCTCTATTAGAAATTTCTTTTATTTTTTCTCCATTATGTATTCTTCCCCTTCTATCTCATTTAAAAACCATTTTCCAAGTGTTGGAGAGAGGAAGGTCAGAGAATTAAATATAATGGGATTGGGGAGAGAAGGATTAGATTAAAAGTCAATGACAGTCTTAGTCTTCAAGTAATTCATAATCTAGTGAGTTTGCATCTTATTCCCCCAGACTATACTTTAGTGCTTTATTCTTCTTACATTTGCATCTTTGTGTATGAGCATCGCCTGAATTTTTGTCATTCTCTCTCATCTCCTTTCCCTCTATTCCCTGCTTAGGCAATTTAATTCCACTTCCATGGTTTGCATTATCAGCCTTTTAATCGCTATCCAAAATACTCCTTTAATCCTGACCTCTCTATCTTTGCCAAGGTCTGGACCTGTGTTTCCATCTCTCTGTTGTGCATTTTCCCTTGGATAAGACCACTGAATTCTTACATGCTGTACTGCTTATGAAGACAGGGCTTGGGAAGGAGCCTATTAATTGAATGACAAACCAAGTTCTTGATACATGACTTCAAGGACTCAGGGAAACTTACCAATCCAAACACTCTGCATTGTTTTTTTTTTTAAATAAATATTTCGGTAAGTAAGCACTTGAGAAGACACTGGAAAACCTGAAGTAAAATGAGGTTTTTATGATGAACAATGGAAAAATTGCTCATGCTTTGGTTTTTATTAAACATAATTGCTCTAAGTCAAAGAAGTGGATACATTTGAGAACAAACAATAAAAAATTGGAACACAAAGTTCCTTTCAAAATAGAAATGCAAATTTTAACATGAGTACACTGAAGTCTTCCATTGTATATGAAGTATATTTCTATAATCCTACTATCAGCGAGCTTATAGTAAATGCTCTTGTTTGATCTAAAGATTTCAAGTAGGCCAGGTGTGGTGGCTCACACCTGTAATCCCAGCATTTTGGGAGGCAGAGGTGGGCGTATCATCTGACGTCAGGAGTTTGAGACCAGCCTGGCCAACACGGTGAAACCCCATCTTTACTAAAAAATACAAAAATTAGCTGGGCATGGTGGCAGGTGTCTGTAATCCCGGCTACTCAGGAGGTTGGGGCAGGAGAATCACTTGAACTTGGGAGGCAGAGGTTGCAGTGAGCTGAGGTCACACCATTGCACTCCAGCCTAGGTGACAAGAGCGAAACCCTGTCTCCAAAAAAAAAAACAACAACAAAAAAACAAAACAAAAAAAATCAAAAAAAAAAAAAAAGAAAAACAGATTTCAAGTAAATGATTCGACATTCTTTACCCACCATCACCCCCCGCCGCCGGCCACTTACATCTGTTTTGCTTCCTCTTTTTAGAGTATTAGTTGATAGCACTATAAAAATAATATATGCACATTCTTTGAATAATTGAAAGTCAGTAGTAAGTAAAAAATTAACATTTCTTCAGTCCCTATTTATACCCTCCTTTGTGAGTCCCGTTTCTTAGTAGGATTACATATGCTTTTATTTCTTCTAATGGTTGCTAAGATAATATTAAACAGTACATTATTGTATATTTCTTGACGTATCTGTTGATTCTTTGCCTTGACAAATAGGACCGGGCTCACATACACTACTTCCCAGTTTTGTTAAATAGTATATTTAAAATTGTGTTTCTTGTTCTATCAAATTTAGAGAGTATATCTTGATTCCTCATTACTTCCAATAGGGAAATTAGGGCCACAGCACAACTACTGACCTCTCTTCTCCTTTGTATTTCCGAAGTTGTTTCAGCTATACAATTATTTATCCTGTATCAGAATCTTAATATTTAAATTCTGTTTTGTGATTATATTTGTTTTATTTTTTGCTTTTTAGAAAAATGATGCTAAAAGTTTGAAAACAGTCTTTATAATATTATGATAATGTCAATGTAAGAATTGTAAAGATGCTTTAGGAGCAAGTGGTAGGTTTGTAATCACAGTGAAAGAAATGTAATCCTATGTTCTTTAGGATTGACAGAGAATGTTTCCAATGTTAATAAATTTAAATGGATTCTCCTTTCTTCTAATTGCTCAATATCATATCACATTTTAGTTCGCTTTCTACTTGAACAATGATGTTCTTATACATCCTTTAATTTTTCTTGCTGATTCTGATTGCTGTTTTTCACTTGCTGACAAAAGAAACACACACTTTTTCTACCAAGCCCATAGGATTTCCTGACTTTTCAATTCTATTATTAAATATTTAATAGTCTTCTTCCTTCTTAGAGATTAAACCATTAGGGTGCCCTGAATTACGTTCAAATTTGGATTTAGTGCTTTATGAGCCTGCTGCAGAGCTATTTTTCCAGAATTTCTTCCCATTTAATTATTTATTAATCAGGCTAGTTTAAATGTTGTAGCATCTCCAAATTTCAGATGCTTAATTTTATAAGAAGTCTACTTTTTTTTTCACTCCTATCCCAGTCCACCTAGAACCAGAAGGGAGTTCCACTCCATTCAGACACTCCGAAATGGAGATTTCCATCAGGTGAGTGAGCTATCTTCTAAGTCTGCCTTCACCTCTGCAATCAGCCAGTGGAAAAGGGAGGCAATGCAGAAAGCACACATGCTTTTAATCTTCTTTGGCTAGAAGTGGCACTTGTGACTTCTGATCAGATTCCATTGTCAAGAGCAGTCACATGGCCTACCTTGATGGAGAGATGACAGAAAATGGATCCACTGTTTGCCTCAGAAGAGATAAAGACTACAGGCTCTACTCACACTCCTGAGTTATTCCCATGGGTTGCTCTTTTCACATTTTCTTTTGTTGTGTTGAAGTACATTATTAAGAATTTTTTGGCCTGAGTCCTTTCCTGTCTGGAAATTTCTTTATTTTACTCTCACACTAAGTATTGTGTCTAGGTGTGGAAATCTGGGTTAAAGATAATATTTTCCTTAAAATGTTATAGTTACTGCCCTGCTGTCTTGCAGAATCTCCTTCATATTCTGTTCTCTTCTCTAAAACTCCTTTGGATAGATGATGAATCTGAAACTGGCCCAATCATCCATAGAACTAATATTTACACTTTTTTGAATAAACATACAAATTGAAACTCCTGGTTTTGAAACTTGAAACTCATTTTTGTCTCATCTGAGTTCCTTCCTCAGGAAACTAACCCTCAGGCAAGCAACAGAAACTCTTCAGATCACCACATCCAGACAATGAGATGCTAGACGCTTCATCCCTCATGAGTGCTTCCTTATCCCTCTTTAATTCTTGTTTTCCTGCCTTCTCTGCTATGCCACCTCAGTTTTTGTGAGCTGGGGAGATGGATTTGAGACTTTATCTCTAATTCTCTTCAGCTGCAACACCCGATTTAAGCCTTCTTCCCTGGCAATACTCACTGTCTCAGTGATTGGCTTTTTGTGTAGTGAGCAGCAGGACCTAGAAAAAAATCCCTGACATTTTGGTAACAATCTTTCTGGACTGATCCTTTAAAACTTTACTTTTCTCTGATGGCCAGTGATGATGAGCATTTTTTCATGTGTTTTTTGGCTGCATAAATGTCTTCTTTTGAGAAGTGTCTGTTCATGTCCTTCGCCCACTTTTTGATGGGGTTGTTTGTTTTTTTCTTGTAAATTTGTTTGAGTTCATTGTAGATTCTGGATATTAGCCCTTGGTCGGATGAGTAGGTTGTGAAAATTTTCTCCCATTTTGTAGGTTGCCTGTTCACTCTGATGGTAGTTTCTTTTGCTGTGCAGAAGCTCAGAATGCAAATCAAAACCACAATGAGATACCATCTCACACCAGTTAGAATGGCAATCATTAAAAAGTCAGGAAACAACAGGTGCTGGAGAGGATGTGGAGAAATAGGAACAATTTTACACTGTTGGTGGGACTGTAAACTAGTTCAACCATTGTGGAAGTCAGTGTGGCGACTCCTCAGGGATCTAGAACTAGAAATACCATTTGACCCAGCCATCCCATTACTGGGTATATACCCAAAGGACTATAAATCATGCTGCTATAAAGACACATGCACACGTATGTTTATCGCGGCATTATTCACAATAGCAAAGACTTGGAACCAACCCAAATGTCCAACAACGATAGACTGGATTAAGAAAATGTGGCACATATACACCATGGAATACTATGCAGCCATAAAAAATGATGAGTTCATGTCCTTTGTAGGGACATGGATGAAATTGGAAATCATCATTCTCAGTAAACTATCGCAAGAACAAAAAACCAAACACCGCATATTCTCACTCATAGGTGGGAATTGAACAATGAGACCACATGGACACAGGAAGGGGAACGTCACACTCTGGGGACTGTTGTGGGGTGGGGGGAGGGGGGAGGGATACCATTGGGAGATATACCTAATGCTGGATGACGAGTTAGTGGGTGCAGCGCACCAGCATGGCACATATATACGTATGTAACTAACGTGCACAATGTGCACATGTACCCTAAAACTTAAAGTATAATAAAAAAAAATAATAAAAAAATAAAAGCAAAAACAAACAAACAAACAAAAAAAACTTTACTTTTATATTTTCTTTTCTTTTTCTCTGCCTTATGTTCTGTGGTATTTTTCTCAGGCCATGCTACCGATTTTTAAAGAAATTTCAGCTATCATATTTTTAATTTCCGTTAATACGTTCTTATCTCCTACTCCTTTTATATCAACCCATTAATATTATTTTATTGATTTAATCTGTTCCCAAAGACTCTGAGAAGTCTCATTAAAGTAGTTTCGAGAGAACCAGGCACAGCGGCTCACACTTGTAATCACAGCACTTTGGGAGGTTGAGGTGGGCAGATCACTTGAGGTCAGGAGTTGGAGACCAGCCTGGCCAACAAGGTGAAACTATCTCTACCAAAAACACAGAAATTTGCTGGGCATGGTGGCATGCAACTATAATCCCAGCTACTCAGGAGGCTGAGAACAAGAATCACTTGAACTCAGGAGGCCGAGATTGCACCACTGCACTCCAGCCTGGGTGACGGAGTGAGACTCAAAAAAAAAAAAAATACATAGTTTTGAGACATGTCATATTCTGTAGCTCATCTATGTATTCCAGTATCAGGCATTTTGTGTGTGTGTGTCCATCTTGATTTTTCTATCCTGTCTTTTTCTCTCAAATGTTTGGAGACAGATGATTAAAAGAAGTAACTTAAATGAGCTTTCTTTATGGTTTAAGTCTGCTTTTCTGATTTCTTAAATGTTCCTTATATAATTCTGCATATAAGGGAGACATTTTTCAGTACTAAGGCTTTTTGTACAGTATAGACCTAGTGATTTAAGAAAAAATATGTTTGGTGTTTGCCCCAGGTTCCTGCTGAAGAGCTATTAAAACTGGGATAATAAAGCCAATGGTAGCTTGATGGGACTAGCATTGAATCTATAAATTACTTTGGGCAGTATGGCCATTTTCACGATATTGATTCTTCCTATCCATGAACATGGAATGTTTTTCCATTTCTTTGTGTCTTCTCTTGTTTCCTTGAGCAGTGGTTTATTGTTCTCCTTGAAGAGGTCCTTCACGTCCCTTGTAAGTTGTATTCCTAGGTATTTTATTCTCTTTGTAGCAGTGGTGAATGGGAGTTCACCCATAGTTTGGCTCTCTGTTTGTCTATTATTGGGGTATAGGAATGCTTGTGATTTAGTATCCTGAGAATTCGCTTAAGTTGCTTACCAGCTTAAGGAGTGTTGGGGCTGATGATGGGGTTTTCTAAATATACAATCCTGTCATCTGCAAACAGAGACAATTTGACTTCCTTTCTTCCTATTTGAATACGCTTTATTTCTTTCTTTTGCTTGATTGCCCTGCCCAGAACTTCCAATACTATGTTGAATAGGAGGGGTGAGAGAGGGCATCCTTGTCTTATGCTGGTTTTCAAAGGGAATGTGTCCAGCTTTTGCCCATTCAGTATGATATTGGCTATGGGTTTGTCATAAATGGCTCTTATTATTTTGAGATATGTTCCATCAATACCTAGTTTACTGAGTTTTTTTTTTTTTAGCATGAAAGGGAGTTGAAATTTATCCAAGGCCTTCTCTACATCTATTGAGATAATCATATGGTTTTTGTCATTGGTTCTGTTTATGTGATGAATTACGTTTATTGATTTGTGTGGGTTGAACCAGACTTGCATCATATTTTTAATTTCCATTAAGATGTTCTTGTCTCCTAATCATTTTATAGTGGTGCTGGATTCAGTTTGCCAGCATTTTATTCAGGATTTTTGTATCAATGTTCATCAGGGATATTAGCCTGAAATTTTCTTTTTTTGTTGTGTTTCTGGCAGTTTTTGGCAGCTACCATTGAGTTTCTTCACAGAATTAGAGAAAACTACTTTAAATTTCATATGGAATCAAACAATGGTGTGTATAGCCAAGCCAATCCTAAGAAATAAGAACAAAGCTGGAGGCATCATGCTACCTGACTTCAAACTATACTACAAGGCTAGAGTAACCAAAAGAGCATGGTACTGGTACTGAAACATATATATATATATACCAATGGAACAGAACAGAGGCCTCAGAAATAACACCACACATCTATAACCATATGATCTTTGACAAACCTGACAAAAATAAGCAATGGGGAAATGATTCCCTATTTAATAAACTGTGTTGGGAAAACTGGCTAGCCATATGCAGAAAACTGAACCTGGACCCCTTCCTTACACCTTATACAAAATGAACTCAAGATGAATTAAAGACTTAAATGTAAGACCTAAAACCATAAAAACCCTAGAAGAAAACCTAGGCAATACCATTCATGACATAGGCATGGGCAAAGACTTCATGACTAAAACACCAAAAGCAATAGTAACAGAAGCAAAAATTGACAAATGGGATCTAATTAAACTAAAGAGCTTCTGCACAGCAGAAGAAACTATCATCAGCATGAACAGGCAACCTACAGAATGGGAGAAAATTTTTGCAATCTGTCCATCTGACAAAGGGCTAATATCCAGAATCTACAAAAAACATAAACAAATTTACAAAAAAAACCAACCTCATCAAAAAGTGGGCAAAGGATATGAACAGACACTTCTCGAAGACATTTATGCAGCCAACAAGCATATGAAATCTTTATACACCATGGAATACTATGCAGCCATAAAAAAGGATTAGTTCATGTCCTTTGCAGGGACATGGATGAAACTGGAAACCATCATTCTCAGCAAACTAACACAGGAATAGGAAACCAAACACCTCATGTTCTCACTCATAAGTGGGAGTTGAATAATGAGAACACATTGACACAGGGAGGAGAACATCACACACCGGGTCCTGTCAGGGAGTTGGGGCAAGGGGAGGGTAGCATTAGGAAAAATACCTAATGCATGCAGGGCTTAAAACCTAGCTAATGGGTTGATGGATGCAGCAAACCACTGTGGCACATGTATATCTATGTAACAAACATGCACATTCTGCACATATATCCCAGAACTTAAAGTATTAAAAAAAAAAACTGAGATAAGAATGTCTTTTGTATGCTAACAAGATAACTCATGGTGGGAGGCCCTAGACAGCTTTGGATGGGGATTGATTGCCAGGAAAATCAACCATGTGATTAGACGGTTAGGACTTTCAGCCCTACTCCCCAAATGAGGGACTGGAGATTGAGTTTAATCAACAATAGTAATGATTTAATCAATCCTACCCACTTTAATGAAACCTTTATGAAAACAACAGAGTTCAAGGGCTTTCTGGTTGTTGATATACTGGGAGGGTAACTCTCCCTGATTCTGCAGGGACAGATGTTCTTGCACTCAGAACCCTTCTGAACCATGACTCCTGTGCCTCTTTATCTTAGCTGTTCATGTGTGTCCTTCAAAATAAATGGTAATAGTAAGTAAAGCACTTTTCTGAGTTGTGTAAGTTGTTCTAGAGAATGGTAAAACTTGAGGGTGCATTGCAGACACTCACAAATTTGTAGTTGATTGAGCAGAAGTGTGAGTAACCTGGGGACATCACTTGCACCTGGCTCTGAAGTAGGGACAGTCTTGTGAGACCGAGTCCTTAACTTGTGGGGTCTGTGCTAACTTTGGGTAGTTAGTGTCAGAATTAAATTTGATGATACAATACCCAACTGGTGTGGGAGAATTGAATTGATTGGAGCTGCGAAAAGAAAACACAGTTATATAGAGCCGAAAGTTAGCCTGAGCTCTTCTCTTAATATTCTGTGGAACTAACACACTAGGAGCCTTAACTTTTCCCTAAAACATCTATCCATTTTCCCCAAAAGCAAAGCTCATCTTATTTGGTGTCAGTGGTAGGCAGAATAATGGTCTCCCAAAGATGGCTGCTTTCTAATCTCTTGTAAATATGTCATGTTGCATGGGGCAAGGTGGAAATTAAGGGTGCAGACAGAATTGAGATTGCTAATCTGCTGACCTTGAGATAGGGAGATTTTCCTGGGGTATCCTGGTGGGCCCAATATAATCACAAGTATCCCTACATGTGAAAAAGAGAGGTAGGAAAGTCAGTGTTGATGCCTGTATTAGTCTGTAGAGATACCTGAGACTAGGCAAGTTACAAAAGAAAGAGGTTTAATGGACTTACAGTTTCATGTGGCTGGGGAAGCCTCACAATCATGGTGAAAGGAAAGCAGGAGCAAGTCATGTCTTACATGGATGGCAGTAGGCGAACAGAGAGCCTGTGCAGTGAAACTCCCATTTTTAAAACCATCAGATCTCATGAGACTTATTCACTATCACGAGAACATCATGGGAAGGTTCCACACCCATGATTCAGTTATCTCCCACTGGTTCCCTCCCATAACACATGGAAATTATGGGAGCTACAAGATGAGATTTGGATGGGGACACAGAGCCAAACCATGTCAATGCCCAAGAGAGATTTCAAATTGTTACACTGTTGGCTTTGAAGATTTAAGAAGGGACCATGAGGCAAGAAATGAGGGTGGTTTCTGGAAGCTGAGAAAAATTAGAAAACTGACATTCCCTTGAAGTTTCCAGAAGAAACACATACTTGTTGATACTTTAACTTTAGTTTATTGAGGCTTATTTCAGACTTATGATCTCCAAAACTGTAAAATACATTCTTGTAGTTTTAAGGCCCTAAGTTCATGGTTATTTGTTATAGCAGTAGAAAACTAATAGAGTCTTCAATCAGTGTTTCACCCAGTTGAGTATTTGCTATGTATTTTTTAAAAATCTCCTTTCTTGGATGCTATGCTCCCATGTCTTTCTGTTTTCTTGCCTCATTTCTGATTCATCCTTCTTTGTCTTCAAAATTTCTTTCTCATAACCTGTAAAAGTTGAAGAATTTCATGATTGGGATAGAGACACTTTTGTATATTTCTGTGTCCTCTTCCTAGTTGATTTCACTGGTACTCTTGGTTTTAAGTATAATCTTTATGCGCTGGTAACTCCAGAAGTTTCTTTTTAGTTGAGCCCTCAATACATGTACATTTATGGAATTGTGTATCCAATTGCTTACTTGATATCCTCACTTGGGTGTTTCACAGTTCTCCTAAATTTGACATTTGGATATTGGACTTATGATTTTCTTTTGAATCTTTTGATTCCTGCTTCAGTTAGTGTCTCACTTCATTTAGTGTTGCTCTAAAGGAATGCCTGAGGCTGAGTAATTTATAAGAAAAAGGAGGTTTATTTGGCTTATGGTTCTGCAGACTGTACAAGAAGCATGGCACCTGCATCTGTTTCTGGTGAGGCCTCTGTTTGCACTGATGGCAGAAGTTGAAGGGGAGCCTTTGCGTGCAGATATAACACTGTGGGGGAGGAAGCAAGAGAGCAAACAGGGAGATTCCAGGCTCTTCTTAACAACCAGCTATTGTAGGAACTAATAGAGCAATAATTCATTCATTAATGTAAGGATGGCATCAAGCCATTCATTTGAAATTTGCCCCGGTGGCCCACACATCTCCCACTGGGCCCACCTCCCAACACTGCTACACTGGGGATTACATTTCAACATGATATTTGGAATGATCAGTTATCCAAACCACAGAAGTCAGCTATGGCCATGGTAAGGCTGCATGATAAACTGCCCCCAAATTTAGTAACAGTACACATTTATTCTGACATGCACAGGTCTGTAGAGGCTGAGTCATTGTGATTCCAGATATAGACCAATAGTCGAACCCACCTGTCCCCCAGGAAGTTTTCTTTTCCCAGGAAATGCCTTTGCCAATTACCTTGTTGCTCAAGCCAGAAATGAGGGTATTGATCTTCATTTGTCCTTCTCTCTCCGTCTTTGCATCCATTTGCTCTGTAAGTCCTTTATATTTGCCTCCAAAATAGATCTCAAATCTGCCTACTTATCCTGCTCTCTCCACTTTACCACTATATCCAAGCTACTGTAATATTTTCTTCTGGAGTACAGTGATCTTTACTCATTCTTTTTTCATCAGTAAATATTTATTGATAGAATGTCTTTTCAGTGCCACATAGAGTACTTTTCTTATTGATCCTAAGTAAGGCTTTGCCTTTATTCACCATCAGAACTTGCTAATTTCTTGGGACATCTTTGTTTTAAGAACCACAGAGATATTTTGAATAAAACTGATGCAACTCTTTGCCTTCATGGAGCTTATAATCTAGGGAGGGGAGCAAAATATTTTACCTGTGTTTCTTGTTTCCTCTTTTGCCTTCCACCATTCTATCTACCTCACTGAAGCCAGAGTAATTTTAATAGTGAGAGAAGAGTGTTGCTTAGATTCTTTAATGGCTTCATATTGGGGGTGAATCAATATTCAGATTCCTTTTCGGGGCCTACCAAGCCCCATGTGATCTCTGCTCAAGCAGCTCTCACCTGATCTCAGTCTCTTTCCATCTCATGTACTGTGCCCCAGCTACAATGAGCTCCTTTTCAATTTCTAGACTCCATCAAGCTCCCATCTAGCCTAGAGGGTAGCACATGCTAGTTTCCAGCTTAGAATACTATGTTCCTGGATCTTTCCAGGAATATGATCAGGAATATGGAATATGATCAGAAGTCACAAGTGCCACTTCTAGCCAAAGATTATCTTTTTGGTGGCTTTTCTAATGACCTTAATTAAGACTCAGACTTCTCATTTCTTAGAGTGCTTTGTTCACTAACCTTACAGTGCATGTCTGTGTGTGTGTATATATATATGTGTGTGTGTGTGTGTATATATATATATATATATATATATATATATATACATGTATTTACCTATTTAGTGTGTTTCTGCCAGCTATATTCTGCATGGGGTCTATGCTTGTTTTACTCACCCCTGTATACTTAATTCCTAGTACAGTGTCTGGCATAAAGCAGGCACACAAAGCATGCTTGTAGATTAAATATACTCAGGAATGGTGGTGTTTCAGGTATTGGTGCAAAGTAGAGTGGGGAGATGTAAATATCATGGAGCTGGGCCTAAAGTCCCAGTGGTGCCGTCTTAGCAACCCTCAGACCACGGAATACAGGCTTACTAGTAAGCTTGGCCTCATTAAAAGAAATTATTTTGTAATTAGGCAAAAATAGGGTTGGGCAGGGTGAATGACTTGTTTAGGGTAATACAGGAAAATCGCTGTGGAGCTGGGTGAGAGCCAGCAGCCCAGGCCCATCCGCTGGAGGCCAGGTCCTCACATGTAGTTCCCATTATAGGCCCCACGGGATAACTCAGCATCCCAACCCCGCTGTGACCCACTCACCCACGAGGGGGGCCGAAAGCGGAAGGCTCACACCAGGCTTGAGGGTTTCCAGGCCACTTTGCTTATGACTTGGCTTATGGTTCCTGCTTCTCTTCTTTAATGCTCCTTGAGTTCCTGACCTTAAATCAAGCTCTCGGGCTTTTCTTCTGCTCAGAATGAGCTGGTGACTTTTAATTGTATTTTTCCACTCGAGGTCTTTGAAATCTGCATTGCTTTGCATTTGTGGGTTTAGCGTGACCTTTAATGTTCTCTTGGCAGATTTCTGTTATTGGAAGGGATGGGATTTTTGATTTGTTAGAAAGAATGGAGTCTAAGCTTTGGACTTCATACCCTTAAGCTCTCTGTTTAAAACGAAGAGATGACTAATAACTATTTAGTATGTAATGATGGCTTAGCAGTATTTGCCACTGATTTAGGTTCTCTGGCTCCGTTGCCTAGAATATTTTTCTGACTTAAACGTTTCTCAGTTCTTTAGCCAGCAGCTGTCCACATTTTTTTAAATCCCCAAACCTCCAGAAATTATGATTTCACATTTCTAATAGGCTCCTTTCACTTTTCAATCAAAAAGCCCTCTTGTACCTTGTGGTATGTGTCCCAAAGTGAATTTAATACAAATCACAAGTGGAGAACACAAACAAAGGATAAAGCCTAAATCTTCCCTAATGGGGCCCACATCCAGCACCACTATCCTTTACTCTTGGCTATGCCTGAAGTAGGTGTGTGGAAGAAATAAGCGGTAAGCACAGAGAAAAAAAAAAAAAAAAAAAACACAAGAAGCAGCAGCTCTCAATGGAGTAGGAATGTTTGATTAAATCTTCCTCACCTTCGTCAGTTGCTAGAGTCTCTTTCTCAGTGAGAGAGGAGAGAAGCCCACATCAGAATTCAAAGGTAATTATTCCCTTAGGATATTATTTCAAATTAATGCCTTAGAATAGCAATTATTTGTTATTGAGACATCCAGGAAATATGAATTGATTTGTGGGTGTAAAGACAAGAGAGATAGTCCCTGGTCTCAGTGGCACATGGATGTGTGTGTGTATGATTTTAAGTTTATAGTATGAAAAGGCAGGCAGTAGTGAAGAAAACACTGGAGGTTCAGAATCCTGAGGTTATAATAATAGTAATCACAACAATAAATAATTCCATAATATGGACCATGCACAGTGAGGTTTCCGTGTGATAGAAACTATGCTAATTGCTTTATAACACTTAATTCTCTTTACAAGCAGAAGAGGTAGGCACTTCCAGGACCTCTATAACACAGCTATGAAAATGAAAATCAGCAATATTTTTCATTTGCTTGTGGCCACAAAGCCCAAAATTGATAGATTTTAATCCACATCTTTCTGAATTTCCATTCTATGCTTTTAACCACAATATTGTTAGAAATTCTGGAGGGGTAGAGGTTGGGATTTCCAATGACTGTTCTAACTTCGTAACTCTATGACTTGGTAATATACAGAACTCTATCAGTGGAGACCCTGAGAGATGACACAGGTTTTGGGCATCAGGTCTGTGAGGTGGGGAAAGTAGAGCTCTGAGCTTGGGGTTAGAGGGCTGTGGTTTTGGTTCAGACTCTACTTTGTGGCTGTAAGACCTTGATTTCTTCTTCTTTAAAGTGATAGTTGTCACACCAACTTTGACTACTCTTGAGCAATGGGGAAATGGGAAAATGAGCTAATGGGTATGAAAATATTTTGAAAGTGTATTGAGTTTGCAGTTGTAAGGAAAGACCATTATTACACTCACATAAGACACTGTTAGATGTGGCTTCTGGTTCCATGGACAAATAAAATTATAAAGTAATCACAGCTGCCATCCGTTGACTGCATATTGTGTGTCAGGAAATTGACCTGGTATTCAATGTTTTAATTTAATCTTGGAAGGCAATGCTTCAAGCTACATATCATTACACCCGTTATAGAGAAATACACAAGCTCACTGAGGCCAAGTAACTAGGCTATTAGAATGAGGCAGTAGATAAGTTGGGATTCAAACTCAGGTCAGCCTGATTAACAGTCACTGGTCTACTATGTGGCTTTTCTTGGCCAGATTAGTTTTATCTTCTTTTTTAAGTTTCCTTTTTTGGTTGGTCAAGTTAGTTTTAAAGGTACACTGAATGATAAAACTGGAAGCTATCTTAGAGATTGTTAATCTGTCAAAGCACCTACTAAAATTTCTTAAAAAGCAAATTCAAGGGCCAATGCTTGCCTTTAGTGTATAACCCACGGATCTTCTGGTTTCAAGAAACTGGCTTTACTAGAAATGAAGAAGTCATTTCAGGCCTGGCTGAATCAAAGGACTCAGTCCGTATCATCAGAGTTCATGACTTCCTTTGTGTTGGCTTGTTTTCATGTTCCATGTGATGGCTCCTAGCAGTTCTAGGTTTACATCATCCTTGTTATCGGTAGTACCAGGAGAAGTCTCTCTCCAACCTAGAGCTAATTCTTACAAGCCTCAGATGGATCATGCCCCCATCACTGAGCCAGTCATTATATTCAGAGGAAAGACCATGTGGTTGGTTGAGGCTTGACTCCCCTATCCACTCCAAAACTATGTGTACCACGTGTAGGGGAGAAATTCTTCCCAAAAGAAAAGTTGGACTGCTGTTTCTGGAGGAAGTGGGTGTGAATGGTGGATGAACAAAAGCAACAGATGTTCCCCCATGCCTATGAAGGTACAAATTTATGTGAGGATGTCATTCAAGTTACTTCCTTGCTTGGCCTCCATCTTGAAATTTCCTCTTGCATCTCAGAGGTCGATTCCGTGGCTCTTATTTTCGCATAGTGCTTGCTACCTGATGCCTCCTTACTCACACACAGTATAGTACCTGCGAATGTTGATATGCCAAGCATAGGAAAGATTCCTGTGGATGAACTAGTGGGAAGACAAGGCAGACATGGTAGAGTAGGAGAAACATTAAGCATCATCTATTCCTTGCTGGTATTGTTGAACAATGACAATTACTCATACAGGTGACATAGAAATTGAGGAAGAGTGAAGACGCTCTTTCTGTTCAGACTATTGAATATCTCCAGGTAAAAAGCACTGATACTATTTTCTCTGTTAGAAATCCTTATCCAAGTGAAGCTTTAGAGATATTAAGTTGGAAGAGCTCTATAGAGAGACCTAGCTTAACTCACTGTTTGGATTTTTGACCAAACTGAGTGATATGGTTTGGCTGTGTCCCCACCCTAATCTCATCTTGAATTGTAACTCCCACAATTTCCACATGTCATGGGAGGAACCCGGTGGGAGGTAATTGAATCATGGGGTCAGATCTTTCCTGGGCTGTTCTCCTGATAGTGAATAAGTCTTATGAGATCTGATGGTTTTTAAAACTGAAGTTTCCCTGCACAAGCTCTCTCTCTTTGCCTGCCACCATCCACATAAGATGTGACTTGCTCCTGGCTTTCTTCCATGATTGTGAGGCCTCCCCAGCCACGTGGAACTGTAAATCCATTAAACCTTTTTCCTGTATAAATTACCCAGTCTTGGGTATGTCTTTATTAGCCACATGAAAACGGACTAATACACTGATACTGAGTGAACTCAAGTGGCTTCCCTAACATCACACAACTAGTGAAAAACACAGCTCAGCCAAGAACCAAAAGCTCTTGACTTGATACTCACTGAAGGATGACTGGCTAATGCTGGTCCTCTGTAACACATCATATATGAATAAGTGAGAAGCTGTACCCAGCAAGGATAGCAGTGTCTGCTGAGGACTCACATGTTCTTTCTTTCTTAGCCTTGAACGTTCCCATAAACATTTCAGTGTTGAAGAAATGGTTACAGACCCAGACCTCAATGTTTGTGCTGCTGTTCTGCCTTAGATTAAGTTAAATATTGTTTGTAGATGATACAGATAAATTGGCTCAACTGTGAGCCTGTCTAGATGGTTAAAAGGATGCTGTTTATTTGTCTAAGGAGGTTGCCCAGCTGGGTAAGAGGGCTGTTGGATTATTGCCTTATTTTACCCACAGCCTTCCTATTTATTTCAGGAATTCGCTTCAGAGAATGCACTTAACTACTCTGCCTGGTTGTCATCTGTCATGCTTCTATTGGATTCAAGTGCCCCAATTCCAATGACTTTGTCATCTTCCTCCCTCCTGACCACTGCCCACCAGTGCCAAGGATGGTGCCAGCAATCTGTGGCTGTTCCATCAACGGAAACTAAATTTAGTATATATGAAAGTATGATTGATTAATTAGAAAATTAGAAGCGATTCTCAGGCTTCAAGTGTCTGAAAGTGTAATAGATGAGTGACAGGGAACAGTTGGTCCCTGTGTTCATTCAGGCAAAGAAAACAATAAAAAGAGATTTATATAAAACCAGTTGGAATGCGGATCAGCCATTAGGAAGGATGTACTGGCAATGATTATGAAACTCGTTGAAAAACTTTTGGTTGCTTTAAGGATACTAGATTTAAGAACCTGCTCTGCCTGTATTAGCAGTATAGCATTTGGAAAAATCACTGACTACTTCATCTTCTCCTCTGCAGAGTGGTTTGAGATGGAAACTAAACTCATGAGGTTGTTACAGCAATCAAAATCAGATGATGTATGAAGACTCCCATCCAGGGTTCATACCCAGTAGTTGCTTTATGTGTTAGCTCCTGTCTTTTTCTTTCCTTTTTAAATGTTAATATTTAACACTTTTTATTCAAATAAAATAGACATTTAAATAAGAAAGTAATAGATTATGAATGCTTGGAAGAAGGCAGTATAAATGAAGAGGGAGACGATGATAAGGATTGAAAAACACTAAGAAAGTTGGGTTGACCAGATTTGGGGTGTGAAGGAATGTGGAAGTTAAGGGAGAAGAAATGTCAGTGTCATTCCTAAAGATAGTGCACTGGCTGGAGGGATGGTGTGTGACACTATCCAGATGGACTGACAAAGTAATAATCATACAGTCAAAGGAAGAATCTACCTTCTCATGCATGATATCAAATCATCTTAGAGTCACTTTTGCATACTGAGGAGCCTAAACCAGAAGTGAAAAGGTTTTATTCCCCACCCCCCAACCCCTCAACCCAAATGCAGTGATGCTCTACTGCAGTGATTTCCACTCCTGGCTGTGATTCTTCAATGTACAGCTTCTGGGCTCTGCCCCCAGAGATTCTGATTCAGTGGTCTTGTGTGTGTTCGTGGCTTCTGCATTTATACACAAGGTGATAGGAGTGCACAGCTAGGACGGAAGAATAGAAACAGGAGATACAGAGTTCACTGTCAATGTTCTATCAACCCAAGCCATGTTTTCAAAGCCTATTCCCTATAAAATGCCCTAGGGTATTCTAAGAAAGTAAGTTCTGCTAATTTACACCTGTCTTTTTGATTACTGTGTGGCTGAGTTAAACCACTTTTCATTTTCTTTTTCCCCAGTCTCTGGGCCTGGATTCCCTTGGTCCTTCTGGGTTAGAGCATCACTGGTGGGGAGGATAGCAGATTGACCATTCATCAATTTCTTTAGGACTGGCACAGAAGCTAGGGGCATCTCTTTTGGCCATCTCCATACCCGAGAGCAAGTGAACACCCATAATTATACTTTTATTAAAGCTCTTAAAAATTTCTGTTCTGTTCACAAAATAGGTATTATTGTGCCTATTTTATGGATGAGAAAACTGAGCCTGAGAGAGTTCAGTAGCTGTCCCAAGGTAATCCAACAATGAAATGGGAGGCCATATTTACATCTGAGCTTCCTTCCTTCCTCCCGTCTCCTTCATTTCCCTTCACTTCCCTTCCCTTGCTTCTCTTCCTTTCCTCTTCTTGCCACACCATCCGTCTGCTTCTTGCACCATATTAGAAGATTTCTGAAGAGAGGGCTCATATATTCAGTTATATTTTTCTTTCATACCTACACCATACTTTGCACATAGTAGATATTTATCAAATGTATAGTAAATAAGGAAATAACTCCTTTTCTTTTCTTAATGATCACATTGAATATTTACTAACTAAAGTGAAAATCCCAAGAGCACAAGGATGTTCTCGTATCCTTCTTGGTTTTACCAGTGTGTGTACTTGAAAAATTGTACAATTAATATCAAATGTTCAGAAATACTTGTGAGATGAGTATAAAAAGAATATCTGGCACAAAAAACCAGACATCAGGTCCTATTCCCCCATTAAAGCCTTACTCCAGTGAGCTATTGGCTTAATGCAAACACGAAGTGGGGTCTGGGATCCATGCCTGCCTGAGTGCTGGCAATTGCCAAGACTCTCATGGTTTCCTTTTGTGCGCTGAAGCTACCAGAAATTGGAGTTATAGAAGTCATCCCCTGTTCAAAGGCTGTCTGCATCACAGCCAAGTATTGCTCTCTCCTGAATCTATTCTGGCTACACAAAGTCTTGCTCTGGCCTCAGAGTGCATGCTTGGTGCCTACAAGGAAAAGGGTGGATCATGACAGGAGACTGAATCTTGCTCTCTGCCCAGGGCACAGCATGGAGCTTATGACCTGGACTTAGCTAAAGCCCATGCCAGCCTGAGTGGCATCATTCTGGGTACAGACCTTGAGTTACCACTTTCATAGCCATACCAATCCCAGCTCATTGTGCAAAGGTTGCTTGTGAAAAATAATTCAATATTAAGCACATGGGTCTATCTCAATTGTAGTTCTACCAATCTTCGTAAGGCACTTCCATCAATAAAATGTGACCCAACTATGCTCTTAAAAACACTTTAGGCATTAGCACTCTTTTAGAATGGATCTAGCCCTTGAGATTTTCTTAGGTGGGCTCCATCTTTCTCATTAGCTTTCGTCATGTATAATATATATGCAAATGCCTTTGCCATAGTCTACCAAGAATTATTCAGGTCCCTTATCTTAGACCCTAAAAACTATGAGTTATAAATGGACAAAGGAGTACAACAATATATTGCAAAATGATGGATTTCTATTATCATTAGTATTTTGATAAAATAGATAATATTTTGTTTATGTGTTTATGTGTGTATGTATGTATTTATTTCTTTTTAGAGATGATGTCTTGCTACATGGTCCAGGCTGGACTTCAACTTCTGGGCTCAAGCAGTTCTCCTGCCTTAGCTTCCTGAGCAGCTAGTACTACAGGCACGAGCAACCATGCCCAGGTAAGGTATGTGATACTAAATATGTATTTCAAGAGCAAATATTGAATGTGCACTCTGGGATGATATTATTTGGGATTGAATCCTCAGTCTGCCATGTATTAGCTTAGTATTTCTCAACCTCAGCAGGACTGACATTTTGGGCCACTTAGTTCTATGTTGAAGGGGAGAGGGGCCTGTCTTACACACAGTAGGATATATGGTAGGATCCTGGGTTTCTGCCTTCTAAATGAGAATAGCACCTGCCCAGTTACAACAATTCACAATGCCTTCAGACATTACTAAATAACTCCTGGCTTGGAGTGGGGTGGGGGTAGCGGGTGAAAAGGGTACGATTGCCCAGATTAGAGAGCCACTGCATGAGGTGATGACCTTGGGAAGGTTTAGATCCTTCTGGGATGCTATTCTTTTTACCTGTAAATTGTGTATAATAAAACCCAACTTACACTATTGGATGTAAGCACAGAAATTCATTAGCATACACTTGGTATAGGAAAAAGCACAAAAAATATTACTTATTTATCAGACATTTACTATTGTTTTATGAAAGATACATACTGTAGCTAGGTAATACAGGTCTATGTGTGTATGTATCTGAAACTGAAATAAAGACCTTAAGTGGTTTTTCCTAAATTTATGTAGGAAGTTTGAATCACAGTCAGATTTAGAACAATCAGATCTAGATTTTCAGCAGGAAACAAAGCCATAAAGTGGATGTGACTTTCACGGCAAAAAGTTTCTTTTGCCTCTGAAAGCACCTCCCAGAAAGGACCCAGTGGAAGTGAAAGGATGATGTTGACCATAACCCTGTTGCTTCGATTTGGAGAAAACTCATAAAACATGAATTTCCTGGTTTTGGTAGTCCCTCAGTACCCAATAATTTAGAAACTGTTCCTTTTTCCCCAAAGAGTAAGTGGTGCACTCATATTAAAAAAAAAAAAAAAAAAAAAAAGAAGAAGAAGAAGAAAAAAGAAAAGAAGAAAAAAAGAATTCAAATCTCAGAGGCAAATTAAGTTCAGTGGTGAAACCTTAGAAGACATAGTATTGTTTTTCTTAAGAGCATGCAGTGAGAAAATAATTAGTTCCTGTTTAAGAATCAATTACTATTAATACATTAGCCTTACCCTTGATTGATTATGATAGTATTACATTTATTTTTATTGTTATTAATGCCATCATAAAGCTCATGCTGGGGAAACAGAAAAATAATTTCCAGAGGGTTATTCTTTAGTCTTATAGGGAGAATAATTTACTTAGGTGATCTGGATTATTGCTAGTGTGTCATCAAGCTCTGTCTGTGAGACATAAATTAGGGTAAACCTGAAAATAAAGTTTTACCTCCGGCTTGTAGCTAGACAAAACCAGAGAATCCAGAAATCTGCAAGAAACAGATGCTGGTTGAATAACAGACACTGGGAGGGCAGAACAGGTAACCTTGATTGAAGTTACAGCAAGGCATGCTTCATTTCAATTAAAAGGTTTCAATAATTTCCATTGTTCAACAATGGTAGTAGGGTAGCCAACACCCTGCTTGTTTACTCAGGACTCAGGGCATCCCTAGGATGTGGGATTTTCAGCCTTAAAACCAGAAAAGTTCTGGGGAAGTCAGGCCACATTGGCTACCACAACAACAGATTGAGAAAGCTTTTAAAGTAGTGAGTGCTCCCTCACTAGAGGTGTTCAAGCAGAGGCTGACTGATCAATTCTCAGGGATGTGTCAGAGCAGTCTTTGTTTCAATGAAAGAGAGTGAGCTCAACAACTTCTGCAGGAGCCATCCAAGTCTGAGACACTGAGAGCGTCTACAAAGAAAAGTGATCTGTGCTAGATCCAGCCTTATTGCTAAATCCTCTGGATTTATAAATCCTTTCATATTTAGAACTCAAGCGAATTGAGTTTTCCAAGAAGCGCCTTAATCCCTCGGAGAAATTTCTGCAAAAAATCATCAATCACGAAAATATTTTATACAGAGGCAGACATTCAGAATATTACAATGATAAAAGCAAAGGATTTGGAATCAAAAGACTCATGCTTTAATTCTAAGTCTAGCACTCACTAGATTTGGACAATTTGTTTAATCTCCCTGATCATTGATCTTCTCACCTCTGAAATGAAGATAATAATGTTTACCCTGCCTGTCTCTTGGGGCTGTTGGAAGGACCATACAAGCTAGTGTATGTCAAAGCATTGTGAACTGCAAAGCACACTCATGTTAATTGCAGATTTTTTTTGACATGATTCTGCCTATCATTCTAAGGTGTTGACAAAGCTTGTATTGTGCTCATAAGCCAAATAGGTGTGTACAAGTTGTATTACTTAAAATAGGCTAAACTATGGCACCAAAATATTGACAAAATATAAAACAGATCAATCCCAGTGCAGGTATTTCTGGTTGCCATTGATTGTTTATTGCAGTAATTCATAGGCTCAAAGATTGTCTATGAATTACTGTGTCTTTGAAACTTTCTAGTTTTTGGCTCTGACATTCCCTACAGTTTCACTGCTCTCATCACTGCTGGTAGGACAGTGAAAAGAAAATATGGAAATGGAATATTTCTCAAAAGCTATATACAGAAATGATACCTATAAGTTCACTGACATCCGTTGGCTAGAATTCAGCCACCTTGCTAAACCGTACAAGGGAAGAATCTGTCCTAATATGTGTTCGGAACTGTTGGAAGGACCATGGAAAGTAGGACACATCAAAATATTTTGAGCTGTAATGTTCATGCACATAAGCTTCAGGTTCATTCATTGTGACTCTTCCTACTATCCTGGGAAGCTGAATATAGCTTTTAATTTTAATGAACAGTCATCAGTTTCTGCTTTAAAATTTCCATGGCTGTACCACATTTGCAGCTATTGCTTAACAAGTTCTCATGTTTAGATTTAGTTCCTGGTACCAATGTAGGCCCATACACAAACATGCTATAAGCAACTGGGAAATGCCTAGATGAGACTGAGAATAAATATTAATTTCTAGATCTCTGGTGTCTTTCAATTAATTAGTTCTGCATTTACAGAGTACCTACCATGTGTCAGGCATGTTGCTGGTATTGGATACTCCAAAATGGGCAAACCATGGTACCTGTTCTCAAGAAGCTCACGGGCATTGTTTCATTTACTTTGCTTTCCCCAGGGAAAAATTTTTCTTTCTCCCATATTGCCCACTATGCATAAATATTTAAACTTTTCACTCAAACTTGGGGAAGAAGGGTTTAACTTCATCTTACAAAACCAGCCCATGTTTCTCTTCCATCATATTTCTTAGTCCTTCTCTACCCAATGAATATCTGTTGCTTTAAGAAAAAAAGTTTCAGCCAGGCGCAGTGGCTCACGCCTGTAATCCCAGCACTTTGGGAGGCCAAGGCGGGTGGATCACGACGTCAGGAGATTGAGACCATCCTGGCTAACATGGTGAAACCCCATCTCTACTAAAAACACAAAAAATTAGCCGGGCGTGGTGGCAGGCGCCTATAGTACCAGCTACTCAGGAGGCTGAGACAGGAGAATGGCGTGAACTTGGGAGGCGGAGCTTGCAGTGAACCGAGATGGCACCACTGCACTGCAGCCTGGGCGACAGAGCGAGACTCCGTCTTAAAAAAAAAAAAAAAAAGTTTCAGTTCAGTGACAGGTACAAAGCAATATCTACAAGAAATGCTCAGGAGTTAGCAATTGTGAGTTAGGGTGTAAGGCTTCTTTCCACCTTCCAGTATCAACTGGGATGCTTAGCTCACCGCTAAAGAAACCTATTTTCTCAACTTACCCAGGAAGTAAGCAAAAACTGATATTTTCTCTAAAGAGGAGCCCAAAGTAGGGCTTGGACAATTCACTGGTGCAACGTTGACATCAAGGAAGAAAGATGTTTGTGTCAACATTGTCACCCCGTATGTTCCTTTTGAGTCACAGATGACTTCTTTAATTCTAGGTGTCTAGACAGAATACCTAAGATAAGAAGAAAGGCCATCTCATCACAGCTGTGCCATTATCGGAGCAGGAAAATTCTCTACAGAAGCCCCCTTTCACATTTCTTCTTTGGCCATGATGGCATCATATTCCTGATCAATATTGCAAGGGGGATGGAATTCCTATGACTGATCTAGTTAAATACAAGGCTGGGTGTAGGAGAGTATATTTTCCAAACAAAATATTTCTCCTAACAAGAAAAAATGATGGTGTTTACCTTCGGTTTAGAAAATAGCACTGTTGGTTATACCATCAATACCCAGTTTCGTCCTTGAGGGTCTCTTTACCTACTCTGGCTTTATTTTCTACTCCTTTCCTGTATTGTGGTTTGGCGATTCTCTCATTTCTCTTTTTCATACTATGTACCTTCTATCTCCTTGCTATACTTCCTGCCTTGACCTCTTTAGACTTGGCTGTCTCACTTTACTGGTACATAAAAGCAAGCCACAGAAAGTGTTCAGAGACCGCACATCACATACTCTGCTGAGACAGATACGATTGTGGCATTTGTGAAGAATACTGAGTCACATGGATGTGAAAGGTGATAGAACATTGCCTTCAATAAAACAAGCTCTGAGTTCTGCGGGTAAAATTCCTCATTCAGGAGCTTTAACATCTCGCTTTTGACATGCTCCACCACAGAATACTCATAAATGAAATCTTAATTCTACAGTTGAGAATTGGTGTTTTTCCTGGGAGTTCCACAGCATTGCAGCAAGGGCCTCCAAAGGAATAGGTGGATTTGAGCAGGAGGCCTGGAGCATTCCCCACATATTCAATCCTGTCTCATGTTTTACCCAGAATATCTCTGCTTTATCTGTCTCATATATATATATATATATATATATGTCTAATTATATGTATATAATTAGACTACCACATAGTACTTCTTTTGAACAAAAAACGACTCTTAAAGACAACCATTTAGGAGTTCCTCATTCTTTTAGGCCTAAACCTGTTTGTACTATATCTTATTTTCTCACTCGCAAACTCTTGTCTCCATAGGCTATCTTTGATCTTAACTTCAGACAGACTCTTAAAAATTTAATACATGTTCTGATTCTGCCTCTTGGCTCTTCACATAGGATTTCTCTTAGCAGGCAATCGTCCTCCTCTCCCTACCATCTCCCAAAGGCCAAATGTCTTCCGTTATCTATAATAAGAACCTACAGAGGCCGGGCATCGTGGCTTATACTTGTAATCCCAGCAGTTCGGGAGGCCAGGGTGGGTGGATCACTTGAGGTCAGGAGTTCGAGACCAGCCTGGCCAACATGGCAAAACCCTGTCTCTACTAAAAATACAAAAAAATTAGCCAGGTGCGGTGGTGCACACCTGTGGTCCCACCTACTTGGGAGGCTGAGGCATGAGAATCGCTTAAACCTGGGAGGCAGAGGTTGTAGTGAGCTGAGATCGTGCCACTGCACTCCAGCCTGGGCGACAGAGTGAGACTCTGCCTCAAAAAAAAAAAAAAAAAAAAAAAAGAACCTAAGGCTTTGATTTTCAGCTCAGCTCTTTTTTTCCACACCTTAGCTAGTTCCTGGTGACAACTGTTCCACTGTCCTCTGTAGCATGGAGGAAGGATCTGAACACTGACAGAGAATTTTTCTAGACTGATTCTTGAAGCTCCCTTGAAAACAATTCTGAGGGTCCCTTAAATCTTTGTTAACAGCTCACAGCAATTCTTCTTTCCATCTCAGTTGTGATTCTCCCTCTGCCTCAAGCTGTCTTTTACTGGGAGAATTTTTACTTTAAAAAACCTATACTTATATTTCAAAGGCCAAATACAGTTTTTTTACTGACTGAAATCTCTACTATGTCTACTTTTGGCTCTTTAAATACGGTAAATATCTTGCTTCCAGAATCTGTGGAATTTTTGTCTCTCGAGACATGTAAAATTGAACTGGACTTGGTCTTCACAAAGATGATTGTTGTGTTGGTAAGAGGATGGAAGGGATGACCTGGAAGGTCTACTCCAGCTCTGATTCTGATGATGTGATTCTAACCAGATGGGGCCAATGGCATATTAGACGTCTATTGATGCTACCTCTGTGCTTTTCATCCTGGGTTTATTCTTCTGGTAACTGTATATTTTTCTTGGCCAGCCTCTCCATTTGTGATGCACAGCATGTGCGTCACAAAAGCTCTTTATGTCCCACATGGAGGAGGCTGCAAGGATCTTGTGAAGGAACTGAGCAAATCAGATGTCTGCATCTACATTTTCATTTTCTTATGGAAACCCTGCGATCCTTCACAGATTGCGGCTTTTACTGTATATTATTTATTTGAATATGGCCAAAGACATGACTTCTTAATGTTATGGTGTCATGTCTGTGTCTGAATAAAAATAATAAACCATAACACAATATCACACCATGTATGATTTTTCCTTAATAAGAGCACAAGGTAGTTATTAAACAGTAATTTAAAGACAGTTGGACAGTCATTAGATAAATATAACTTGTTTGGAGACCAGATCTTTTATGACTTTAGCAATTATATTTTAGGCATTACATATTCTTGGAAAAATGTGTACTTCTATATAGTTTTTTTTTTTTAATTCATCTGCTCATGCTACATGGGGAAAAAAGTGAAAAAGAAGATGAAATCTATTGGTGATATTAGCTGAGGGATTTTTTGTAGCATATTGTGTAGGTCATAACTACATATCATTGTGTTTCATCATGGACCCAGCCATAAACAGAAAATGAAGGCTGGCCCTAGAAGTGAAAGCATTTGTGCTTAGAGAGAACTGTGCCAGGTATTATGGGACATTGCTTACGGTAAGAAAAATCTTATCTCTCCTATTTATTTTCCACGTTGAAAAGCAACCCATGGCACTCACTTGTCTGGCCATCTTCTTGTGCTAGAACTTCCTGCCTCACCATTTCATATAGGATAAAATTAAAATTTCTTACACGAACACATCATGTTTTCCTTCATTTTACCTCAATTTTTTTTCTAGTCTCATTATATCTTGATATTTCTCCCTAAATGGTAAGCTAAGAAACCTAAAACTGTTTGCCATTCCAAAACACTTTCTAGCACTGGTCTACTTTTTTTTTTTTTTTTCTTTGGTTTTTTACCCCAGTCATCTGCTTTTAGGCAACTCCTATTCATTCTTTGAAACATAACCTAAATGCCCTTCTGTTTCATTCAAAGCATTCATCAGACATCTTGTATGTGCTGGATGCTAGGGGTGTCCTTGCCCTCATAGAGCTAGTTTAATCAGGTAGAAAATACAGGAGACGTAATAAGCAACTGCAGCACAGCATGCACTTTATGATGAGTTATCTATGCTGCTCTGAGATGGCATGAATGTAACATGGTTTTATAAAATTCTTTCTTGATTTAGTTTTGAAGTCCCAGCTGGAGGCTGGTCAGTTTCTTTTCTTGAACAGCTAATTAACTCCATACCCCCAACCACTTCCTTATCAGGCTTTCACATGCCTGAACACTATCCACCAGCCTAATCGCCCCAGGGCCAGGTACCAGACAATCAGGGATGACCCCATGCCTCAGAGCCTGCTGAAGGTATTCAGACTCGCTAATTCTGAGCCCGTGTACTCTGTATTCCCTGTTTCTTCCCATGGAAACCACCATAAAGGTACTTGCCCACGATTTTCCTTTCTCCCTCTGCTTTGACCCTGAGTGGCATGTAGTACTCTTACCCAAATCCTGTAATGTACACAGGAAGAGTAGTCAAGAGATCACAACCTTCTTTTTAAACTTATCATCACTGGCCTGAATCCTTGATTCATTTGTCTTGTGTTGTCTGCCATATTACAAACTCCTTTGGGCAGAGACTTTATTATTTATCTTTATGCTCTGGGACCTCACAGAGCCTGGCATACAGTACATGTTCAATAAATATCAAATAGTAATAAGGTAATAGAATAAGCGAATAAATGAATACCACGAAATGGCACTATTTTTTTGGTCTTGTCTTTTTGAGAGTTGCCTTTTATCCAATTCTGCACCATGTTGATTGTCTCAAATACATGAAATTTAATATAATACACTCTTTTTTTCAAGTTTAAATCATTTCCACAAGACCAGTAATTACTTTGTAAGAATAATGCCCAAATATTCTGACCTTTCCTCTCTATTCTGAAAGTGAAAATTATCAGTGAATGAATTAAGAATTCATTGCATGCTTTTCTCTTAAATGAATGAGATTTCTAGCAGATGTTTGAACTGTTAACAGTTTTTGCCATGACCCTATCAAACCTGACTGCAAGAAGCCTCTGAGAAATTTCTCACCCATTTCTTTTCTCTGGCTGGGGGTTGCAGTATGCTCTCATAGTTTTTCACTTCACTGTGGCTTGTATCTTTCCAACATAATTTTATGTCCAACAATGACATGAACTTCCTTGGAAGTACTGATGTCTATTGCTGGATGTCTGAAGCAGCAGTGGTTCACTTCTATCAGGATAACTTTCATCAGCAGGCAGATTAAAATAACACTTTTAAAATGTTTTTTTTTTCTATATATAAAACTTTAGCAATTCTTCACACTTTGAGTGAGGATGAACTGTTCTCAACATGCTGTTAGTCAGAAGCTGAATAAGACCCCATACTGGCATCAGGAAAATATTTAAATGATTCCCTTCTAGTTATTTTAGCAATAATGGAATTCAGCTCAGGAAGTTTATGTTAAATGTAATCTCACTGGAGTTTTCAGTGAGCTTTTCACCTTGCCTGATGGATGATAAAGAGTCAAGGCCTCTTTCAGCGGAACTGTACTCTTTTTTTATTACCCTCTCTCCTATTCTGACTAAAGAGCACATTTGATATAAATGGAGAGTTTCATTTAAACAGATCACAATCCAATTTGAATTCTTCTTATCAGATTGGACTACTCAAAAATGGTGCAGCAAGAGATTCAAACCTTGCTTGCTCACAAGGTTAATATTTACAAATATTGACTTCTGTTGAGCCCTTTGGAACTTAAAAAATAGTCTCTTGATTTCTCAGTGATAACACAGGAGGGATTTTTGTTTTTTTTTTTTAGTTGGGCAGTGCACAATTTTATATTTTTACTCTGAAAGCTGGTTTGCAAGGAGGTGCATAAATATTATTTATCAAATTACTAGCATTTTTTGCAATGCAACTTATGTTTTTATAATGACACCAGATTAAGAAGAGTGAAAGAATTGAGCTGCAAATCTAAGCTTTGCACTCCCAATCTTATGTTGGAATAATAAATTCAGTTCAGCCATAACTTACTGAATATGTCTAATATTTCTGAAAATGTCTGAGATATTACTGGATATGTCATAGAAGAAATATGGAGAAATGGAAACTAGAATGATCTGTGTGATTCTAGGTAAGTCTTATAATCTTGCTGTTCCTTCTTTTTTCTCTGTCAGATTCAGAGAACAATTTCTGCCTTGTTAGTTCTATAAAGTTAAAGTAAAGCTCACATATGACAGTGAATGTGGAAGTGACATGCAATTTGGAAAATAAATCAGGCTTATTCACTCTGAAGTTGAGAGAGACTTGGAAGCAGGATCTGACTCAAAGTAATATTTGTACTCAAACTGACTAGTCAACAATAAGGTACCTTTCATTTGATAATCAGCCTCAGGGAATGTGCAAATCCATACTATTGCTTGGACCTTTTCTCTTCCATTTCATATTTAAGAAATTTCCATCTTGGGTCACATTATTTTGGGAAAGTTAACTAATCAAGTAAACTTATTTAAGGTGAAGTGTTAATGCATGGTAGTGATTGAATGCTTTGTATTTTCATCTGTACACAGGGATGGCAAAGCTTCAGAAAAGCTACACACACACACACACACACACATCCATAGATGTCCATACATATACATATATTTAATTTAATTCATAGATATTGAAAAATAAAATTCTTATATTAAAATCAATATGGACAAATTTTAAATTATGTCCATAATTTAAAAAACAAATTCACATGAAATTTTAAGATTTAAAAAAAAACTTCAAATGAATTGCATGCTTTTTGTAGGATGCTATGGTTGTGTTTCCACAACTTCCAAGGGCACAAGTAACTTTTTTCTGTCATTAGACTTCAAGGAAAATGTTTTACAAATACTGGCTTAAGAATTGACTCCTTAAAAATAATCTATTTATAGAGAAGGGATCCTAGAAGCCTCATCTTCATAAGTGAAGACTCATACAAAGTTTAGTGGCAAGACGCAGGTATTTTAGAATATGCATACAACTTATAGAGAAACAGAGATGCAGAAACAGACAGTGAGAACTCAAAAGAGAAATGGAGAGGGGAGCTAGGAGAGAGAACTTTCAGATCCATTCAAACCATATTAATCTGGAAAATCATTTGACTATTTTTTTTTGTTTTTTTTGTGTGTGTTTTTGCCCAGACTTTCTAGAATGAAATTAACCAAGACTGAGCTCTTTCCAGAGTAGATTTCATCATTTTTGTATAGGAGAGGCTTGGTGGGATAAATCTGTTGAAAGGGGTGCTTTAAGCTGAGGGTACATGCTGTGAATATATGTCTACTGTTCACAAAATGAAATGGAGAGATGGCAGGATGAAGGGGAAGGGAGATGATGATGGGGATATTTAAAGTCTTTTAGCGCTTTGTCTCTCTTTGGGCTATTTTGAAGCTCTTGTATATTTTGACACTTTGGATATCTCTGGAAGGTAGAATGGTGAGTCGGGGGATGCAGACCTCGCTTGCTCACAAAAACCACCTGGTGTGATCGTTAAAATTTCACAAACTTAACCCAGACTTATCCAGATGAGATCTCTTAGACAGAGGCCTGAAAATGTATATTTTTATTCAGTGCTTCAGGTTATTTTTTGAATCAGAAACACATAGGAAATACTGGTTTAGTAGAAAAAGATAGAGGTTTGGAGCCAGACAGACCAAATAAAAATCTCAGCCACTTAGTAGCTATGTGACTTTAACTAAAGCAGTTGATATTTCTCTAGAATGGAAATTATAAATCCCTTTCTTATAGGATTGAATCAAGTCACACAAAAGCATCCTGCGGGCAACCCCTGACATAAAGTAGACATTCAATACACATTTGTTTTCCTTTCACTCTTCCGGGAAGCTGATGTTTGTTTTTCTGTTTTCCTTTCTGTGCTGGCTGCTTAGCACTGCTCCATCACTCATGGGAAGACCCTGACCTTTCTCTTCAGTGAACATGGATGAAGTTCAGGCAGCATCAGCATGCACAATGAGTGAAGCAGAGATTCCCTGAATTCAGTAGAATTTTATCTTAGACAAATGTCTACACTTATTTTGTGTTTTGTATACTATCTTTGCTGGGGTTGTTTTAAAAATTAGAAAATATTTTAGTATTAAAATCTCAAATAGATCTCCCCAAATAAAACAAATTAAAAAACCTCAACCCAAAAGATAAACCTCTACCCATGCCAAGCACATCTTATTTCCTCATTATTTTACAAAAGATTCAAACTGCAAGATGATAAATAATGGCCACTAGAAAGAAATGCAGCAAGAGGGATGAATATTTACATAGTAATAAAGTGGATATCATTGTTCCATTGACAAGGTGATTTTTTTAAATGGAAAGATCAGCTGTGCATTCAACACACACTTCAGAAACACCTATTCAATATCACTGTGTAGCAGGCACTGCTGAATACTAGGAATAAACACAGTTTCTCACTTCAAGGATTTTACAAATGTAAAGGTAAATATATGATAGGAATATATTATATTGGTGATGTGAGTAGTTTTAACAAGTCTTTATTTCCATAGGTTCGTACTAACTCAAGAGTTTAGATTCCAGATAAGTTTGGAATCTAAAGCCTTTTGCATAGATATGCTGCCATTATAATCAATATCATTGCATTCCTCTCAATCAAACCAAGTTATATACACATTATTAGTGTTCTACAAAAAAAATGCATAAAAGTTCTCAACTCACTTTGCCAATACGTTTTACATAGCAGCCGCTGTTATTAACTCACTACTCTCTGCCAACCCTTATTAAATACTTGTTCATAAATAGATTGCAAAGGTCTTCTATACCCCAAGGTAAAAGAGGGAATTAACATTTATTGAACATCAACTAGGTGCCAAGTTTATTACACTTATTTTCCATCCTCAAGGCTATAGCAAGTTGTCTTCTAAGGACTTGGGAACAAGGAACACAAGATTACCTTCTGAAGGCTCAACTACAAAGTCAGCACATGATGGAGGAAATTAGCCCTAAAAGAACCAATCTAAAATAACAGGGTGGAAATGCCTCAAGAGGTTAGTCAATCTTGAGGTAGCTCTGGACCTAACAAAGACTAGGCTACACCTGCCCAATAAGGTTGAATCACAGGCAATGATAACTAATAAACTCTAGGAGAGAAAACATACCATCTGAGGTTGGTCTGAATATGTGTAGTTAGTACATCCAAGAGAATGTAAATAAGGACCTGGCCAATTAGTTCTAGCACTGCCTGGAAGACAGGGAATCTTGGTCAACCAGAAGTTGTGTAGGTCATTCTTAAATTGCCAAAGTCCCAAAGTCATTCCCATTTTATAAACATATAGAAGATATCTCAGAGGATACCTTTTCCCAAGATTATTACATTTCTATGATTCTGACTTTCTACTTACCTAAGTAAAATTCTGATTAGGACTTAGCTTCCTAAGGAGAGTGATGGCAGAAAATAGACATTCATCATGAAGATTTCAAATAATTGAATTCCTGGAATATATTTTTTTCCTGATTAAAGTTTTACACTTACATCTACCCCTTAGAATCTAGATAAGATTGTTTCAGCCTCCCACTTCATGCTTCATTTAAAGTTTAATGCTGTTTCTAATATTTCTGTGAGTTCATGCTGAGGCAGAGAGGGCAGGTTTACGTTCATAGGATTACCTTTGGTTCTAATTTGCTATATTTCCCCACTTTGGATCTTCTAGTTTTTCCTTTACATCTTCTCAGTCATTGATCCAGGAAAATCAACCTCTTTTCTTCATAAACACACAAAAAATGTCCAATATATATAAGGCAAGAGTAGGCATGAGATCTTCCCTGAAGTTTTGAGATAGTGGAACTTTAGGGCAGAGCAAATAACATTAAACTGAGCCTTAGGTATCCTTGTTTCCTTTCATTATCCTAGTGGTTTCTTCTTTGAAATCCCCTTCCCCCATTCTCTACTCCTTCAGTCTTAGACCGGACCACATACCTACCTGGAGAAACACACACACATGCACACATACACGCACACACACTTTCCCATTTTCTTGATAAGATATTTCAGCTTTCTCCAGCACCTACCTAGAACCCAACTGAAGTTTTGAAGTATCTACCAATGAGGATATTTTCAAAATAGGTCCTCTTTTACAGCACAGTTTTAAGATATGGTTCAAGATCAGATTTCCAGTTACAGTAGCATTCTGTTGTCTGCCTCCATCTTCTGTATGTTTTAGTGTGTTTCTTATAAAGTGATCACCTCTAGGGCTGTCATAGACTAGATCACTTGGCTTTCAGAGCAGGGGCCTAGATCCAGGATTTGAGGTCCAACTCAGCCTTGGCTAGACTATCTGCCATTCACAGTACAGGCTCTCTTCTCTCTGCCATAGTTCCTTATACTTATGTGTTCAGTTATCTCTAAGGCTCTGGTTTCCAAGGCAAGTAGCTTAGATAATGTCTTTGAATAATTACAGCTTCTCTAACACCTACAAATGCCAGAAATTATTACTATTCTCAGGTTACAGCTGATTGAACTGAGGCTTAATGGAGTTTAGGTACTTGCCCAAAGCTGCATAGCATGTCGCAAAGCTGGAATTTATCTTCAGGTCTAGCTCCATCCTTGTGATCTTTCTGTAGCACCAATGAAGCTTGCATTTTACTAAGACCCTGTTTCTGTGTCTAGTGCTGCAAATATTCCTTAAATTAAAGTACAAATGATTTTTTACAAAGTCCCTTCTATAACTCTGCTGAGATATTACTCTAATGTGGGATCTTTAAAATTGTTCTTCAAAAGTTCAAAGAGACATCCTTTGTCAAAAGAACTAGCAAAACTACCGTCACTTGTCTATTTCACTTCCAAGACACATAATGCAAATGCACAAAGCCCAGTTGTCCCATTTTCCCAGAGCAGGCATGAGGTCAGCTACATGTGGTTATTTGGAGTTAACGTGTGACAAAGTAGAACATCATATTTGTGGCAGAAATATGTAGCTCAGCCCAAAGAGATCCACTGCAGTTGCACTTAATGCTTTCAAGAACAATTTGAGAAAACTGAGCTGAAACTAGGAAGTAGGATGCATAGAAGATCTTTGGCAGCATTGATTTATAATGATTTGAATTGCTGTATTCAATCATATCTGTGGCTATGGTTCCAAATGCAAATTTCTTGATAAATGTCCAAACTACATTTGGGGAGAGGAATAATTGCACATTTTTAGGGATGTGGTCAGTATTCACTGCCCCTCTAGAGAGTCAGCTCTTTCTAGTTTAAGTTTAGAACAGAGTCCAGGGTCAATAAATATTTGAAGAATGAGACTTCAGTTGGAAATTTTGAGGGAAGGCTTACACATTGTAAGAAAGGCAGGAATGGAAATCCTACCCTCATTCTATAGAGTATAGAGAGGCTATCAATAAACCATCTTTATTTTATTCCTTAATACTTAGCTGGAATGGGTTTCTACGAAGTCATTGCTTATTGCAGCTTGCCTCTGTAATTCATGATGTTTCCTTTCTGACATGGGTCTTAAAGGAGCCTGAGTTATCGTATAGGATGAACAGAAGAAAAGGTGAGCATTAAAGGCAGAATAGATGGCAAGGTCAGAAAAAAATCTGGTTATAGGAGGGGAGGAGTCTTTTGAAGAGCAGTGAAGAGCTCAGTGAGGCAAAGGGAGTATATAGATGACAGAGTGGTGGGAGAGAGTGAGGTAAAGAGAAAAGATTGGAGAGATAGGCAAGAATCAGACCACGGAGGCACTCAGTGTTATGTTCAAGAGCCTGGCCTTATCTTATAGATAACACCTACTGGTCAACTAATCATAATTCCTATTAATAGAACTTTCCTCCTAATCAGTGAGGCAGAAAAACAAATAATCAGCAAAGATCAGGTAGGGAAATACAAATAAAATAGGTTGAGGTAGAAAGAACAAAATTATTACAGTCAGAAAGACCTAGTTCAGATCCCAGGTGTGAGCTTAGACAAAGCATCAGTTTCTTCTGATAACAACAACAATTCCAATGTTACTTGTAAGAAATAAATGACGGATACCCAAGTCCTTGTCTATTGCCTGGCAAGTAATAGTTGCCCCCAAATTACATCCACTGAAAGATCTATATGATGGTGGAGTCAAGGGTAAGAATGACATGCATGCAGGCTAGATATTGCTTTTATTGTGACAACAACAATTACCTTAATAATAATACTAGATAATATGTATTGAACACCTGGTACATGCCAGGTACTGTTCTAAGCACTTTACATGCATTGACCCATTTCACTTTCATGACAGTTCTATGCAGTATGCATTATTATCATTCTTTTGCCGATGGGAAAACTGCAGCAAGGTGAGGTTAGGGAACTTGGCCAATATCAGACACCTAGCAAATGGCAGAGCTAGGATTTAGGGCACCCTGCCTTCATATCTACACTCCTAATCACTACCTCATACCATATTATGTTTGCATAGTGGCTTCTAGCAAAATACATGACACGTAGAAATTACTCTGTTAATATTTATTTAACATGTGGATCCAGGATCTATGTTGAAGGTTATCTTTTGAGATAAGCACACATTGCTTCATTTTATAGCTGGGTACACTGAGGCTCAGTTTGCCTAAATAACTTAGAAAGGCCACAGATATAGTAAGTTGTGGCGCTGTGTCAGGAAATTGGGTTTCCTCTATTCCAGTCCAGAGCTGACTCTCTTGGTTGGTATGGGAGAGCACCTGAAAAAATATTTCTCATCATCAGAAACAGTCGTTTGGGACACTCGAGATTTTGTGAGGTACTGCCTTCACTTATAATTGCAAAAAAGGTAAGATAGCATTAGTTATTAATAATACTACTGTTATTACATGTGAGTGCCACTTTACAGTTCACAAGATGTTTTTGCAGACATTTTCATTTAATCTTCGTCATTGCCTGCCCTGACCCTGGACTTTAACACTAGGTTGATTCTTTGAGAAACATACCTCTGTAAACAAACATCCATTACAAACAAATATTCAATGCTACTAAATGTCTGCAGTTCGAGGCAATAACTTTGGTCCTTTCTTCTCTTTCCGAACGCCTCACATTACCTGTAGTTTGATTTTACCTTCTTAGTGCTTACTTTTATTCCATCTTCATCCCATCCAAAAATACCTCTTTTCCTGACTCAGTGCTTAGCATTTGGACCTCCACTCTCCTGCCCGGGTTCTAGTTGAATCTGTACTTTGTGTCTCAGAAGCTCACATATTAAAAGAATAAAGTCCCTGATTCAGGCACCATCTGTCCCAAAGCTGATGATCAGTCAGGCCAGCCTCAGCCCCAGTCGAGGCTATGGGGTTAAAATTCATGTATTCACAGATGAAGAAACACGCTCAGCAAGGTCATGCAACTTGCTTGAGATTGTAGCAGAGCTTGTTGGTTGTCTCTCAAAACCCGTTTTTTTTTTTTCATTATTCTTTATTATATGACTTGTGATTTTTAGCTGGGCACATGCCTGAAATAAGGCCCAGCCTCCCTTGAAGTTAGTTGTGGTCACATGGCCAAGTTTTAGGGAAAATTTTGTAAGTGGCAGGTGGATGTTGTGACACAGAGAACAGCTGCCCTACACACTCTTCTTCCTTTCTGATGGTTGGAGTGTGGACAGGGTGGCCTGGAGTCCAAGCAACTATCTTAAGACGTGAGGTGGAGGCTGCATGTTGAGGATCAGTATAATAGTGGTGCAAATATTCTATGAATCAAAATACAAATGCTCTTTCACAACATCCCTTCCACATCTCTGCTAAGATATTATCTAAGAAAATGTGAGGAGCTGGATCCCTTATGATCATTCTTACCTTATCTTGGATAGCTTACTTCTGGACTCTGTTATATTAGAAATAAATAGACTTCTATTTCGTCTGAGCCACTATTATTTTAGATTTATTTTTCGTCTCTCAGAGTTGACCTAAATCCTAACTGATATAAGACCACACAGCTAGTTCACAGTAGAGCTGCACTTAAGGTCAGTTCTTTTGACTCCAAATTCAGTTGTTTTTATTTTACCCTATGGAAACTGGAACCTTCATCCACCTCACTTTCAGGGGCTCCTGTGAAGATGAAATAAGGAAACACGTAAGAGAGCTCTTTGTAAACGGTAAGGCCTCATTTATATGCGAGCAGAAGCAACATTTTGCATTTGTGGAGAACCGTGGAAAAATACTTAATGTCTCAGCTTGCTTGTTGGTTGAACAGGTAGGGAAAAAAAATTTAAAAAGCAAAAAGCCATGTTGTGCTGAAGACCTGGATTCCGAATGAACCGGAAACTCCTTTGGCTGATTCTTGGGCAAAAGATGCCTTTCAAGTGGGGAAGGATGACTTACTCCTGAGCATCCAGGACCTCTCTGACTAGCTGTGGTTTAATGCTGCCCAAACTTTTGTGTAAATACACCTACAGCTTAAGTAAAATAGGAAGGATTGGGAATCTGAATTGCCCTGGTTGGGATATTCTCTGTGTCCAACATCTGCTCATGAAGGAAATTGTATTAGTAATAAGTCAAATTCCTAGTGTTGGAATTTGAGTTGCTTCAGTAGTGAGTGGCCAGGTTTTCAGAGGCTTGTTTGCTTTATGAAGAGTATCGAGGCAGTCTTTGCTGGCCAGAAGTCTCTCACCAAAGACCGATTTTCACACAGGCCTTTTCATAGTTTTTGCCTTGAGCCAGGTTCAAATACCAAGTAGTCTCTTGGGGATATTTTTGCAAGTTTGCTCTTTTTCCTTTTGCAATTGGCAAAGGGCAACAAAAGCCAATGCTTAGAGGGTATGCATATGCCCCGAACACTTTGTTGGGCTCCTTTGAAAGGTGTTGGGTTGCATCTCAAAGCAAACCACTGTTTTGGAATATGCTGAAGTTGTTTTCAGTCTTCATTGCATAATTCAGGACTGGTAGTGCCCCAGTGTGAAAAGATAGGATAAAATACAGTCATGACACAGAGATAGGTCAAGGAAGACAGAGACATAAAAATGCGATGAAGAAATCATGGTGATAATAATATGTAACATTTACTGAGTATATTTATGCACCAGGCACTGTGCTAGCACTTTACGTATGCTGTGGTAATTAATCCTCCTAATGATGCCACATGCCAGAATAACATTTAAAATATTTAAGAGCAAGTAGAACATAGATAGCATCAATGGGTGAAAATAAATGTTGCCTTAGTGCTGGGTCTGGGTCCTGGAAGCTCCGTGCCATGGCAGATACTAGCCCTATTGTGTCTGGATTGTGGAGGAGAGAATTAGGGTGAGAAGGAGAGTATGCTTACTGTGCCAGTCTTCTCCATTTGCTCCCCTCTCTGCTCCTCTTATCCCATCAGTTCTTTTTCTCTACTTCCCATTGCCTTCTAATCAAGCATTCTGGAGAGCGAGAGAATGGGTCTCCCACACGTGGACTATACTAGCAGGGACTTCCAGCTATGATCTTGAAATAAAGAATATGAACCTAACTTAAAGCAAGCTGGATTCAAAGAGCAGGGGAAAGGAGCATAAAAGGATTATCAATGATTTTCAGATCAACAGCTCTCAAACTGATCTCAAGATTCCTTTTAGTTTTAAAAAATATTGAGTACCTCAAAAAGATGTTTTTAAATCTTTATTTGTTATATATTAGAAGTGAGAGTTTTTGAAAGTTTATTAACACATTTAAAAGCAACAAGTATGATCACAGTTCTATTAAAAATCATCATTTTATATTTTTGCAAGCCTTTTACTTTGTTTTTTTCATTGCAAACATTTGTAATACTTGATTTAAAAGAAGACAGCTCCTCTCCTATCTGCTTCTGCATTCAGTCAGTGTGATAAATTGTTTTGGTTGAAATACATGTAGAAAATTCAATCTCTCTCACACAAACACACACACATAGTTGAACTTATAATCAGCTTTTCAAATAATTATTGATGTTCTTCTTTTGTACTATATCAACCTTCCAAGGATAATTTGTAAAATATTAGTGTGTAATCTGAAATGATATTGATAAACTTTTGATTTTCTATTATACTAAAAGCCATTGTTTATCTCGAGTTTTGAATGGATCTTTTACCTATGTTTGATTTTGTAATATTGTTCAATACTTGAAAATTTGGTTATTTGAATTATTCAGGTTTTCTAAATTAACACTAAGATTTATATTTGTTAATATCACCACCAACCTCATCAGAAAAGTCTGTAAGTATTTAGAAGCTGTCAATCTCATGGTGGAGGATACAGGGTTTCCAAAATTCTAATTTTGACTCAAAAGCTTGAATTTTATTATCGACAACAAATACCGTCATTTGTTTGCCTTGACTTGACAGCTTCACTTCATTCACTTTCAGGAAAATATTTGCCAAATACCCAAGTTTGATTAAATATAGTTTGTCAGTTTTTATTTTGAATAAAAATGACGTTCTGTGAAAAACGGAAACAAAATCAAAAAAGCAGTAGTTCAGCTTGCAACTCAAATAACTGCAGCAGTGTTTGTCCTGGAGACAACCATCAGACTTCGTTCTGTAGCCAAAGTGTTTTATGCATACTTCACATTTTACTACACAAAATATTAAAACGTGGCTTATAATCAAAAATTGAGATTAATAAAATCAATGTTTTAGTGCTTTTTCTAGGTTATTCTTAAGTGACACTGGCTTCTTTTCCTCTTTTAAAATTTCTTGCAAATATATAATGGTGAAAAATTGCTACTCAAATATGTAATAAAGATATTCACTCGGTTTTATTTTATTTATTTTATTTTATTTTATTTTATTTTATTTTATTTTATTTTGAGACAGAGTCTCACTCTGTCACCCAGGCTAGAGTGCAGTGGCTTGATCTCAGCTCACTGCAACCTCTGCCACCCGGGGTCAAGGGATTCTCCTGCCTCAGCCTCCCGAGTAACTGGAATTACAGGCAAACGCCACCATGCCTGACTAATTTTTGTATTTTTAGTAGAGGCAGGGTTTCACCATGTTGGCCAGGCTGGTCTCAAACCCCTGACCTCAGGTGATCTGCCCGCCTTGGCATTCCAAAGGGCTGGGATTACAGGTGTGAGCCACCACTCCCGGACTAACTCAGTTTTCATATTTGCAGCTACATCTTTAATTTCACAAGTTACTGTAACTTGTGAAAGTGGTGGTGCTGTGATTTATTTTACTGACTTTTCATTCAGCAGGCATTTTGAAAATGTCAACTCTACATGGTTTTATTAAGCTCTTAGTTATTGAGTGTCCTCCTTTAGCCAATGCAATATATAATTTATCCTATAAGATGCTTCAGTAGCTTTGTTTGTTTGTTTGTCTGTTTCTGAGATGAGGTCTTGCTGTGTTGCCAGACTGGTCTCGATCTCCTGGGCTTAAGTGGATCCTTCCAGGTAGAGAGGTGGGACTACAGGCATACATCACTGCACCTGGCTTGGCTTTTTCATGTTAGTTTGAAAAACTGTAACAGACAGTTGTTGGCATAAGGAGCTCATTGTGCATTCATTTAAAATATTTGGTTTTCTTAAATTCTGAATGATTGATCTCTAAATGGCACCTCAATTTAACTGTCACCATGATACTATTAAAAAAGTATGTGTTGCTTAAGACACAATAAAGTAAAACACTTTTTGTTATAGTATCACTTTTTATTTTAGTTTTTTAAACATAATTTTTTATATTATAGTTTTCTCAGTTTCTTTGGTGTAGATTCCTCTCTTGCATTGGTCAGAGAACACTGAAAAATCATTTTAATTTTTTTCAGAATGTTTAGATGTGGATTGAAATAGTATTTTAATCTCCCTTTTTAAGCAAAGGATTTATCTTGAAATACAAATGTAAGTAAGTACACAAATGAGTACTATTTCTTGTTGTGTTTTATGTAATTATAAGAAAAATTTTGGAATTTTCAACAAATGATTTTTTTGACAATAGTGAGATTACAATGATTTTAGCAGTTACAACCAAGTACAGCTAACAGGAGCACAGTAGAGGTTCTAGGAATAAATCTAGTTATCTCTGAAAATGTACAAATTTATTCTGTAGCACTACATCAGAAAATTCTAGATAATATAATATACAAATGCACATTCCATTAGCCATCAGAGTGATGACATTATTACATATTATAAAGAATTTGAAAAGGATTACTAAGGATTTCTGTATAGTTGCCCAAAACTGAGAATAAAAAGGTCAAATAACTTAATAGTACTACAAAAATAGTTTTGGCCTTATAGATCTCCTGAAAGGGTGTTACAGAACACGGGACTACATTTTGTTTGAAAGTATTACTAGAATTTTAGGTTGAAGTATTTTCATAGACTGAAAGAAACATAACATATGAATTGATCAATGTTATTAATTGCATTTTATCCCTCCCCAAAAGATATGCTGAAGTCCTACCCCTAGTACCTCAGAACGTAGCCTTATTTGGAAATAGGGTCATTGCCAATGTAATTAGTTAAGAGGAAGTCATACTAGAATGGGGTGAGCCTATTCTGATATGTTTGGTGTCCTTAGAAGAAGAGGAGAGAATCATACTGTAAAAAGATTGCCATGTGACAACGGAGACAGAGATTGCAGGGTTTCAGCTGCAAGCCATAGAATGCCAAAGATGGCCAACCATCACCAGAGACTAGGAGAGTGGCATGGAACAGACTCCGCAAAGCCCTCAGTAGGAACCAACCAACTCTGCTAACCTGGGATTCAGCCTTCTGGCCTCCAGAACTTCAAGACAATATAAACATCTTTTGTTTTAAGAGTTGCTGGTACTTTGTTGTAACAACACTAGGAAACTAATACAATTAGAACACAATTAGCTTATCCTAAAGAGCCATAGGTGAGATAGACATTCAGGGTCTGGAGGTCCATCCTCATTACCCAGCAGCTCTTGGGTTTCCACCAACAGATGTTACCATTGCCAGGGCCCTGGGAAACTGTTTCACTCTTTGGAGTCCTGGGGCCGTTTAAAAGGAAAAACAGCCCTCCCTTGCTCACAGAAACCTAAACTAGTATACTAATGTTCTCTTGATGGCTGCCTGGATAGTATGGGACCAACACATAGGGTCTGAGGCATGTTTTTTCTCTAGCCTAGCTTCAAAGTGGATATTCTGAATAATGCTTAAGGCAGGAAGAAAAAAATAGCGTTCACTTTCATCACTCGTCCAGCTGAGACCTTCATCCTGAACCCATATGTTTGCCTCAGGAGATCTCTTTTTATATTCTCCCTAGAAATCTTCCATATTTTGTGACATTCAGTTTGACATTTTGGGGTTTGGTTTTCTCCCCTGTGTCTAACATTCATTGATTATATCAAAATCAACCTATCAATTTACCAATCAGTAAAGGGACCAGTGAAGGCCAATTTCCCTTAGGAAAAGTTAACTGCAGATTATCACCAGCTGGCTGTGTTTAATAGACAGGGAAACTCAAATGACAGAGAAAGACACTTACATTGATTAATACTGGAACACAAAGAGAAAATAAATACTATCCAGAAAAGCACCTATTGCTTTAACAGGCAGCCCCTCCTCCCTCCCATAAAACAACCTCGTTTCTATTGAAGCTGTCTTCAACATGAGACCTCCCAATGACTTTAGCTTCAGAGGTTAGGAGCTTTCCCCTGCAACAAAACACAGCCTCATGCCTTTTTTTCCTCCTTTTTTTTTTTTTTAACTAATTCATGGTCACTACATGTGGGTTACCCTGGTATTACTCTTTCAGTACAGACACAAACTATTTTGCCACAATTAATGTTTTGGTCAACAATGTGCAGACTTAAAGCCCTGAGTTATATGACTAGGCAAATAAAACCAGACCACAAAATTTGGTCTACCCTGGTTGGCTATGATTCACCCATATGGGCAAGCCAGCAGCAGGCTTGCTGCTATCCCAACAACCCTAGGAAAATCAGACTGTCATATTATACTTCTTTGTCCCTTTATACAGATGCAGAGTCAGTCTGTTGAAATTGTGGAGCTCAAATATTTAACTTGTGTAATGCAGTGGAACAATTTCAACAGGTAGAGATTAGTCAAGTATCCAAACTGAAAAACATTCACACATCACTTAGAGAAGTGTGAGGTTCTGGCCATTATCGCAGGAAGGGAGCAGCTTGGGAATCCATGATATTTACGGATTCCAAAAAATTAGTTATAATAGGTCTCTCATTTTTTAGGAGGCTCAAACTGAAAACTGAAAATTATTGATTTTATGAATAAATATATTTTCTTAAATGATTTAGAAAGCTCTGTTTATTCATTTACCGACAGTGTTTAGAATATATAGTAGCCAGTATGTCTGCAGATATATTTATGTTGGACTGTTTGGCTTGGCTTCACCTCTGTAATAATTTATAACAGTTTCAATGTAAACCCACCACTGAACAGGTCAAGAAGGTCCCGGATTTTAACCATCGTCATTGTAGATAAACCCCCAGCACTGTTCCCACCACAGAGTTCCAGCTCATCCCTCACTATCAGGCCTGTGAAAAGTTTTCACTTAGAAAAGTTTAAATGTTAAGGAATTTTAATTCATTTTCTTGTTTCACATCTTTGTGTTCCCTTTTAAAAGCAGGTTATATTTAGTTTTAAGAAATAGATCTTTAGAGACCCTATTGAATTAAAAATTTTATTTTCTCATAATTTTTAAATTGATGAAAAAGGCTAATCTTTATGCATTTACTTATGCTGCATCTGAGTAATTGACAGATACTGGCCTTAAAAACTGAGAAAATAACTGACTTTCAGACATTCTCTTAATATGTATCATATTCAATCAGCTGATGAGACTCATCAGTGTTTGGACTATAGTTTTGCTGTCATTAATTTTTCTGGATTTTCTAGATATTTTATATTAGATTTATGTATACTTCTAGATATAATATTGACAGACTCTTACTGTCAAAACATCTTTATTGTTAATATCTTATATTTCAGTTATGAAATCAGTAAAACTCCTTTAATAAAATTTAAAAATGTTTGTTTTAACTACCCATATAATATATGTATTATTTTGGCAAGTAGAAGAAATAGTGTCTTTCCCAAGGAAGAAAATCCAACTTTTTAAATAGTTTACAATATGCATTTGAGACAGAATGAGCATTTTAGAGGGAGATTAAACTGGTAAGAAAGGACTACTTAGCAGTGAGCAAAATGTATAGAGTCCTGGATCTTATGGTGAATAATCCCTGTAAAAGATGTTTCATAATTAGGAAACTTTTATATCACTAGTGTGTTGACAAACTGGTTGTCACACTCTGTTTAGGTAACATTTATTGTTCCTACATTTGTTCATCTACTTATTCAAAAAATATTTATTAGGCATCTATTCTAAATTCTGGCAGTATTTTCTTCTTGCATGGTTTTGGAAAGTAGGCGTTGTTACCTCAGGTTTGTCTTGCTCTGTCGCCCAGGCTGGGGTGCAATGGTGCAATCTTGGCGCACTGCAACCTCCGCCTCCCCCGGTTCAAGTGATTCTCCTGCCTCAGCCTCCTGAGTAGCTGGATTTACAGGCATGTACCACCACGCCTGGCTAATTTTTGTATTTTTAGTAGAGACGCAGTTTCACTATATGTTGGCCAGGCTGGTCTCGAACTCCTGACCTGAAATGGTCCACCTGCCTCATCCTCCGAAAGTGTTGGGATTACAGGCGTGAGCCGCCGCGCCTGGCCTCTAGTTTTACAGATGATGAAAGTGAAGATCTGAGAGATTACTTAAGTTGCTCAATATTCACACAGCTAGGACACAGCAGAGTAGAGACTTGAACAAATACAGGCAATTACAGTCTGTCTGTTTCCAGAACAACGTCGGGTGGTTGTAAAGCTGGGTTCGAAATTAAACAGATCAGTACATGAATCCTGGTGAGTCTACTCGCCAACAGTGTGACCTTGGTCCAAGTTGTTCAACCACTTAAGACTAGTTTTCTCCTGTTTACATTTGCATTCATTTTTTCCCCAATCAGCTGAAGACCCAAAAAGCTAGGTTGAGCGTGGTTGCTCACGCCTGTAATTCCAGCACTTTGGGAGGCCAAGGCAGGCAGATCACTTGAGGTCAGGAGTTCGAGACCAGCCTGGCCAACATGGTGAAACTCCATCTCTACTAAAAATATAAAAATTAACTAGGTGTGGTGGTGGGCACCTATAATCCCAGCTACTTGGGAGGCTGAGGCAGGAGAATCACTTGAACTGGGGAAGCAGAAGTTGCAGTGAGCCGAGACTGCACCACTGCACTCTAACCTGGGCAACAAAGTGAGACTCCATCTCAAAAAAAAAGAAAAAAAAAATCCAAAAAGCTATACGCTGAGTGTGGGGCTGGATCTAGGAGTCTTTAACTCTGGGCATTAAACTTGAGAGGTAAAAGGAAGTTCATGATTACTGACTGGTTCACCAGGATAAGATATTCCTTAAGAATCTAAAAATTAAAAAACAAAAACTATAGCATTAAAATTAGATTTGTAATATTTCATAAAATTAACTAAAAAGAAAAACATAATAATAATCGAATTTTCTACTTTTTTCCACTATCGACCCCTAGTATTTTTCCACTAACTACCCTCTCTATATATGTAGATGCCTGTGTGTGTGTGCATGTATTTATACAAGTAGAATCACAGTATAATTTTCATAAAAACTGTGATGTAGATATAATATTTCCAAATGCATAATTTTAATGGCTATACAATATTGGATATATGGATGGACTATTCCTCATTTAATGACTATCAAATTGATAAAACTTTAACTGCAAGAAACATTCTTATGTATTTTCTTACTTGTATATTAAGCATCGCAGTAATAAATCTTGGAAATGAGATGTCTGAATCAATGTGTATGCCTCATTGAACTATTAATGCAAAATGCTCTCTAGAAAAATTGTGTGAATTTATACTAAGTATCCATTTTCTATTAACACTAAGTTTCTGTACCTTTAAAAACCTTTTGCCAGTATAATATGGGAAAAATTATAACTTTAAAAAAACTATTTACTTAGCACAATGAGAATGAATATCTTTTAAAAACATGCTTTTTATTTTAGAACAATTTTAGATTTACAGAAAAAATTTGAAAATAGAGAATTCCCAGACCTATGTCAAATATTATTAACATCTGACATTAGTATGGTACAGTTGTTAAAACTAATGAACCAGCATTGATACATTATTATTAACTTAAGCCCATGCTTTTTTCAGATGTTCTTAGTTTTTACCTAGGTGTCATTTTCTGTCCAGGACACTATATTACTCTCTGTAGTCATATCTCCTTAGTGTCCTCCTCATCTTAAGAGTTTCTCAGACTTTTGTTGTTTTTGATGACCCTGACACTTTTGAGGCATATTTGTCAGATATTTGCAGAATATCTCTTCATTGGGATTTGCCTGGTATTTTTCTTATTATATTGAGATTATGTGCACAACAAGAGAGGTGAAGTGCTTTCATCAGAGTATATCCAGGGCACATGCTGTCAACATGACTTATAAATGCTGGTGTTAACCATGTTCGCCTGGAAGAGGTAATGTTGGTCAGTTTCTGCACTATGAAGTTACTCTGTTTTTCTCCATTTCCATACTGTACTCATTGGGACGAATTCACTATGAATAGCCCCACACTTAGGGAGAGAGAAGTTACCCTTCATCTACCTGAGAACTAGGTATCTACATAAATTATTTGGAGTTCTTCTGAAAGAGAGATTTGTCTATTATACATTTATTTATTTTTTCATTCATTTATATATTTATAACAGTATGGCCTCATGGATATTTATTCTATACTTTGTGTTATTTGATCCTATTTTATTTAATATTTTGCTCAAATTGTGTCAACTTTGGCTATTGGGAGCTCTTTCAGTTGGCTCTTATGTCATATTAATATGACCTCAGCTAAATTCCTCCCTCCCTCCCTCCCTCCCTCCCTCCCTTCCTTCCTTCCTTCCTTCCTCCCTCCCTCCCTTCCTTCCTCCCTCCCTCCCTCCCTCCTTCCTTCCCTAACTCCCTTCCTTCTTCCTTCCTTCCTTCCTTTTTTCCTCCCTCCCTCCATCCCTCCCTCCTTCCCTCCCTAACTCCCTTCCTTCTTTCCTTCCTTCCTTCCGTCCTTCTGAGCATTTGCTTTTATTTGCTGGCACTACAAGGTGTTCCAGGCTCATCTTTTATATTTCCTGCCCAGAATGAAAATATTTTAATATGTAATTCCAGTATTACTGTTTTTCTGAGAGTTTTTTCATTTAGTTTATTTGCTTATTTTTTCATTAAGATATTTGTCTGTTTATTGATTGATTTTAAAGATTTTTAAAAACACCTTTAAGGCAATTAAATGGCCTTAAATGAAAAGCTGCAATACAGTTGTTAAACTCCCACACTGGGATAGTTATAATAGTGGTAGTTGTGGGTGAATGGGTAAGGGAGAAGGGAGAGAGAAAGAGAGAAAGAGAAATTTTCTTTCTTAAACTATTAATCTTTAGGTAATGTTCTGCTTTTATCATGCCCTTATCATCTAATACAATTAATTGTTTGTTTCCTACATGTATGGAATATTGCTCTTTCTGTCACAACGTTAAAAATATATTTTTATTTATTTTCTCCTGGTGTAATGGAAAGTGCACTGCATTCACAGCCATCACTTATTGGAACATCTATTTTTTACTAAATAGAATGCTGGCCCTTTTATATGTATTATTAGTAAAGGTCACAAGAACTCTGAAAGGTATGTGTACGATTAGCTTTGCCATACAAATAAGAAAATCAGGTCTTCAAGAGCATGCATTGCACAAGGTCAAACTTTTACAACATTGCAGATTTGGGATATAAACCAACAATTCCCTGACTGCGCTAACTATGCTCTTTGTTCTTTTCCATGCTGACTAATTATCAGAAGATATAGATAGATATAGATATAGATATAGATAGATATAGATTTTTTTTTTTGACAGAGTCCTGCTCTGTTGCCCAGGCTGGAGTGCAGTGGCACAATCTCGGCTCACTGCAACCTCCAACTCCTGAGTTCAAGTGATTCTCCTGCCTCAGCCTCCTGAGTAGCTGGGATTACAGGTGCATGCCACCATATCCAGCTAATTTTTATATTTTTTAATAAAGATGGGGTTTCACCATGTTGGTCAGGCTAGTCTTGAACTCCTGACCTTGTGATCTGCCTGCCTTGGCCTCCCAAAGTGCTGGCATTACAGGCGTAAGCCACCACACCCAGCCTATATGTTTTTAATTTTAGTAAGAAACATTCAATCTGCTTCAACATCAGGAATTCATTTGTCATTGTTAATTTCTTCATTATAAAATGAACTACTAGAAATAACACAGAATATAGTGTTTGTCATTGAAATGTGATGTTAGGTAATTGGGTAAACTGGCCATACAGTTTACGCTTACTGTTGCTTCTGTGTCTGGTGCTGGGACTGAATTCAGCAGGGCAGAAAGGAAGGAGGATCTGTGGGCCTAGCTATTGCTCCATGGTAACAAGGGAAGCAAGCAAACCAGTGACAACTGACACTACCCCAACCAGCAATCCCATTACTGGGTATATCCCCAAAGGATTATAAATCATTCTACTACAATGACACATGCACATGTATGTTTATTGCAGCACTATGTACAATAGCAAAGACTTGGAACCAACCAAAATGCTTATCATTGATAGACTGGATAAAGAAAATGTGGCACATACACACCATGGAATACTATGCAGCCATAAAAAAGAATGAGTTCATGTCCTTTGCAGGTACATGAACGAAGCTGGAAACCATCATCCTCAGCAAAGTAACACAGGAACAAAAAACCGAACACCACTTGTTCTCACTCGTAAGTAGGAGTTGAACAATGAGAACACATGGACACAGGGAGGGGAATAGTGATGACACACTGGGGCCTATCAGGGGGTAGAGGGCAAGGGGAGGGGGAGCATTAGGACAAATATCTAATGCATATGGGGCTTAAAAGCTAGATGACAGATTGATAAGTGCAGCAAACCACCATGGACATGTATACCTATGTAACAAAACTGCACGTTCAGCACATGTATCCCAGAACTTAAAATAAAATAAAATAAAATGAAATAAAATAAAAATATGGCTGAAGCTTTACTTTTGCCTTCAAACTTGGCTCAAAATTCTGTCATGGCCACCCTAATCCAGACCCTCAAAAGTAAGGAGATTCTATGAAACAGAGCTCCTGCTTAGCTAAGTTGACACAATACAAATAGTCACTATTTTGTTTTGCATTCTTTGAAGTAGAAACTGTGGGACAATTGCTCACTATCCATCTTCTCTTTTGTTGACACCAACGGACCCCTGATTTTCATTCAGAGTAATAATGTTTACATCTAAAATAAAATAAAAACAAAACAAAACAAATAAAACACCATCCTCCTTTGTGGGTGGCCCTGATTGGCAATGGTAATTTGTGGTAATGACAATGAGTTCTAGTCAATAAAATGTAACCAGAAATCACTTTGTAAAACTTATACAGAGCTTAGGCTCATATGTTCCATACCTTTTGTCCTTTGCCTCTCTTATCTCTTTTTGAAAGACTGATACAATGTTGGAAGCAAAGCAGTCATTTTCAGCCCTTTTGCAACCTCGGTGAGATAAGCATGAAAACAAAAGCCACACACAGAATGATGAAGCAGAATGGCCATGGACCATGTGTCCTTCATGAAATAATAAAGCCACTGAATCAGCCATCAAGCGCGGTATACCTATCTTCTTGTTTTGTGCAAAGATTAAAACTTCTATTTGGCTAAGTGAATGTATTTCTTTTCTGAAAAATGCCACTGATCATATACTTCATTGACACACCATTGTAGATAAGAAATAAACAGAACTATTAATAATATGGCATGAGTTAATAAAGAATATTTGGACTTTGGTGGGCTATACAGTATTTGTTTTATTGAGAAATGCTGGAAGGGGGCATTCTACATGCAAAGCAATTTATCTAGTTGAAACTAAAGAAGAAAGTAGTGGTGATGGAGTTGGAATGCTATAGTAGGAGAAACTATTAGATAGATTTTTTTATTTATTGGAATGGGGAAGTCAGGCATTTTAAGTCTGCACAGACTACTTTTGGTAATGAGGTATTAATCACAAACATTCATAAGAATATGAGAGAAATAAGGGATATCATCTCTTTAGCTCTTCCGATACTCTGGGCTCTGTGTTTGCAGACTGGAATATATGAAAGATATGAAGAACTGAAATAGCACATCCATATTATTTGATTCATGCCCCGCATCCAAGTCACCTTACTTCTCTTTGTTTACTTAATATTTATTCTTTGCAAAAGGCTTGATTTCATCAGGCAGGTTTGTCACTGCCCTATACAAATGCCTTTATTGGAATGAGATTAGCACCAAGTCATTTCAGATATGGCTGACCTCTGTCTTGTCCACCCCTACCTAGTTAAATTTAGTTCACTTATGGCTTCAATCACTTGTGAACAGGGAAGCAAAATTGTTTTCTTTCATAAGTGTCATAAGCCTTAAAATTTGTTAAAGAGTTAATTAAGTTATTTTTTTTGAAAAATAAAAGGCAGTCTTAGTTATGGTAATCTCCTGAGCCCCATAAGATCTGCCTATAGTGGGTCAAGTACAAGGATATTGTAAAGTGAAAGTGGAGAGTCAGTAGAGACAGAGAGAGTGAGCACATGTTCAGAAGCAGGTGGATGACTGCTTCTGAGAACAATAGCTAAGAGGAGGCAAGAAGTGACGGGATCAACCTCCCAAATGAGCAGGGTGGCTGGAGCTCACTTCTTGTTGAGAGTGCAGATGGTGTGGAAGCTAGTCTCTAACATGGCCCAAATGATTTCCACATCTCAGTACTAACTCCCTAGTGTAGCCCCCATTGAAATTACACGAATGTCAATCTATGTGGCCAGTAGTATGTGGTAGAAGTTTTAGTATATTATTTCCATGATTAATTTATAAAATGCTGTAGCATCCCTCTTAGGTGTACTCTCTCTCTCATCACTTTGTTTGTTAGGACAGGCACGCTGGTGCTTCTTCCTCCTCTTATAAGGATACTAGTCATATCGGATTAGAGCTTTACTTGTATAGCCCAATTCAGTCTCGGTTACATTTTTAAAGGCTGTATCTCAAAATATATTCATGTTGGAAGTTAGGGCTTCAGTATAAGGTTTTGAGGGGACACAGTTCAGTCCATAACACTTTGGGGGAATCCAGCTACCATTTCATGAGAATACTCAGACAACCTAGGGAGAGGCCTACATTGTGAAAACCAGAGGTCAATAGCCCAACCAATAACCACATGAGAGAGCTTGGAAGAGGCTCCCTCTGCCCTGTCAAGGCTTCACCTAACTGCAGTTCCAGTTGATAGCTTGACTGCAACACCATGGTAGACCCTGTCTACCCATGTCCAATATCATCCAGCTAAGTCAGTCCTGGATTTCTGTCCTTGAAACTCTATGAGATAAATGCTTGTTGTTTTAATCTTCTAAGTTTTGGGGTAATTTGTTGCATTGAAACAGATAACTGATACCAATGGGTATGGAAAGAAGTAGATATACAGATGAGAATATTATTGGTTAACTAATGCTAGTTGGTCTCAGATTTTCCATAAATAAGAGGATAGCGATTTTAGTAGAAGGATTAGACCTGAATGATGAGTTGGGAGTTAGCACAATGAAAAAGAACCACAAAACAGAAGAGTAGAAAAAGATCCCTGTGGGTCCAGCTGATGTTGCCGACCATCCTTCTGAGGTGTCCAGCCACCTACATGTAGAGTTGGGGTTTTGCACCTTAGAAGTGGTAGAAGGCAGAGAATACAAAGGGCTTGAGGATATTGATGAACAAGAACTATAATCCATCATGGATACTCTGCTTAACTTTTGCTGAAGATTCCTCCACAGTTCGCCATGTGTACATCTTGTGCATGCCTGCTTCACTTTGACACAGGGGTATGGACTCATCTGGATACTTGCCTGCTCTTGAGGGTAGCATCTTACTTTTTTGTTCTGGTCTCTGTCATCCTGGGCTTATCACTGCTTTCTGAACTCGCATTCTAACAGCACTCTCAACAATCCTGTGAGGTCTGCAAGTCATGGACTGTTTTCCTGAGTTGAAGCCCAGGAAGATTAAGTGATTAATCTAGACTTGCACAGCTAGCCAGTGGCAGAACCAGGCCCAAGACTTGGAACTTCTGGCTCCTTTTCTTATACCATGGCTTTTAAATTTCTTGTTTAGGTTTTACTTATTCTCACTGTAGAGGACCAGACACAACAGGTACATTGGGAACAGGCCACTGAAAGATGAGCAAATTGAGCTGCTTTTAGGATTTGTGCATCCTAATATCATAAAATATTTTTCTAACATTTTGGGTTTGGCATAGCACATTGTGCCAACATTCCTTTCCTTTCATTTTTAAACCCACATGTATTTTCAGGGAAATTAATCTCATATGTTTCTGATTCATTTACTGTATAACTCATCAAAATATTGTTTTATAACAGTTCTTGGCAGTCCATGAAACCATTTAAAATATAGACTTTTCCCCTCTTCCTACCGTAGAAGCCATGTTTTACCAAGAGCACAGGACAAATTAACTCCAAAGGGTTTTCTGGATAACCTTTACATGAACACTTAAAGACTCCATTGGGTTTTCTGTGACCATCTAGAATGCAAGTCAACAAATATCCACCGAACATGCACGATGTGTATGTGAAATGTGTTGGAATCTAGAGGTATAAAGATAAATGAAAGGCGGCCCTGGGTTTTCAACGACTGCAGTGATGGAGTTAGAGAATGGTGACAGTCAAAATATTTGTTAAGCACTTTAAATGTGCTTGCTACTGGGGTAAGCCCTTTATAAACATCTCATGTAATGCTCTCAACCACTATATATGTTGCTGTCCCTATTTTACCTATAAGGAAACTGACACTTGGGTAGTTTATCAAGTCAAATCCTACAGTGGTTGGCAGTGGATCCAGGATACAATCTCTGGCAGTTTGGTTGTAGAGTTCAGTCTTAAGCTGTTATATAGATTAAGAAAGGAAGACCAGAGAGGCTGAGCTTCGTGCCTAATTTGTTGGAGGTAGAGATGGAACTTCAGTGAGTTTCATTACCATTAATGACATATAATTTACTTCTCTTTAAACTTTAATTTTGACCACAAGCTTATTTCCTTCTGGGTTCTGTGTTTGTATTGGAGGAATTCTTAGGTAAAGATCATGATCATGCAACAAGAAGTCCTGCTCATGCCTTGTGCCTGGCTTACCTGACATGTCGGCTCCATAATTACGTGAGCAAGTGAGCCTTCTCATGTTATGAGGCCCTCTAAGAAAAACTCTATTATGTGCACACTTTACAGAACAATCCACAATGTGTTCTCTCTAAATTAATTTAGAGAGAGTAAAAACATCATTACTTATATTAATATTATACTAAGAAGATTTTGAGTATTTTCATGTATTTTGAATGTTTCTATATGCCAGACATTGCCAGATGCTTTCTTTAAATTACTCAGTTTTATTCTCACAAGAGCCCCCATGAGGTACATAGAGTTAGTCCCTCATTTTTCAGAGGAACTGAGGGACAGTGCAGTGAAGTAACCATTAAGAAGCAGTAATCTCTCATATTCGGTGGCATGGGATTTGCAAGTGAACTAATGATAAAGCATGATTAGGAATAATCTGGCTAGTTATGGTATGGAATTATGCATCTTTAGAATATTGAAGTTTTATGAAATTATAAGATATTTGAGATGAAAAAGACCTACCTTAGGGAGCTGATGCTTCCCAATGGGCAATCTGAGAAGTAGTAGTATAAAAATAAGAAAAATTTTGTATATACATATGTGTGTGTGTATGTATATATATGTATGTATAATTTACATAAAATTTATAAGATTTGTATATGTGAATATATGTGTGTATACATGTATATATATAGTCTGATGATGTATAATAATTAAATAAGCACTAATCCAAGGTCTAGTACATTAACAAAGCCTTTCCATGCACCTGTGGGTCCCTGTCCTAACTCCACTCCATGGTAACCAAGACCAGGTAATCACTGTGTTTATTCTTGTTCTTCCTTTTTCATAAAATAATTTAATGCCATATATATATACATATATATATAAAATAAATAACATGTTGTCTAATGTCACTTATTTTTGAGCTTTTTATAAATGGTGGATATTCTATATATTCTTCAGTGACTTCTTTACTCTAGATTATATTTCCCAGAATAAACTATGTTTTGTGCAAGGAATTATATTTCAGTCATTTTCACTGTCTTGTAATATTTTAGAGAATATATATATATTTTTATATATATATATGTAGTTTGCCATGTTTATTATTAGTAATTGTCATTATGGTCATTAGGATTATCTCCTTTCTTTGTATTTTGTTATCAACTTTTAAAAAATATGCTAATTATTGTAAAAGACTTTGTTGCTTGAGGGCAAGAGTTTCTCGTAGTAATATGATTTATACCTGCTGCTTATGCAAATGTCCACAAATGTAAAATAATGCTAAATCATTCTAAACTTGTTATTTTAATTTACACTCCCAGTAGAAGAGTATAAGAGTTTCTTAATTCTGTAGCTATGTGAACTATTATTTACTTTTTGTCAATTTGGTTGCTGTATGATCTTAATTTTTATTTCCTTCTGATACTATTGAAGTTGGACATCTTTTCAATCTTATTGGGCATTTCTGTTTTAGTCAAGATCTAATGAAAAATACAAAACTGACTTCAAGTATTTAAGCAGAGGATATTATTGCAGAGCATTAGTTACATAGGCAATGGAGTTGCCAAGAGTTGAACAAGAGATTCACAACATCACAAAGCACTGTAACCCCTAGGCTGCCTGGCAGACAAAGGCAGGAAATCTTGTAATCAGCACCAATGACCTGGGGCCTCTTCAGCTCCCTTGTGAATCTCTGGCTTAATGTTGAGTCTTGGATTCAGCTCTCTCATCTGTCCTAAGGACAGAAGAAACCTAAGGGACAGTGAGAAAGTAGTGAGTTCAATAGTTTGGAGGTCTAGTGAGGGTAAAGAACTGACAGGAGGGTCACTAGAGCAAGGACACCCAAGAATGGAAATGGGGATCAGAAAATTCAATCTTTAAATGAAATATTTTGAATGAAGTGCAGTTCCTGGTGACAACACTGTGCTTATGACCCATAGGAGTGAATATGTAAAGTCAAGTGGAAAGAAAAGTCATCGGAGATTAGGAAAGTGAGGAATGGAGAGGTGAACAGGGCCACTGTGTTGTACAACTCCAGGGGGAGCCCTTCACATAGTCAGCCTGACCCTGTTTAGGCTAAGACACAAAGGTCCTCTCCCACATACACACAAGTATGTGAAAGTAGAAATGTTTCCTTTTTTTGTTTTGGTCAACACTGTATCCCTAGCAACTAGAACATGGTCTGTCAACAGGTACTCAATGAATTTTTGTGGGATGAATGAATTAAGGCTGATGTCAGTGGCAATGAGAACAAGATAATTAAATTCACAGCTAAAGGCTTTAATAAATGAGGGAAGTTGACTTGGAGGTCAGTAGATGACAGCAACAAATTGGCAATGATGGAGTTAAAACAGAATGGCCTGACCTTTATAAGCAATGGGAGTTCCTTTGCTTTTGGTGTGTGTGAGGTGGATAGTGACCTAGAAGCTGTAATGACAAGCCAACCCTCTCCTAAGCCACATGAGATGTGAGATAAAAGATGGTTCACTTGAAAACACTGTAGGAGAAATGAACTCAGAAGTCGGAGTCAGGTAGATTTTTAGGTAAGACAGTAGAGTAAATGTTCTGGGAGGAGACCAAGGATCAAGTAGAATTTACTGATTATAGATGGGTAGTTCCAAGGCACCACAGACAGCAACAGGAGGGAGGATATGTTGGTCAGAGTCCGGACAGAAAAACAAATTTGACTCAGATGGTTCAACTTAGAGATTTTTAATGACGGAAGACCATTTAGCCATGTGTAGGCAGGGTTAAGGAAACCAGCTAGAAAAGTGAAAGTATCCTGAGACTAGCAATGATTGACAGCCATTACTATTCCTGAGTCTGAAGTGGCAAGGACAGGAAACTGTGAAAGAGCCCAGTGAGAGCCAGAATCATAGAGGCAGAAATGCCTAAGGGAACAGAGGTATAGAGCCACTGCCTGGACCACAGCAGAGAGCCAGGGAGGAAGCAGGGGAGAATAAGGCCCCCCTCCATTCTGTCTACCTAACCCATGATTTCCTTCTTGGATCTTTCAATGGCTGTACTCACCTGCAAATTAGAGGGCAGGGAGCCTGGAAGCTGCCATTCATAGGAGTTTGCTTCTAGGGCAAAAGTGGGGCAGATAAAAGCAAAGCATGCATTTGGGGTGGTGGTGGTGGGAGAACATAGACTAGCCAGCAAAGAGGGAAAAGAAGGAGGACTGAGTAAGAGGAAGGATAAATAAAGAACACTAGAGATGGGAGTCTGGCTGGTAATAAGGGGCTGAGTTAAAGTTGAGTGGGGAATGAGATGGTTTGGAGTATGCACTAAATGTGCTAGAGAGGGTGCAAGCACTCCTCTCCTTGCTTTAATAAAATCTAGCTCACTCTGAGGAGTCTACCTTTTACTTCATGTCTTTGTGATGTATTCGCTGGGAGCTCATGCTTTCTTAAGTACTCATTAGAAACATGTGCTATAGTGGAGGCTTTGGAGCTGGGACATGGTCATGTTCTACCATTCCTGGACAAGAACAGAAATGGATAAGGGCAGGGCCATGCTGATTAGAGACAGATGTTCCAAACTGCTCCAATTGCTTCCCAATTGTACCTCCAGAGTGCTACAGAAACCCTGCAATATACTTCCACCTGGAAATAACACAAGCCATTTGGCCCAGCTAAGCATGATCACTTCGTAAGTCTTTTCCATGTCAAAGACTTTCTTTTGCTCACCATCACAATGCTGCTTCAGTCTATCATCCCCTCCTAAGTAAAATGTGTCCTTTAATATGCCCTAGATTACCACATATTTCATGCAGTTTTCCTGTTAAAATTCCCAAATAGAAATGAACCTGTTTTTCTAATTAAATGGACCTAATTAAAATGGGTTGCTTTTAATTATGATCTTGTCCTTAATTAATTAAATTGAAAATCAAGTAATTGATTACTGGAGATCCTATAATGAGAAGAACACACTGCAGTATGTAGAAGACCCAAGTTCTGCTCTAGAAAGCTAGGGATCTCTGTATGTGTCTACACAATGACCTTTGTGTAAAAGAGATTATTATCTTGGCAAGGAAAGAAATGTCAAGGCACTTAGGATGATGGTGTCATTGGGGAAAGGGCCTAACATTTAATATTATTCACTGATACATTCCATTCCAAAGGTTTGCACTTGAAACTTGGAGTTTCTTCATCTGTAAGAGGAAAGTAATACTACCTATAATGCTTAGGATTATAATTCCACTTCCTCTAAGCAGCCCTACCTCATTAAGGGATATTTGGTAATACGTTAGGTGTTTTTTGTTTTTATCAATGATGAGGGATGATGCTGGCATTAAGTGTTTGGGGAAAGCATTAAGCAACATTCCTCAGTGTGAGTACAGTCCTGTCCAATGAAGTATTGTTTCATCCAAAATGCTAATAGTACTCCCATTGGGAGGCACTACATCAATTACATACAAGCAAGGGGTTTTTCTGTCTCCTGGTTCTGTGTTTTTCAGCCAGCAGTTGCTTCTCCCCATTCATGATCTATGCTCCCACCCTCACTTCTCCTATGGGTCCCTGGTCACTTTTCTGCTGGCTGCAGTTCCTACTGATGGTGTGAGGGATATAGTCTGACCTTTGGAGTTGGATCTATTTAAGTAAAATTTCCAACTCTGCTACTCCTTGGCTGTATGCTTTTGACAAAATCTATCTAACTGTTCTTAGTTTTAAAATACTTCTTCAAAGAAGATATTTAAGTGCATCTTATTAGTCTTGTATCCTTTTGGGGCTCTAGCAGAGTATGCACAAATTTAAAATAATTTCTGACTCACAGAGGTCTTATGAAAATTAAAGAGATGATATCTGCAAAGAGCTTTATGTAGAATATGACACATGGAAGGCATCGAATAAATGGTAACTATTGTTTCCTGTCTGCAGAGTGAATGTATCTGGTATTTCATGCCATGGTGAGAAACTCAACAGTTAGGCCCCAGAATATCTAGTAGATCCTAGCAACAGTTTGAAAATTTTTGGCAGCTAAAGGAGGCAAATATAAGTTAAATTTTATAAATCTGAATAATGAAATCATTTTAGAGGTGGCTGAAGGTTAAGAGGCTGAATTGAGGAGGAAATGTTATTCTATCTGAATGCATTCACCTAAATGTTATTCTATCCGAATGCATTCACCTAATCATACACATTTTAGGATAATGCCAGGTTGTATTCTCCTGAATAGAGGATTTTATGTCTAATTTCCACCACTTGCTTGCACAGAATGGCATCCTATGTAATAGTTCCACTATGCTATCTTACCCTTGCTGAAAGCTCTAAAGATGGAGCATTCAGGCTTTATTTTGAACTTCCTAGATCGAGAAAACGTTCCCAAGCCCAAAATGTTGTTGTAGCATATTTGAGTGTGGATTTTAACAAAGTACAACTCTTCTGAAATAATTAACCAGCACTAAAATGTTCACTCTTCAAGTTAGACTTTTGTCATTCTTGAAACAGGAAATGGTTCTCTGCAAATATTTAGAAATGCTGTGGAAACTCTGAAGTTCACAGCCATGGCAACCCTCAGGATTTCAGGCTGTAAAAGGCATCATGCCTTCCTTAACATAATTATTTAATTTCCAAATATTTGTCATAAGTGAAAATATGGGGGCTGTCTTAGAAGAGGCAAGCTCTTCCAGTCCATTTTCAGAAGGCCCTGGTTGGCCTCTGACCCCCCACAGTCCTATAAACAGCAGCAGAAATTCCCTTTCCACTTAAACTGCATCTGCTAGGCAAGGTTTCAATAAAGCAGCAATTCATGAAAAGGTTTCCCCCTTACTACAAGTGTCAAAGTTCTCCTTGTTTAAGCTAACTGTTGGCAAAGTGTGCCTGTCCTCAGCTGTGAACTTTGCCTCATTGCTTCATTGACAAAAATAGACTTCACATCCAATTGTAGTATGTACCAAAGCTGTACATTTATATGAAGATGATGTGAACTGGAATAGAATGAAAAATAGTATACATTTTATAGGTTCCTGAAATGAATCTGGTCACATATAATCAATTTTATCTGAAAGTCCTTGAAAAGTTGTATTTGCCTCTGTTTACTTGAGTAAATATACAAAGATGAATATACCAAAAAATACCAAAAGAAAATGTACGAAGAAAAGCCATTTGGCTTGGAATCAGGAATTTTGGTTTTAACGTCCACCTTTGCTTCTTTATTGGCTAGCATTTTATTGATAAACTACATAGGTTAAGGATACCTTCCCTTTTTTTCTTTTTCACTGTGTCATTGAAGAGATAGACAGTAGAGCCATTTAAGTTGGAGAAGACAGAGGAGGTGGAAAATAATACAGGTGAGAAAGAACTCATTTTATGAGAAAGATAATTATTTTAATTTGTAATTATATTAAGCTTGAGGCCCCTGTGGAGTGTTTTTGATGAAGTTGGATATGGTCATGTGACTTTCAAACAGGAAATAAAGTTTGGGTATTATTAACATTTAGATGAGAGTTGAGGTCTGGGTATGGATGTAGTCACTGAGGTGGGTTCTTTTTTGGTGAGAAGAAAAGAGGGCTAAGGCTAGCACCTTAGCTTAAGAAGTGAGGAAAGCAGAAAAGCCAGTGAGGAAGGCTTACCGAGAACAGGTTCCCTGATAGGTGGAGAACTGGGAAAGCCTTGTCCAGGGAGACATCAAAGGAGGAGTGAATTATGCCTGCTGGATGCATCTGAGGAGTTCAGTGAGGTAAGGGTGGCAGTTTGAGCACTTTTAGTGAGAGCGGAAACCAGGCTGCAGCAGGGTGAGGAATGTAGTCATTTAGCCCAGAGAGAAGAGGGATTATGGCTGCCTTCAAATAGTTGATAACTTCTTATGGAAACTAGCTCTCATCTCTTTACCTTTACAGGACAAAATAATGAGAAATGCAAGGTCAATTTGGGTTATATTTAAGTAGATATGCCTAGCAGTTAAAATTACTAAAGAAGTAAAGTAGCAGCCTTAGAAATTGGTAAGGTTCCGTCACAGGGGTCATTTTGGCAGAAAACCAACAGAGAAATGGAACATAGAGATGGTTCATTGCAATCCACCTCTTCGATTCTGTGATTCTGTGATTCTGTGAGTCTGTCCTGAAACCATCAAAGAGCAGGGGTGATACCAGCCTGTTCATTGTCCTTGCAACCTTAGGTAGCCAGCAGCTCATACCCTTGTCCATCCTTCCCAGGCCACAGAGGCCTGTAAGACTGATTATTATCTTTTCCTGTAATGTCCAATATCAATGGGACAGAGTTCACTGGGACAGCCTTGTGGTGAGCTGTTGAGTGTTGAGCTCAGACATGAGAAAGCCCAGGACTGTCTCAAACTTTGCCAGGACTCACCAGGGGATCCTCCCAGCATCTCTAACCTCATTTTGCTGCTGCTTTGGGAGAAGACCCTTGGCATTTATGTATGTCTGTGCTGCTTCACTAGTTGATTAAAGGAAAAATAAACACCACTGGGTTGGAGGTCCGCCATTTACTTCGGACAAGACTACATATATCTTCTGGGTTTCTCAGTGGGTATTTCAGAGGTGGCTAATCATTGTGCTAGTGCAGAGATTTTTCAGGTTGTGAGCGCTTCTCTTAGTAGCCATTGCAAACGTACAAATTAGGTGTTTTGACAGAAAAAAGTCTAAAAACTCCAATTCAAAGGAAGAAAGAAGCAGGAGCTCATGCAGAAAAAAAAGTGGAGAGACAGCCAAAATAAGAACTTCAGGGACTATGAGCACCAAAGAATTATGAAGCCCCATTCCCCTTCTTTTCTATGAAACTCATAAACAATTCAAAGACATACAATAATTTTAAGAACATCAAATAAAGTTTTTATTTTTATAATGATAATGATTCTTATATTTTAAAAAATTCAAAATCTTTAAATAATGGTATTCATGCAAGGTTTGCTTGTACCTATTGTGGAAACTATTAATGTGTCTATGTGCAGACAGCACATGCTTGTAAGTTTGGAGACTAAAAATGTAACAGCAGCTTTAATAACAAGGAATTATATATCTTTCACAATTAATTAATTAATTAATTTAAGTGCTTAAAATACTAGATGGAGGGCTATAGATGTGAAAAAGACAGTTAACATCACTGCCTCAAAAGACTCCCCATCATTTTCTCTTTAAGTGACTTTATTTTTGTGATGTATACAACATATAAGCCTATAAGAAAAGATTTCCACTTATTCCTTCCTTGAGTTGCTGTGAGTCATATTCTTTTGAAATAATTTAAAAATATTAAATTTAGGAGACTGCAATTATAATTCTGATGGCTATTTCAAGTAAAGTCAACTCATTAATGTACAAAAAATTCTCGTAAGTAAAGAGTTTCAGAAAATAGCTTATTTAATATAGAAAAATTTTGATGTTTATGTGGGAAAAATACTCAATTTTCCATAAGTCTCCAAGTTTGCCAATACTATCAAAGCTCATAATGTCAACCAAGACATTTAGCAAAAATTGGCTGGGTGCAGTGGCTCATGCCTGTAATCCCAGCACTTTAGGAGGCTGAGGCGGGCAGATCACTTGAGGTCAGGAGTTTGAGACCAGCTTGGCCAGCATGGCAAAACCCCATCTCTACTAAAAACATAAAAATTAGCTGGCCCTGGTAGCACACGCTTGTAATCCCAGCTACTATGGAGGTTGAGGCAGAAGAATTGCTTGAACCCAGGGGTGGAGGTTGCAGTGAGCCAGGATCATGCTGCTACACTCCAGCCTGGGTGACAGAGCAAGACTCTATCTCAAAAAAAAAAAAAAAAAAAAAAAGACATTTAGCAAAAATAAATAAATGGAAAAATATATATGTACATATTTATACTTAAGTATATTTATGTACTTGTATGTGTACAGGAATAAACTTTTTGGAAAACAATGAACCTTAAGTAAACTGTGGACATCAGCCAATCCTTCTTATACCTTTTGCTATGAACAGAATGTTGTTATCACCCCAAAATTTATATGTTGAAGTCCTAATCTCCAAAGTATTTGAAGGTGAGGACACTGAAAATAATTAGATCATGAGAGTGAACCCTTTATAAATGGGATCAGTACACTTATAAGAAGAGACATGACAGAGATCATCTCTCTCAGCCATGTGAAGATACAGCATGAAGACAACTGTTTTAAAACCAGAAAGATAACCTTCACCAGGCATTTAATCTGCTGGCACCTTGAACTTGCACTTCTCAGCCTCCAGAACTGTGAGAAATAAATGTTGCTTAAGCCATCTAGTTTATGCTATTTGTAATAGCAGCATGAGCAGACTAAGACAATAATTGGTACTGAGAGTAGAGGTGCTACTATAACAAATATTTTAAAATGTAGAAGTAACTTGGGAACTAGGTAAAGGGTAGAGTCTTGAATTGCATGCTATAAAAGCTGATATTGCCATGAAGAGACTTTTAAAAGCAACTTGAGTGAGGGCTCAGAAAAGAAAGAGGAAAGCTGTAGAGAAAGTTACTCATAAATAACCATGTCTAGAATGTTGGCAGAAATATGGATAGGAAGGGCCATTTTGATGAGGTGTTAGGTAGAAATGCAGAATGAATTACTGGACAATAGAGAAAAGGTGATCCTTGTTGTAAAGTGGTAAAGAAATCGGCTGAATTATGTTCATGTTTTAGTGTTTTGTGGAAGGTAGAAGTTGTAAGCGATGAAACTGGACATTTAGCTGAGGAGCTTTTCAAGTGTAGTGCTGAAGGAGCTGCTTGGGCCCTTGTGACTGCTCATAGTAAAATGAGAGAAGAGAAAAATAAATTGTAGACAAAATTGTTACACAAAAATATTCCAAAACTGAAAGATTTAGAAACTTCTTAGCTTGTCTATATTATACAAAAATGAGAAAGTATGTTTGGAAGAGAACACCAAGGACATGTGGGTGAACCATTTGATAAGGAGATTGTGTGGGTGTGAATCAAAGCACTAGTCAGTCACCCGAGCAGAACACTGCCAGTTTAAATGAAAGAGAACTGAGATGAGAGAGGATACAGGAAGAGAATCAAACTTCTTAGATTTTTACAGGAAGGGACTATAGAGTTATTTGACTATGAATGTGCACTGTTCTTCAAGACAAAAGACAAACAGCCATAAAAGGTGATTAATAAATCATCAGTGTTACCTCCTTGATTTCAAAAGAGAAAACCATCGTCTTGATTTCGGCAGGCCAGGCAGCCTCCACAAGAAGCCTTGGGGTGAGGCCACCCAGAGTCATGAGTGTGGGACACCCCATCGCTCACTGGGCAAAGCCCTGGGGACCAGACCCCTACCTCCAGAGATGTAGAGCAGAACCTCTGCCACAGTGGGTCTGAAAGGCAGAAAATAGAGCCAAGAAAAATTGTTCTTCAGCCTTAAAATACAATGCTTACCTTGCTAGGTTTTGAACTAGCTTGAGACCTCTTTCCTATTTATCTTTCTTTCCTATTTATCATTTTTGAAATGGGGATGTATATCCTACGCTTGTCCTGCCATTGTATTCTGGAAACACATAACTGGTTTGGTTTTATACATTCACAAATGGAGAGGAATTTTGTCTCAGGGTGAATCAAACCTCAAGTGTCACCTTTATCTGATTTAGATGATATTTACATGAGACTGTTGACTTCAGACCAGAATTGAGGCTAAAATGAGTTAAGACTGTTGGGGCTGTTGAGATTAAATGAATGTATTTTGCAAGTAAGAAGAAGATAAATGTTGGGTGGACCTGGGACAGAATGCTATGGATTAAATGTTTGTGTCCCTCTCAAATTCATATGTTAAAGTCCTAATCTCCATTGTGATGGTATTTGGAGGTGAGTCCTTTGGAGCAAGCTAATCAGATCATGAGGGTAGAACTCTCATAAATGAGATCAATGCCCTTGTAAGAAGAGACATAAGAGAGATGCTGTCACTCTCAGCCATGTGAGGATACAGCAAGAAGGCAACCATCTTCACAAAATGAGGAGGGCCCTCCCAACACATTGAATTTGCAGGCACATTGATTTTATATATCCCAGCCTTCAGAACTGGGATAAATCAATTAAACCAATATTAAAACAGAAGATATTCAAGAGAAACTTACTCAGTAAGATGTAGAAGACCATTGTGCTATAAACTGTGAGACACCAGGGATTAATTCTGCTTTGTTGCTCTTTGCATCCCTGCCTTTGAGCAGAGCTGGCATGTAGTTCTCACTCAATAAATATTTGTTGAATAACTATGTTGATTAATTGGTTAGTTATGCCAGTTTTACAAGAAATGGGTGGAGTTGTGTAGTAAATCCTCATTAATTACTGAGTATCTGAAAGTAAGATGCTAAGAAGTAGGGCACAGGATTAGAATTACAGTGATTCTGGAAGCCAATACCCAGAGGCTCAGAAACTAGTAAGGCTGAAGAGGCATTGTCACATGGAAACAAAAGGAAATATGTATTTTTGTGTGTCTAGTATTTGAATAGTTTGGAAAGATATGGTATAGACGGCACAGCCTGGCAATCTGATCACCAACCACCCTTTTAATGTCATATCCAAGTATCTTATAAACTAGTATTGTGAGCTGCTAGAAATGTTTGCAGGAATGAAGGCTTCAGATTGATCACTGTGGTGCTAGAAATAGTGGGGAAGTGAAGAAAGCATTGATAGAACATAAAGGAACTTGGGTCCTGAACACCTATGTGTGCTACGATACTTCCTAGGCTGGCAGAGGGGCTTGGATTTATCGTGGCTATGCAGTTGAGACATATGTTTCTATCATGAGGGATGCAAATATTAAAGCTAGAAGCATCATCTCTACCAAAAGCTCATGGGATCTTAAATAAACACAGGAAAGTGTCAAGTTTGTGAAGAGTGATATTGGTACTGAAAAGCCAGACAGCATTAAGGGAGAGCTAACTATCCCTTCACCTTTCTAATCCCTCTGTTGGGAACACTATTCCTTCACTACTCTGCTTGGTGAGTTACTCTTGAAGATGCTGCTCATGTGTCCTAGGTGGAGTTTACCCCAGTTCCTCAGTTAGAACTAATTTCTTTTTCCTCTCCATTTTGGAGAGAGGTTTATATTTTCTTTTAGCAAAACAATTAGGGAAGTTTCTGATATGGCATCTATCATACAAATTTTTTATGTGCTCTCAGACAAAGTCACTTGTTACATAAACAAGCCATCCAGTCAACCTTAGTGAATTTATAAGTAAGTGAATCACAATACCATTGTTTTGGTCATCCAGACATTTGTAATCATCTTTGATGTTTTCTTTCTCAACTGCATGATTCATATTTGATGAATTGAATCAAATTGGAACCAAAGTTGTGTGTATACCGAATAACAATGATACATACAGTATTTTATGATCTGCTGCTAGGAGGTGTGTTGGGTTGCATCTCAAGAATTTATCATTCAACATTTATTTAAACAGGTACTTATTGAGCACTTACTATGTGCTGGAGATAAATCATCAAGAGAACACAGTATACTTCCTGGCCTTGAGTGTTTAAAAAATTTAGGAATAAATTATTCTTATTGGAATATATCAAAGAGAAATGCTAGTGGGGGTGTTTAACTTTGAAGAACAGTGGTATTTTTAATGGATATAATCTGAACATATGTTGGACTGGTTGTAAAAAGAAATTCTATCATTTAATAACTCTATGAGAAAAGTCTTGAATGCCGTAAGAATCAGGAAATAAGCCGAGGATAGAAATAAATTCTATTTGGCTGTAACATAAAAATAAAGCATAGGTGCCCTTGACTCTTCCACATCTCTCCGCCTAACACCCTACTGAGTTTTAACTTATATTTCTTGAATTCCCTAGGGCACTGACAGGAAATAATATAAATTTCAGAAATGTTTCTCAAGTGCAGCTGAATACATTTTTTTAAAGTTTAATCATGCTCGCCATCATTTTGAAACTCATGCTTGGCTTTCAGAAGACAAGCAAAGAATAACACAAGACAACTCAAAATGACAGAGTAAAAAGTGATCCGACCTGATTGCTTGACCAGTGGTTAAATTCAGTCTAATAGCCACATATTAGGAAATACTTAAGTGCTTTCTTTTCACTTCCCTTTTCTCTATTTCATGTAGACTCAACAGCCCCAGTTGATAGCGTCATGGAGGTGCTGACAGGCGCCCAGCGGTGGTGTGGTGTGATTAATTCAGTGTGCTGCTGCGATTAGCCCATCAAAGTCATCAGGAGATCAGTGTTTCTCCCACTGCCACAAGGCAAAAATGAGCTGGCTTGTCAGTCCTTGTCTGGCTGGGGCCCACTGTAGGTGTGGGGATGTCACAAAGCAAATGGTCACTGTGTCTGTAAGCAATGAGAGTAAACAGGTCCCTCAAACAGGTCTCTGCTTGTGAAATTGAGTGCATGTTAAGCTAAGCTGTCCTGTACTTGACTTGGAGCAAAGCTCCTTTTCCTGTGTACATTCATTTTATTTTATGGCCATGTAAAAACAACTCTGTGGTGCTGGCTGCAGTGGGAAAATCAACAACAACGCTATAGAGCAACCCACAACCAAAAACAGCTGAAGAAAAGAGAAAACACCAGGAGAAAAATATGGAAGCAGATCTTCCAATCACCTCCACAAGCAATGGCCATGTCAACATTGAGAATAATTGATTCTGACAGAAAGGAAAGTAGTAATTGGAATGAAACTTGTTTGAATAACAGCTTAAATGTTTCTTTCCTTGCTCTCCAGATTACATGCACTGTAAAGCCAGATTTCTTTCTCCTGGTTAGCTCACAGTGGACATTCTGTATCCAGGGGGCTTGTGAAAAGAAAGAAAGAAAAAAAAACTTGTGAATTTGCCTCTTTCTGGATGACTGTTGAGTTTGGATTTCAGGCTCAAATAGATAATTTCTTGACGCTAAATCCCAAATTTTGTGTGTTGCAAACATCCCTTATAGGCTATTTTTAAGATATTGAGAGGCTGGATACTATCTGGGTCATAGCGTTTCATCCACTCAACTGGCTAACAAAAGCAAAGTTAGAACTTTTTCACAATCTGGCTCCTTTATATCAGTATCCAGTTACAGTGAGGGGAATAACATTGCAGTTTTCCAGGTGGTATTAGTCAGGATTTTTTAGAGAAATGTAAGCAGTAGGAGATAGCTGTCTGTCTGTCTGTCTGTCTGTCTATCTATCTATCTATCTATCTATCTATCTATCTATCATGTATCTATCTATCTAGATTTATTATAAGGTATTAGCTCACACAAATATGGAAGTTGAGAAGTCTTCTATTCTGCTATGTACAAACTGAAGATCCAGGGATATTAGTGGTGCAATTCAAAGGCCTGAGAGCTGGAAAGCCAATGGTGAAGATTCTAGTCTGAGTTAGGCCCATGAACCAGGGAATGTCAAAAGCAGGAAAAGATCAATGTCTTAGCTCAAGCTATCAGGCAGAGGCGGGACAAATATAACCTTTCTCTGCCTTTTCATTCTATTTGTGTCCTTAGTAAATCAGATTCTGCCCACTCTAGTTGGGAAGGGCCATCTGCTTTACTCTGTCCACCAAATAAAATGCTAATCTCTTCTGGAAAACATCCTCACTAACACCCAGAAATAATGTTTAACTAGATATATGGGCACCCTGTGGCCCAGTTCACACATAAACATCACTATCACACAGGTGAAAGTCCAAATTTCACAGTGAAGCATGTTGGCCCTTTATAATCTGCCTTGCTGGCTACTACTGTAGTTGCTCCACTCTGAGCCTGTACTGTGTCAAACATTAGTAGGATTTACATGATGTGGCCACTTCTCCTCTCTTTGATCATCTGTCTTTCCACCTAATCCCCCACTCACAATCTCTACCCATGTGGGCCTTCAACCTATGTCTTGAGTCTTCCAGGTCAGTTCCACTCTCTGAATGTTTTCTCTTACTGCTCCCTTTGGTCAGTGTTCAACCCCCTTGTCTTCACATGTTAAGAATCCTTCTTAACTTTTGGGTTTGGCTGTCATGGCCAAAAGACACATTCCATGATGACGCTCCCATCTCCCAAATAAAATAGTTCTGCTGGAACTATACCATTTAGCTCATTTGATTTTTTACATTGCATATTTGGTTTCTAAAAATACCTCTATCGTTGTTTGTTTATTATCTATGCTGCCCCTCCTCCACAGCCACCTGAAATCTTCATGACAGCAGAGACTTTACTCTATTATTCACTCTTGTATTGCACGCATGCTGGGAGCTCAATAGACATATAAATAACAGGTTCTCCAGACACAATGGGTTTTGCCATGTTTGCTTTCCTTTGTCAAGTCAGTGTTTCTCCCTCCACTTAGTCAACTAGCTCAGTCAGCCCTTTCTCCTGCTTCAAAGAGCCGGCTCACATGTTCTCTTTTACTGGAGTCTTTCTTCACATGGTGGAGCAAGGTGCTTCTTCTACATTCGCCTGGTCCCATTCATTACAGCAATTAGCATGTTGCATTCCATGTGTTTATGGATATAGCTCGGCATGGAAATGGATGTTTTTTGAAGTCAGGAATTATGTCTGTTTCTATAAATTAACAAGGCTAGTGCAGTGAATGTATATAGAAGATGTTTAAAAATGTTTGCTGAGTAAATTAATAGTCATTGCCTCAGCTGACAAGACTTCAAAACTATGGCATTATTTTGAGGCTCTCTTTTTGTTCAGAGAGTCCATGATTTTGAGTTTTTTCTCATTTTCTCTCTATCAGATGTATTCCCATCATTTAAAGCAAAAGCATAGTTTGGAAGCCCTTAAACTGGCCAAGTATAATAGTTTCCTAACTCATTATTTTGGGTCTAATTTCCCTTTCCTCTAGTATCCTAAGTAAGAAAAATTCACAATTTCTTATCCCTGGTGCTATTCTTTAATTCTCAGATAAGGGAGAAGAAATTCTTAATCTGATTGGTTAAATTAGCAAAACTCTTTTAGGCTTCCTCTAATACATCTCAACGTTCTCTGCCACTCTGTCTTACTCTGTCTCTGCTTCTCTGAAATGGAGAAGTGGCAGAGTGAATGGACTCTGGAACTTCCAATAATTCTTCTCCCCTTGCTGTAGGCCAAAGTAAGATCCCAGGGGTTAGCTGTGATGGGGTCTAGGTGAGCAGAGGTTTGGCTTCAGCCTTGAGCTTCAGCTTCAGGTGCCTAAAGAATTTTCAGCAGAGCTCTGTAATGGGTTATCAGTTGCTGATTTCACTGTTAATAAAGTAGTGTTTGACATCTATATTTCTATTACCCTTTTATGTATAATAAGTGACTTTTGTATGCTCTTCATATATTTTTGAAGGAAAGAACTCCTGCTATATTCATCTTTATTTCTAGCAGATTACACACTAGGCCATTAACATGTTTATTGAATTTTACCAAAAGAGAAGAGCTAAGTGACTTTCTCCCTCTCTTAGGAGCACAGTGATGGGCATCTGATAGATGCATAGTATCTGTTGAGTGAATGGATGGATTGATCAATACCTTCTGATTCTTCCTGAATTGCTAACTTAACTCCATTTCCATCTCTGCTCCCCTGATCAGTCTGTTCTGGAGAACCATGGTCTCTGCAGGTACACTTTTCAAAACCACCAGACAGGCCCAAGTGCTTGCCTGTGAGGATTGAGTATCCACTTGAATTTTATCACTTTACTGAAAATCTGTAACACCTTCTATCTGGTTCATCTGAAATTGAAGACACCTGACTTCACATCTAGCAGCTGATAATTTGAGGATGGTTTTTAAATTTATATAAGAACCAGACAAAGCAACATTCAAAACTTCTTCTTAAGGGTGGATGGTTAATGGTCAAAAATTAGGAAAAACTTGTTACTAACAAGTTGGACTAAGGAAAATCACTTCTGACATATCCAAGACATCCTAGCCAGCAGGAATGATATTCGAGGAGATGAGTGATTTCAACACCAAATGACATCATTTTTGGCATGTTGTGGTAATGTCCATAAGACATCATTCTTGCCTTTTAAAATATCTTCGTAAGAAATAAAAATGCAAGATGACTGAGGTGATTTTTCTACATGTACATATATGAGCAAGTGGGAAGAACAAAAACACTCTTTGGGCAACCTTGCCTGCCTGTTAGAAATTAGTTCAAATTAAGTTTTGATATACTCTCTGCTCCAAAGTGCTTTTAGACATGGTACTTTGGAGCTAAAATGAAAATACAACCAAGTTTGCTTTGGATTCTTCAATGTGCGAGGTGTTTTTACATTTATTATCTCACCACGTTCTCATAGGCACACTGTGATTTCAGTATTATAAGCCACATTTTTATAAAAGAGGAAACAAAAGCTCAGAGGAGCAAAGGGACCTGCCTAATATCACATAGCTAAACAGTGAGTGACAAAGTTAGGACTTCAATGCAGATTTTTTTTGTCTTTGCCCCAAATCCAGTGCTCTTGGAACCATAAGTCATTGCCTTAGAGATCATTCTTGCCAATTCTCCTTTTTATAGATAAAAAATTAAGGTTCAAAGAGGACGAATACCTTCCTGATGCTCTCAATGGTAAGCACATTGATTCCATAGAGATTCAGTTTGCAAACCTCAAAGAAGGGTTCAGTTCCTGTTTACCAAATACTTGTATATGGGCTGCTCTAAGTATAAAGTTTCAGCACTCCTATAAAAATGCAGAATTTGCAAAGAAACAAATAAAACACCAGAAATTGTGATTCATTTGTCTTGGAATGCCAACAGAATACTTTCTGAATACAACAGTAAAATGAAATGTTTTTGTTACCTGGTGCATAAAAAGTGACTTATTTGATTCTGCATACTGTTATCATAAACATTATACACTTATCTTAGTTTGCAGGGCTTTCATAACAAAGTGTCACAGACTGGATGTCGTAAACAATAGGAATTTATTTTCTCACACTTTTGGAAGCTAGAAGTTCAAGATTAAGATGGTTGTTTTTTTCTGAAGCCTGTGAAGGAAAGATCTGTTCTAAGCCTCTCTCCTTGGCTTGTTGAGAGCCATCTTCTCTGTCTTCACATAATTTTTCCTCTGTGTATGTCTGTGTTTACATTTCCTTTCCTTATAAAGACAGCTCTCATATTGGATTAAGATCCACCCTTATGACCTCATTTTAGTTTAATTATCATTTTAAAGACCCTCTCTCCAAATATGGTCATATTATTAAATGCTAGGGGGTAGGACTACAATATATAAAGTCAGGGCAATAGCACAATTTTCTCCATAACACACACAGCTAAGCCTCGGTAAAGAGATGCTTTCAGAGCTAGTTATTTAGAAAGTATAACTTTGAGGGGTGGAGTTGGGGATGGTTAATGGGTAAAAAAGAATAGTTAGAAAGGATGAATAAGACCTAGTACTTAATAGCACAACAGGGTGACTATAGTCAGTAACAACTTAATTGTTTATCTTAAAATAACTAAAATAATATAATTGGTTTGTTTTTAACACAAAAGATAAATGCTTGAGATGATAGATATTCCATTTTCCATGATGTGATTATTACGCATTGCATACCTGTATCAAAATATCTCATGTGTCCCTTAAATATATACACCTACTATTTACCCACAAAAATTAAAAATAAAAAAATAGAAAGTATAACTTGGATTTTCCCAAGCACAACATGTACTATTGGAAATCTTTGAGTTCTTGGTCCTGATTCTTTTCATGAGTCAAGATTTTGCGAGGAAAAGAAGTAGAAGTAGAACAAAAAGGAAAACATATAAGAAATTGTAGATTTCATCTTATACATGCCAGGTGGCCAAGAAGAGACCTGGGTGTGGAATCATGAAGCCTGGGCTGGTGTTGAGCTCTGTTGCTTGGCAGCTAGATCCCAAGCACCCTGCAAGCTTGCCATTTTTTCTTTCTTCTGGAAAATAACATCTTGACATAACATGGCCATTGTAAGAATTAAGTGAGTACACTTTGTACACTCTATAGAAAAGTTAGAATTTTAAAGATGGGCCCCTTTTCTTAATGGCAAACTTAAAGCACAAACATAATATTTTAAAGAAATGAAAGCAAACCTGCTCAGTTCAAAGAGACAGTGAGGAGTGCAGCTGGAAGATGGTGCTGAAATCGCACACCAAGCCCCCACCTCTACTAACTGAAGTTTTGTAGGAACTTTGGGGCTACTATTGAGCATATTTTTTAAATAATTACTTTAGGGTCCTAGACAAATGCTAGTTATATTTTATTATATTTTTGTTTTTGTTGTATTTATATTTTTTCACCACTCTTCTCCTTTATTATTACTTTTCATTGTTTCTTGAGCCATGTGAGGTAGAATCACTTATTGTTTTCAGTTTTTAAATGTGTAGAGGCTAAAATCCAGGGTGGTTAAATAACTTCCTGATATCCTGTGGCCTAGCATTTCTTAAACTGATCTATAGGGGGATAATTTTTTTTAATTTTCAATTTTCATGAACTGATGCATTTGTGAAACACAGTAAACATGAATTACTAGACAAAGAAGGCCTATAAAAAATAAGCCTAATTTTTTATTAGCTTCAACAGACAGAAAATAATTCTATTGAATTTCTATAAAGGTTTCTATAAGTCTATTCTCACTGCATATGGTTAAACTGTATGCGACCCATGCTTTGGGTAGCACTGCAAAAAAAAAACAAAAACAAAAACCAAAACAAAAAAAAAACGTGATATGCCAGTGCTCAAATACATGTTTTGTGTTTGGGTCAGTATTCTTCTACTTTACATCATCGTGTTTTCAATCTAAATGTTCTGAGCCCCAATTTATATATATATGAAATGCACATATTAACTCGACTCTTGTGGAATTCACAGGATTTTAAATACATTTAGAAGATATACAGTGGAACTTTGAAAGCTATAAAGAGCAAAAATATATTAATAGTTTTGGCCTGAAAATTTTATCTTGAAACAGATATAAGCTGATATAAGCAATGTTACTAAAGAACACTTAGACTTTACACACTACACTGTCCTGGTAAATTATCTCAAGTAAATTGTTTGCAAAATACACCCCTTGTGAGAGATATTTGATTATCTATATGTTGAGTTTTTAGCTACATATAGGATGATCTGTGTCCAGTTTGCCTGGGGAATTCCTGGTCTATGTCTGTTGTCTCAACTAATTATTGTGCATCTTTTTCCTCTTAAAACTCTTAGTTTGGGCAAAGAAATTATATGGTCATCCAGTCAGATGATAGATGCTGCAAAAATTTATGTTATTAGTAACAGAATGGGTGCTTTGATGGCTTTTAGCCATTGATTTTAGAAGTAATCAGATGCCTACAATAATTTCCCTACTGAAATAGTATCAGGTTGAAAACAGACAAAAAAAAATGATCTGTGCTTTATGAAATTAAAGCCAGATTTTAAAAATAAATATTTAGACAATGGAGATTAATAAAGAGGATAGAGAAAGAGACTAAGACTTCAAGAGTAAAGAGGTGAAATCTCAAAGAACTTGTGGTGAGTGAATTGCCTTTGGTCAGTTCAAAAATCTACGTTTGGTTGTTTTTGTCTATTTTCTTCCATTTCATTTCCACTTAATATTCAGGTGAACCCAACTTGTCTCAGCTTTGAAAAAAAGGAAGAAAAATATATTTTGGGGCCCTTCCATGCTTGAAAAGAAGGTGAAAAGGGAGAGCTGGTACCCACCAGGGGAACCAGGTGATGTCCCGTCATGCAGAGGAAATTCAGGGAGAGGACTCCTAGGAGAAAGCCAACCTGAGTAGGGTGAGTCAAAGCTTCCACTAACCCGGGGGCTCTGGCATTTACCACCTCTTGCCAGATGATGTAATGACCTCTGAATTGTCTCCTGGCTTCTTCCATTCTTCTCCCTTTGAATCCATCTGCTACAAAATCATCACATGGATCTATCAGGTTATGACAATCTTCTACTTAAAGCCTCTCAGTGACTCCCATATTTTCCTAAGATTTATCCAGATATCTTAACATGCTAAATTAGTCCATCCCAAATTTGGTCAATTCCTTTGTTTCCAGCCTTAAGAGCTCTTCCTTTTCTTATTTCCTCTTCACATTTTATCAGTAACTATACAAAATCTCCATGTAAACAGATCAAAAGCAGTCAAATATTAGCATCTCATATGGTTCAACCTATTGGAAAGACAGATGGCTTTGAAGTTTTTCAAAAGCGCCATTGATGTGTCACCTGTCCCTGTCACTTGCATCTATTCATGAGGTCCTTTCAGCATTCATTCACCCCATAAATATTTATTAAGTGCCTCATGTGTGGCAGGGTCTCTTCTAAGAGTTGGGAAGGCAGTGACAAATATGATACATAGAGTCCCTGAGATTTTACCTTCCTGTGGATGAGTAGTCGATAAACACATGAGTATATATGTACCATAATATCAGGTAGGTGATAAGAGCTACTAAGAGAAATGGAGGAGAGTGAGGCGATGGAGACTGATGGAAAAGGAAGAACAAGTTATACCTCTGTGCCTGGAATACCCTTTCTTCCACCTTAATTTCTCAGCTTTGTTAGATCTTCAACATTCTGCTGAGGCCTCACCTTTTTCATGGGTGGCACCCCTGCCCCACCCTGACACACACAGACATAGTAGATCCTTCTTTTGGAGGCTAACGTCATGATGCCCTCTAGTTCTTATGTATGGATTTGGATTTAGACATATGCTGTGTCTAATTGTTTCATTATATCTTAGTCTCAGTTTACTCCTCTGTACCATTAAGATAATAAAACTCCTTTTGCTTCACGAGGTTTCTGTGAGCTTCAAATGAATGAAAGCACTTTGAAAATTACAAATTACATTGCTAATTTTAAAGTATTATACAAATTTAATCAGCTATTAGTATCATCTTGCTACGATGATGAACTGATGATGGTTTCAAGAGCAGCAAGGTCATCTGAGCTCTCAAGACACTTTTAACTAAATGATCCAGTCATTCATTCCAAAAGTATTGTGTATGTGCTATGTGGCAGTTTGTGTTCTATGTATGGGACACAAAAGCACTTTTCCTTCATGAAGTTCACTTGCAGTTTATTTGGATAAAAAACAATTTTAAAATATACAGACTATTATAGTAGATATTGCTAAATGCCACACATGATATTTTCTAAACTCAATTTGGCTTTCTCTAAGCCTTCCTCTCACATTAGTAATAATATATAAGTTTTTTCCTCCAATTAAATCTATATGGAACCATCCAGTATTAAATTATATGGCCTCAGGAGATAAAAAATAACAAAGAATTATTCCCAATGGTAGTGTCAACTTTTCTACAAAGTTAATTAATCACTGCAGATGAATGTGGCTGGAACAGGTGACAGATTGATGCTGACTGAAAAGTAACAACTTTGAAAATCCCAAGCAGATAACATAATTTATTGGTGAAAATCACAACACACTCATAATTAGTAAATCTTTCAGAGTACATAGGAATTGAAAGAAAGGAAAACAAAATAAACATCTAATTTATATACTGAAAATCCTTGTTATCTGAACATATTATTCCATGTTTAATAAGGTTTGCTGAATTTGATAATATATTACAAAATATTTTCAACATGCAGATTTTTATTTTCCATTTCAAAAAAAGTTTTGGAAGAAATGTCTATCAAATTTTGTTGCTCAAACTCCAGCTTCGTTTTCAAATTGTGCACAAAATTTAATCCAAGGGACTGGCCCTTTTATTACAAAATATTAAGAGGATAAAAATGATAATTAAAATGGAAATACGTATGGTCTATCATCAGTAATATTCTTCAGCAGTAACTTATTTTTCTTCAATACTCCAATCTAGTTAAGTGTTAATAAAACTTACCTAATAACATCTGTAAGTGGCTGGTTTGGATGAGAGACCAGCATTCCATTGCTGTATTTGACACTTCTAAAAAATCTACTAAATAAATGAGATATTTCTTTCCAGAATCCATGGAAACATGTCAATTTAGTCAATTCTATAGTTTTTATATATCTGATTTTTCATGATGTAGTGTCAAGAATAAATGATTTAAAATTAGAAGATGGGCTGTGAGTCTGTAATATTTGACATTCAATACTTATAAAACATAGAGGATGAAGATGATAATCATAGTCATTTATGCTTTGCCTACTTGAAAAAGGTGCTCATTTCTTATTAAATAAGACATTTTTTGCCACTGATAAATATGTGTGGCACTCTTATCATATGTCAGAACTTGTGATGATAATTCAAAGATAAAATGCAATAGCTGAACTCAACAAATTTACAGACAGGCAAGAAAGATTTCTAAAGAGAATAATCAAAGAGTTTAATAAGAACTACAAGAGAGGTCCTAACGTAGCCCAGTGAGGAGAAAACTTAAAAATCAGATTCAAGGATTGAGGGATCATGGACATTTTAATAAAGAAAGTAACAGTGATTTACCATAAGCTTTAGATTTTCCCCTGATCACCAGGTTGTTTACTTGATTTGTTAGTTTGTTTTTAAGCTGCTGATAAAGACATACTTGAGACTAAGTAATTTATAAAGAAAAAGTTGTTTAATGGACTCACAGTTCCATGTGGCTGGGGAGGCCTCACAATCATGGTGAAAGGTGAAAGGCACATCTTACATGGCAGCAGACAAGAGAGAGTGAGAATCAAGTGAAAGGAGTTTCCTCTTATAAAACCATCAGATCTCGTAGGCTTATTCACTATCATGAGAACCACCCCCATGATTCAATTAACTCCCACTGGCTCCCTCCCACAACATGTGGGAATTATGAGAGCTACAATTCAAGATGAGATTTGGGTGTGGACATGGCCAAACCATATCACTTGACATCTCTACTTCATAAACTAATGAACAACTCAAACTTAACATAAGGAAAAGAGCCACCTAATTACCAGCCAGACTTCCCTATCCTATTAAACAAAACCTACATTTTTTCAATTACTCAGCCAAAAATGTACATGCTGTTTTAGACTTTATTATATTTTGTATTAAATTCAACATCATACAATAACTCTACTACATATTCTCATTTTGATAACTCCTTAGTGTCCCAAAGCTACAACCCCAGAGCAAGCCATTTTACCTCTCAATCACCTGAAAGATTGTGGGAAGCAGTCTCCTTATTACCACTCTCCAATAGTCCTTCCTCTACATAAAACTGCCTTTGATAAAGGGTACGTTAGATCACCTTGCTCCCCAGCTTATAACTCTATAATCATCCCTTTTTATGTTAAGAAAAATAAACAACAACAAAAAATCACCAAGTCAACCTGTTAAGCCCCTGCTCATCTCCTCTGGGAATACTTGTCTGAACATCATCAAGAGAACTCAATTAAGTCCCACCCCGATTCCCCAGTCTGTGCTCCCACGATGTGCCATGCACATCACACCCTTTGCACTTTCCACAATGTACTGCAATGATCTGTGCATGTTCCTAAAAGGCTGAGAGTTCCTTGTGTGTCTAACATGCTGGGAGATTTATGAGGGCAGATGTCAGGTTATTCCTTTATATTCCTAGTACCAGCATAATTTATGAAACCTATGATGGTTATTATTTCTGCACCTATATGTTTGTGAAAGTTTTAACTTGTCTCTAGCTAGTCATGACTTCCTTGAATAAAACTCAACAGCTCCCTGAATCTCTGTAAAAACATGGGAGTAAAATTTTTCATCTGACAAGAAGTTATTATGATGGCTAATTTTATGTGTCAACTTCACTGGGCCATAGGATGCCCAGACAGCTGATTAGACATTATTTCTGAGTGAGGACATTTCCAGAAGATATTAGCATTTGAATTAGTAAACTGAGTAAAGCAGGTGGCTTTCCCTAGTGTAAGTGGACATCACTGAATCCATTGAGAGACTGACTAGAACAACAAGGTGCAGGAAGGCTGAATTAAATCTACCTGACTGATTCAGCTGATCAATTCAGGGCATTGATGTTTTGCCCTCAGTTCTTCTGATTCTCAGGCCTTCAGACATGGACTGGAATCTACCCCATTGGCTATGCAGCTTTCAGGGTTTTGAACTACACCACCAGCTTTCCTGAGTGTACAGCTTGCAAATGGCAGATATTCAGCCACCATAATGCAATTTTCAGCCTCCATAATTATGATGTGACCCAATGCCTGATAACTGATTCATATTGTTATAAAAAGATCTTTTCCACTGTCTAAGTGCTCATTCTTTACCCTTTTTGCTTGTTTGTCTCCACTTTAGAAGAAGAAAAAACCTAAATGTCCTGCCTCTCTTGCAGCTAAGAGCAGCCATAACACACAAGTCTTGTCAAAATGAAAGTGGTAGTCTGCTGGGGGTGTGTATGATGTCAGTTTCTATTCCCTAGGAAGATTATATATATATATGCATGAAGTAAACAGTAATTTGATGAGTACTGATTCTGAGTTCAAAGTGCTCTGTAAATTATTTGAAGGAAGATGCTGTGGCAGATTAAACTAGAAAAATACTGATCAAAGTGCCAGGATATAAGCTGGGCTATGAGGGATATGTCAGAAGATAGGAGGATGGCAGGCATTTTTGAGTCTTAAAGTTCTGTTTTTACCTCTGTGATGAGATTGGAGGCATTTCAAATGAGAGTAACACTTAATCGAAAACAAAACAAAACAAGAAAAACAAATAGATGGAAATATAAGTTCAAAATTAATGATTGAGAACACATACAAAATATTCATTATGACGTGTGCTACTACACAAAGCTTCTCTGTTGTAAGCTGTGTCTGGTTTCTGACTTTTTTTTTTTTTTTTTTTTGAGATGGAGTCTCGCTCTGTTGCCCAGGCTGGAGTGCAGTGGCGCGATCTCGGCTCACTGCAGCCTCCGCCTCCCGGGTTGATGCCATTCTCCTGCCTCAGCCTCCCCAGTAGCTGGGACTACAGGCACCTGCCACCACACCCGGCTATTTTTTTTTTTTTTTTTTGCATTTTTAGTAGAGACAGGGTTTCACTGTGTTAGCCAGGATGGTCTCGATCTCCTGACCTCGTGATCTGCCTGCTTCGGCCTCCCAAAGTGCTGCGATTGCAGGCATGAGCCACCACGACCAGCCGGTTTCTGACCTTTTGAATTTTTTTTTCAGACACTGCCTCAGTTTTTGTTTCCACAGAAGCAGAGTTTGATCCAAGGACTTAGGTATGGGTGGTTGATTTGGGAAATCATTACATGAAGCATGAGTGAGAGCCTGAGGAGACTGAGACCAGAAGAAGGAAAAGCCAACAGGAGTGGCATTGCCACTCTAGGCAGTAGGGGCTTGGTTCTACTGGGGCCTCTGAAGAACCAATGCATCCCAGAATTCCTGCCCGAATAATGGGAAATGGGGGGCATTTATCCACTGGCTTCTATACTGTGTTGGTTGAGGGTGTTCTTTGGGGTATGAATAAACCTCTGGGCTGCCCTTGTGCATGGGGCCCGTTGACTTCTTCAGCCTCAGAAAGAGCCCTTTTCTAAGGCAGATAGTGGCAAGACTGGCTTGAGAGGTGAGGCTTTGTTGTAATCTGAGTGTGAGCTCACGTAGAGCTGTCCATCACAGTGGTGAACGCAGAGGCTGGCCAAGAGGGGTGTGCTGTGGGGCACTGAGAGCATCTGCTACTGGCAGCAATCCCTACCCTTTGAAAGTCACCGAGCTCCTTTTCCTCAGTTCTGGCCTCTGCCACTCCCAGACACATGGGTGGTTCAGAAAAACACACTGCCTTTCCCACCCATGGCCTCATGAATTTCCAAAATTACTTCCTCCTGACCTTGAACCTCTCTGCAGGACAGACTCATTCAGTAGTTGAATGTCACAAGTTCTGAACACTGACCCCCTGCCACCCTCAAAAGTAGAAGATGAGCTACTAAAGCAAGCTGGGGCCTGGAGCCTTCCCTCTGCCTCACTTCTTGTCCTGGAGAGCTCTGGCTTTTATCATAAATATCATTTACCTAGAACTGCCTGTGTCACTGATGCCAGGTGAAATGATTCATAGATGTGGCCTTATTTTATCCTCATATCATTCATTGTGAAATGATCATCATGCTCCCCATTTTATAGCCAAAGAAACTGAATCCAAGAAGGAAACCATGCTGAGTTAGCAGGTAGCAGAATGAAAGTTTGAACCCAGTTCATGAAAACTGCACAAATCACCATCTCAACAATACCACCATGACTGTTCGTTTGCACTCTTCAACTCCCAATCTCGCCCCACGCTGCCTTCACACCTTCAGACTGTGCTCTGCTGTTAAAGTTGAGGGCTTGTTATGCTTCGTTCATTGAGGTCCATTAGCGTCCTGCTCCTTATTTTCCCCCAGGAGGCCCTTCCCCTGTGACGGATGTATATCTGCTCTCTGCCTCAAATGCCCCCAATTAGAGTGACTTCATGGCTTCTCCTAGCAGTCTGTTCCATTGCCTAACTGCTCCCAGTGGTCTAACATTTTCCCTGATATTTAGCTTTGATACTCCTCACTGCAGCTTACAGCTTGTTAATTCTCATTCTGCCCTTGCTGATTAATAGGAAGACTGATCCCTGCCCTTCTCACAATATCTTTTTATGAATGTGTCGGCAGAATGATGGCTCCCTTCAGCAGCCCTTCCTCAAGCTTGAGCTGCTCCAGCTCTATTAACCTCCCCACAGAGGTATCACTCTCCAAGCCTGGGACTATTTGTGTCCTTCTCCTCTCAACTGTGTCAATTAGCCTATGTCCTTGGATAATTTATAGTGTCCAGAAGGGAGCCCAGGGTTGGAGAGACAGCCAACTCCAGGCAGAGATAGTCACAATGCTGTTGAAATTCACTTATTCCTTTTGCAAAGTGATATCTTAGTTATTTTTTCCCTGAGGCAGAGAGCCAAGATTTCTCCTTCTCAATGTCCTTTTTATGAACTTGGACAAATAGAGGGTGGAAGCTGATTGGGACTCACTGGATCATCTCCTTTATTTGGAAGTGAGTAAATGGAGGCATAGAGGGAGTGAGGACAGTGCCCAAGGCTACTCAGTGGCTCAATGATCCAGAGAGAGTGAGGACCAGCTCTGCAGTTTTCTAGGTCAGTATTCCTTCCATTGTATCCATGAGACTGGATTTCTGAAAATATGATACAACTGGTTCTACCAAAAGAAATAGAGCCCAGGACTGGGTTGCCATTGCAGGCAATGGAGCAAAGAGGTGTATGGAGAAGAGCGGTGTGCAAGATCTGATGTCAAGTAAGGTGTAGACTCATAAGGGACCAGTGGATTTGGCAGTGGAGAATCACACGATGATTTGGGGAACATATTTTGTGAAAAAATGCATGGATAAATGAATGGTTTTGATTTGACATGCTAAGGAGTGGAATACTGAGGAAGAGGCAAGCGGGCTTTTGACCGGCTTCTTTGAGAAAACATTTTAAGATAATGGTGTAGTATAATCTAATAGTTAAGAAAACAGACTTTGGATTAGACAGATTTGATTCCGTAATCAAATCCTAATCCTTTGGATTAGGTAGATTTGACTCCACAATCTACCATCTACTAGCTGTGTATCCTTGGTCAATTTACCTAACCTATCGGAGTCTATTTTCTCTTCTATAAAACAATAATAGCATAATAAAAGTAAACATCTATATGTTTACTTTTTAAAATATATTATTTATATATAATATATAACATACCATATGTCTATATATGACACATTTATTATGTTACATAAAATATCTGATACTACACATAATTTATTATGTTTTGTTACACATGTTATAGTACATATATTTATAATATAAACTAATGACAATTGAAAATAATAATGAGATCTACTTCTCAGGGCTGATGTGATAGTTTTATGTGATAATAACTCCAAAAAATGATTAATATTATATATATGGTTCATGGTTAATGCATAACAAATATACTAGCTACAACCATTAGCATTCATTGCCCTTACTGTCATCATCATCGTCGTCATCATCATCATCATCATCATCATCATCATTTTCATCACCATTATTGCAGTACAGGTGAACTAACAACTTGACCTCTTTTCTAGAGTCATCTTCCAGACCACCTGCCTTCTCACTCCTAGCAAGTGATTCTTCCTCCCTCCCTTATTTCACAGAGACAACAGATCATTAGATATGAAATACTTCACTTTGCTCTTCTTACTACTGACAAATTTACCAAGTCTCATGCATCCTTCTACCTTCATTTCTCTTCTTATTGGAATAGCTGTTTTCGTTTTAGTTTTGTCTAAGACGTAATGTTTGACACTACCTCTGGCTCAATGCTTTTTCCATGAGACTTCATTGTCCTATTATAATATCCATCTTCAGGATATTATATTGCTGCAAGCTGGCCTTCCCTCCAGACTATACATTCCTAACAATGGGCTGCTTTTTTTTTTTTTTTAATCATCTTTTACAATGCGGATAGGCTGAATATTTCCTAAGTCAACGAATCCTGTTTCCTTTTTGCTAAACAGTTTTTTCTTCAATTTATCTCTTTTCTCTTGCATTTTCTCTTGCATTTCACTATAAGCAACAAGAAGAAACCAGTCTGTGTCTTCAATACTTTGGCTGGAAACCTCCCCAGCTAAATATCCAAGCTAATCAGTTTATCACTTACAACTTCTGCTTTCCACTCAATTGTAGGACACAATTCGGCTAAGTTTTTGGCCCCTATAAACAAAGATTGGTTATTTTCCAGTTTCCAATAACATGTTGCTTATTTCCTTCTTGAGCATTCAACCTTAATGTCTTTACTGTTCATATTTCTACCAACACTGTGTTTAAGGCTATCTAGGGTTTTATTTTTCCTTAAACTGCATCTCAAAATTTATATAGCCTCTAGCCATTTCTAATTCTAAAGCCAATTCCACATGTTCAGGTATTTATTATAGCAGCATCTCCTCTGCTAGCACCAATATCTGCATTAGTTTTCTGTGGCCCTTATAACAAATGATCACCAACTTGGTGGCTTAAAACAACAAAAATTAATTCTTTTACAATTCTGGAGATTAGAAATATAAAATCAGTATCACTGGGCCAAAATCAAAGTGTCAGCAGGGCTGCACTTCCTCTAAAGACAGTAGGAAAGAATCAGTTACCTCTTTTACCTTCTGGTGGCTGCCTGCATAGCATGGCTTCTGGCCTTATCAATCTGTTTCCATGATCACACTGCCTTTTCCTCTTCTGTGTGTGTCACATATTTCTGCCTTCCTCTTAAAAGGATGCTGGTGATTATATTCATTGTCCACCCAGATAATTCAGGATAATCTCTCGATCTCAAGACTCTTAACTGTCATGTTTGCAAAGTTACTTTTTCCATATAAGGTAACATTTAAAGACTCCAGGGATTTGGGCCTGATATATTTGGGATCATTGTTTCACCTACTATACAATCTGATCAATTTCTTTTATTATTATTATTATTATTATTATTATTATACTTTAAGTTTTAGGGTACATGTGCACAATGTGCAGGTTAGTTACATATGTATACATGTGCCATGCTGGTGTGCTGCACCCACTAACTCGTCATCTCGCATTACGTATATCTCCCAATGCCATCCCTCCCCGCTACCCCCACCCCACAACAGTCCCCAGAGTGTGATGTTCCCCTTCCTGTGTCCATGTGTTCTCATTGTTCAATTCCCACCTATGAGTGAGAATATGCGGTGTTTGGTTTTTTGTTCTTGCAATAGTTTACTGAGAATGATGCTTTCCAATTTCATCCATGTCCCTACAAAGGACATGAACTCATCATTTTTTATGGCTGCATAGTATTCCATGGTGTATATGTGCCACATTTTCTTAATCCAGTCTATCATTGTTGGACATTTGGGTTGGTTCCAAGTCTTTGTTATTGTGAATAATGCCACAATAAATATACGTGTGCATGTGTCTTTATAGCAGCATGATTTATAGTCCTTTGGGTATATACCCAGTAATGGGATGGCTGGGTCAAATGGTATTTCTAGTTCTAGATCCCTGAGGAATCGCCACACTGACTTCCACAATGGTTGAACTAGTTTACAGTCCCACCAACAGTGTAAAAGTCTTCCTATTTCTCCACATCCTCTCCAGCACCTGTTGTTTCCTGACTTTTTAATGATTGCCATTCTAACTGGTGTGAGATGGTATCTCATTGTGGTTTTGATTTGCATTTCTCTGACGGCCAGTGATGGTGAGCATTTTTTCATGTGTTTTTTGGCTGCATAAATGTATTCTTTTGAGAAGTGTCTGTTCATGTCCTTCGCCCACTTTTTGATGGGGTTGTTTGTTTTTTTCTTGTAAATTTGTTTGAGTTCATTGTAGATTCTGGATATTAGCCCTTTGTCAGATGAGTAGGTTGTGAAAATTTTCTCCCATTTTGTAGGTTGCCTGTTCACTCTGATGGTAGTTTCTTTTGCTGTCCAGAAGCTCTTTAGTTTAATTAGATCCCATTTGTCAATTTTGTCTTTTGTTGCCATTGCTTTTGGTGTTTTAGACATGAAGTCCTTGCCCATGCCTATGTCCTGAATGGTATTGCCTAGGTTTTCTTCTAGGGTTTTTATGGTTTTAGGTCTAACGTTTAAGTCTTTAATCCATCTTGAATTGATTTTTGTATAAGGTGTAAGGAAGGGATCCAGTTTCAGCTTTCTACATATGGCTAGCCAGTTTTCCCAGCACCATTGATTAAATAAGGAATCCTCTCCCCATTGCTTGTTTTTCTCAGGTTTGTCAAAGATCAGATTGTTGTAGATATGCGGCATTATTTCTGAGGGCTCTTTTCTGTTCCATTGATCTATGTCTCTGTTTTGGTACCAGTACCATGCTGTTTTGGTTACTGTAGCCTTGTAGTATAGTTTGAAGTCAGGTAGTGTGATGCCTCCAGCTTTGTTCTTTTGGCTTAGGATTGACTTGGTGATGCGGGCTCTTTTTTGGTTCCATATGAACTTTAAAGTAGTTTTTTCCAATTCTGTGAAGAAAGTCATTGGTAGCTTGATGGGGATGGCATTGAATCTGTAAATTACCTTGGGCAGTATGGCCATTTTCACGATATTGATTCTTCCTACCCATGAGCATGGAATGTTCTTCCATTTGTTTGTATCCTCTTTTATTTCCTTGAGCAGTGGTTTGTAGTTCTTCTTGAAGAGGTCCTTCACATCCCTTGTAAGTTGGATTCCTAGGTATTTTATTCTCTTTGAAGCAATTGTGAATTGCATTCACTCATGATTTGGCTCTCTGTTTGTCTGTTGTTGGTGTATAAGAATGCTTGTGATTTTTGTACATTGATTTTGTATCCTGAGACTTTGCTGAAGTTGCTTATCAGCTTAAGGAGATTTTGGGCTGAGACAATGGGGTTTTCTAGATATACAATCATGTCGTCTGCAAACAGGGACAATTTGACTTCCTCTTTTCCTAATTGAATACCCTTTATTTCCTTCTCCTGCCTAATTGCCCTGGCCAGAACTTCCAACACTATGTTGAATAGGAGTGGTGAGAGAGGGCATCCCTGTCTTGTGCCAGTTTTCAAAGGGAATGCTTCCAGTTTTTGCCCATTCAGTATGATATTGGCTGTGGGTTTGTCATAGATAGCTGTTATTATTTTGAAATACGTCCCATCAATACCTAATTTATTGAGAGTTTTTAGCATGAAGCGTTGTTGAATTTTTGTCAAAGGCCTCTTGTGCATCTATTGAGATAATCATGTGGTTTTTGTCTCTGGTTCTGTTTATATGCTGGATTACATTTATTGATTTGCGTATATTGAACCAGCCTTGCATCCCAGGGATGAAGCCCACTTGATCATGGTGGATAAGCTTTTTGATGTGCTGCTGGATTCGGTTTGCCAGTAGTTTATTGAGGATTTTTGCATCAATGTTCATCAAGGATATTGGTCTAAAATTCTCTTTTTTGGTTGTGTCTCTGCCCGGCTTTGGTATCAGGATGATGCTGGCCTCATAAAATGAGTTAGGGAGGATTCCTTCTTTTTCTATTGATTGGAATAGTTTCAGAATGAAGGGTACCGGTTCCTCCTTGTACCTCTGGTAGAATTCGGCTGTGAATCCATCTGGTCCTGGACTCTTTTTCGTTGGTAAGCTATTGATTATTGCCACAATTTCAGATCCTGTTATTGGCCTATTCAGAGATTCAACTTCTTCCTGGTTTAGTCTTGGGAGGGTGTATGTGTCAAGGAATTTATCCATTTCTTCTAGATTTTCTAGTTTATTTGCGTAGAGGTGTTTGTAGTATTCTCTGATGGTAGTTTGTATTTCTGTGGGATCGGTGGTGATATCCCCTTTATCCTTTTTTATTGCGTCTATTTGATTCTTCTCTCTTTTTTTCTTTATTAGTCTTGCTAGCGGTCTATCAATTTTGTTGATCCTTTCAAAAAACCAGCTCCTGGATTCATTAATTTTTTGAAGGGTTTTTTGTGTCTCTATTTCCTTCAGTTCTGCTCTGATTTTAGTTATTTCTTGCCTTCTGCTAGCTTTTGAATGTGTTTGCTCTTGCTTTTCTAGTTCTTTTAATTGTGATGTTAGGGTGTCAATTTTGGATCTTTCCTGCTTTCTCTTGTGGGCATTTAGTGCTATAAATTTCCCTCTACACACTGCTTTGAATGTGTCCCAGAGATTCTGGTATGTTGTGTCTTTGTTCTCATTGGTTTCAAAGAACATCTTTATTTCTGCCTTCATTTCGTTATGTACCCAGTAGTCATTCAGGAGCAGGTTGTTTAGTTTCCATGTAGTTGAGCGGTTTTGAGTGAGATTCTTAATCCTGAGTTCTAGTTTGATTGCACTGTGGTCTGAGAGATAGTTTGTTATAATGTCTGTTCTTTTACATTTGCTGAGGACTGCTTTACTTCCAAGTATGTGGTCAATTTTGGAATAGGTGTGGTGTGGTGCCGAAGAAAATGTATATTCTGTTGATTTGGGGTGGAGAGTTCTGTAGATGTCTATTAGGTCCGCTTGGTGCAGAGCTGAGTTCAATTCCTGGGTATCCTTGTTGACTTTCTGTCTCATTGATCTGTCTGATGTTGACAGTGGGTTGTTAAAGTCTCCCATTATTAATGTGTGGGAGTCTAAGTCTCTTTGTAGGTCACTCAGGACTTGCTTTATGAATCTGGGTGCTCCTGTATTGTGTGCATGTATATTTAGGATAGTTAGCTCTTTTTGTTGAAGTGATCCCTTTACCATTATGTAATGGCCTTCTTTGTCTCTTTTGATCTTTGTTGGTTTAAAGTCTGTTTTATCAGAGACTAGGATTGCAACCCCTGCCTTTTTTTGTTTTCCATTTGTTTGGTAGATCTTCCTCCATCCTTTTATTTTGAGCCTATGTGTGTCTCTGCACATGAGATGGGTTTCCTGAATACAGCACACTGATGGGTCTTGACTCTTTATCCAATTTGCCAGTCTGTGTCTTTTAATTGGAGCATTTAGTCCATTTACATTTAAAGTTAATATTGTTATATGTGAATTTGATCGTGTCATTATGATGTTAGCTGCTTATTTTGCTCGTTAGTTGATGCAGTTTCTTCCTAGTCTTGATGGTCTTTACATTTTGGTATGATTTTGCAGTGGCTGGTACCGGTTGTTCCTTTCCATGTTTAGCACTTCCTTCAGGAGCTCTTTTAGGGCAGGCCTGGTGGTGACAAAATCTCTCAGCATTTGCTTGTCTGTAAAGTAGTTTATTTCTCCTTCACTTATGAAGCTTAGTTTGGCTGGATATGAAATTCTGGGTTGAAAATTCTTTTCTTTAAGAATGTTGAATATTGGCCTCCACTCTCTTCTGGCTTGTAGAGTTTCTGCTGAGAGATCCGCTGTTAGTCTGACGGGCTTCCCTTTGAGGGTAACCCGACTTTTCACTCTGGCTGCCCTTAACATTTTTTCCTTCATTTCAACTTTGACGAATCTGACAATTATGTGTTTTGGAGTTGCTCTTCTCGAGGAGTATCTTTGTGGTGTTCTCTGTATTTCCTGAATCTGAATGTTGGCCTGCCTTGCTAGATTGGGGAAGTTCTCCTGGATAATATCCTGCAGAGTGTTTTCCAACTTGGTTCCATTCTCCCTGTCACTTTCAGGTACACCAGTCAGACATAGATTTGGTCTTTTCACATAGTCCCATATTTCTTGGAGGCTTTGCTCGTTTCTTTTTATTCTTTTTTCTCTAAACTTCCCTTCTCGCTTCATTTCATTCATTTCATCTTCCATCACTGATACCCTTTCTTCCAGTTGATCGCATTGGCTCCTGAGGCTTCTGCGTTCTTCACGTAGTTCTCGAGCCTTGGTTTTCAGTTCCATCAGCTCCTTTAAGCACTTCTCTGTATTGGTTATTCTAGTTATACATTCTTCTAAATTTTTTTCAAAGTTTTCAACTTCTTTGCCTTTGGTTTCAATGTCCTCCCGTAGCTCAGAGTCATTTGATCATCTGAAGCCTTTTTCTCTCAGCTCGTCAAAGTCATTCTCCGTCCAGCTTTGTTCCGTTGCTGGTGAGGAACTGCGTTCCTTTGGAGGAGGAGAGGTGCTCTGCTTTTTAGAGTTTCCAGTTTTTCTGTTCTGTTTTTTCCCCATCTTTGTGGTTTTATCTACTTTTGGTCTTTGATGATGGTGATGTACAGATGGGTTTTTGGTGTGGATGTCCTTTCTGTTTGTTAGTTTTCCTTCTAACAGACAGGACCCTCAGCTGCAGGTCTGTTGGAGTACCCAGCCGTGTGAGGTGTCAGTCTGCCCCTGCTGGGGGCTGCCTCCCAGTTAGGCTGCTCGGGGGTCAGGGGACAGGGACCCACTTGAGGAGGCAGTCTGCCGGTTCTCAGATCTCCAGCTGCGTGCTGGGAGAACCACTGCTCTCTTCAAAGCTGTCAGACAGGGACATTTAAGTCTGCAGGTTACTGCTGTCTTTTTGTTTGTCTGTGCCCTGCCCCCAGAGGTGGAGCCTACAGAGGCAGGCAGGCCTCCTTGAGCTGTGGTGGGCTCCACCCAGTTCGAGCTTCCTGGCTGCTTTGTTTACCCAAGCAAGCCTGGGCAATGGCGGGCGCCCCTCTCCCAGCCTCGCTGCTGCCTTGCAGTTTGATCTCAGACAGCTGTGCTAGCAATCAGTGAGACTCCGTGGGCGTAGGACCCTCCAAGCCAGGTGAAGGATATAATCTCGTGGTGAGCCGTTTTTTAAGCCCGTCGGAAAAGCGCAGTATTCGGGTGGGAGTGACCCAATTTTCCAGGTGCCGTCTGTCACCCCTTTCTTTGACTAGGAAAGGGAGCTCCCTGACCCCTTGCACTTCCCGAGTGAGGCAATGCCTTGCCCTGCTTCAGCTTGCGCACTGTGCATGCACCCACTGACCTGCGTCCACTGTCTGGCACTCCCTAGTGAGATGAACCCAGTACCTCAGATGGAAATGCAGAAATCACCCGTCTTCTGCGTCGCTCACTCTGGGAGCTGTAGATGGCAGCTGTTCCTATTCGGCCATCTTGGCTCCCTGATCAATTTCTTAAAAAAAAAAAAAAAAGTAACTATTTTTGAAGTTATCTTCATTTCATAGTATTTTTTTTCAGTTTAGATAAAAATATCTACGCTGTTAAGACAATTATTAGCATAAGCACATTAAATTGCTCAACACTGTGGTAGACATTAGGTATGCATAATCTTGTTTGATTTTTAAAATGAACTTCTTGGTCAGTATTTTGATACCCACTTTATAGTTAAAGGAAAAGATTGATAATCTGCATAACTAATACATGGTCTACTAGAAGTTAAATTGGAGTTTGTCTGATTTTAAAACCTGAGTTCTCCCTAGGTCTAGATTACTCTGCTCTATGCACTTTGGTATTAGGGCTTTTTGGAGGCTTGAGGTATGTCATCCACAAAGCAAACAAAGAAGGCTTAGAAGTGTAAGTTTCAAGAATGACGTACATTTTTTATTCAGCTTCTTTCAACAATGGTGCTGCTGTCACTCATCCTTGGCAGTCCATCATACATGTGTGTGGCCACGGGTGTACTTTCAGCTGACCACATTGGTCACCAGGCTGTGACCACACAATTCACAAATGGAGTTACAAGCTCAAAGAAGTCTTCATACATACAGGGCCTTCTCAGAAATAGTCTCAGTGACCACACCCCATCTATCTTCCTGGGTTCAATGGGCTGAGTTTAGGGAATATCTTGGTGTGGATATAGCCTTCCATTCCTGTGTAATTACCCAGTTTTTTTTGTTCCAGTTGTCCTGAAAAACATGTCATGGTCTTGCTGTGGGAAAAGGAAATATGTTCTTGTTTACATAAAATAGGAGTAGGAAGTGCTATCTAAAGCTGACAAGATAGGTAGAGATGAAGCTTTAGAGAATGCAGATGAAGCAGATGAGATATTCAGCTTTTGGGGTAGGTTTCAGGAGGAAATGGTAATTATGTGTGACCTCTAAATATAAGTAATATTTGGCTGCATGAGGATTGTAAGATATGGCAAAAAGCATTTTGGTTAGGCTCAAAGACAAGAATGCATAGTGTCTTGAAGAAAACAACAGATTATTCATTTGACTAGAGCACAGTGAAAAAAATAAAAGAAGAGAGGGTTAAGGTTAGAGGTATAGGCTCAGGATTGTCAGATTGTCTTTTGGATTTCAGATTTAATTGTGTTTGAAATACAAATTCGGGGCAGAGTAGTCACATCATCAAGAATATTCTTAGTGCACCAATAATCTGACACTTGGTGGAATGGATAAGAGAGAAAGAGACTACAGGCAAGAGAAAAGGGTAGGAGGCCAGTGTTCAGGCAGGAGGTAATGATAACTTAAACTAGGGCAGTAGCAGAAAGGGAAAGGAAAGAAAAGAAGACCAAACATATTGTGTAACTAAAACCCACAGACTGCATGAACTGATGGATAGTGTTGGCTAAGAAAAGGTACTTGAATTCAGAGTTCTAGCTTACTTGACTGAGGTACAGACATACTGGCTAGGGTTATTTACAAATGATAGAAACGTACACTGGCTCACTTTAACAAAATGTCTTTTTAAAATGATTTTTAAGGAAGGATTTGGAAGTCACTCAAAGATTGAAAGGACATTAAAATGAGGCCTCCAAAAAGGAAAGAAATGACAGAACTCTAGGAATTAAAGGATAGTCTACTAAGACTTTACCCTTCAGGATAAATCAGATTGAATCATTTAGTCTACTTAGTCTAAAGATTGAAGTTCCACAGAATAGGGGAAGAAAAAGAAAGAGAGAGAGAGACAGAAAGAAAGAAAGAAAGAAAGAAACAAGAGAAGGGAAGGGAAAGGAAGTCCCATTTATTGGTTGTATGCCTACTCCCTGGCCAGAGGGCGGGATGCCTTGATTGTTAGGCCATCAAGATTCTATCTGACAGGTGAGAGATAATTTCCCAAAAAAATCTTGCCAGAAAATGGGAAGGATGCTGACTAAGTAAAAACTGAGGATATCCACCTCTGAGGGCTAAGAATAATACAGAAATTTCAGGCTTCAGAGCCAGACCTTGCTCTGTGGGATATCAACTCTTTCACCTGCCTATTGAGTAACCCTGTGAAAATCACTTAAGCTCTCCTAGTGAAGAACATTAAGAGCAAATGCACATACTAATGAAGGTATTGTGATTTATCTCCTGTTTGATTTTAAGGGAAATATTTGGTTAGAGTAAATTATATTAAGGAAAAATTATTCTATTCCTAGTTTACTAAAAGTTTGTTTTCTGGGTCATGAACTATTGTCAAATATATACCTGACAGTAGTGTATTATTTTTTTACCATACTGTGTGCTAAATATGCTAGAATTTTATAGAGGATGTTGGGATCACAACTCATAAGTGACAGTATCTGTAGTTTAACTTTTTAATTCTTTTATTATAGGCTCACTGTGTTAGGTTTCTACATCATGGTTATACTTATATATCTTCTGGAATTTAGAGGTGTTCCTCTTTGTATTCTCTGAACCAGTTTAAATGATGTATAAATAATCTATAACTTTAACTTGAAACAGTGTAGTCATAAAATTATGTGAAATTAAAGTCTTTGGGGAAGTAATTTATTTTTGCCTTTCAACAAATTCCATAGTTATTGAGCACTTTAGGCTTTCTAAATTTTCATGTGTAAGTTTTGTTCATTTATATTATTTTCAGGGAAAGCATACATTTCTTCAAGGTGTACAAAATTTTTTGCATAGAGTTATTTAGACATAAAGGAGAAAGAATATTTGACAAGATATTTGAAAATGTACAGAATTTAGGGAGTGTCAAATTTGTATATATTTAATGAGATTGGGAAGATCGCAAATAAAAAGGCAGGTAGAGGAGGGTGATAGGGTTGAGTAGGAGGCTCCAGAATTTGGGGTTGAAGCACTAAACCAGATAGGTTGCTTGAAATAAACAAAACTAAAGATAAAGTCAAAGTCATAGTCAGAAAGAAACACTAAGAATAGAGCCAAGAAATTGGAGACTGAATATCATCCTTAAATGCAGCCGAGGAGATCAGAAGCCAGGAAAGTAAAACTGAGTCTGGGTGTGATGAGTGGAGCTACAGGTGGTCAAGAACCAAGATTATGGGAGAATTCTTGAGGCATATTTCAATGTCCTGTGGTTCTGTGGATTAGAGATGTAAACACAGAAGAAAGATGCATTTATTCATGATTCTTTGGGTTTTAAGAAACACAAATCTGCCAACTTACTCAAAAAAATGAACTAGCTCATGTGACTCAAAGCTATTTAAGGGTTAAAGCTATCTGTGGGAAAACTCTTTTCTCTTTATCTGTTGTGTCCACTTTCCATTGTGTTGTTTTCAATCTCAGGCAGGCGATCTTTTTGTTGTATTAAAAATGGCTCTGGCAGTTTCAGGCTTTCTCGTTCCATCATTTCTGTGTAATCTCAGAGGTTACAACCACGTCCTTTCCAGATCATTGCACAAAACTCTCAGGGAAGATTTTGGCTCTGCATTGCTCAGGTTATTATGCTGTGGCCAGGGAAATGGATATATGCTCACTGGCCAGGCCTGGTGCACATGTGCAACACTGAAGTGGGGAGGACTAACTAGGAGAATTAATAGTGGGAGAGGTTGGTCTCCCAAATAGATGAGTAGACTGCCCCCAAATTATAAGCGTGTATGTGTGTGTTTGTTTGTATACATGGAGCTTGCTGATTCCAAGCAACTATGTATATACACATAGGTTGCTGATTCCAAGTACACACATATATATATATACACACACACACACACACACACACACACACACACATATACCTATACACACACGCACACACACACATATATACACACACACATACACACACACATAGTCATTCCTTGGTATCCATGGAGGATTGGTTCCAGGACCCCCTGGAGATACCAAAATCTGTGAATGGTCAATCTCTTATGTTAAATGGAGTATGTGCATATAAACTACACACACCTTCTTATATACTTTAAATCTTCTGTATAGATTACTTACAATAACTAATGCAATGTCTACGCATCACTTCATTAGCATGGATTCAACATAGGTCTTGGTGCATGGCAAATTCAACTTTTACTTTTTGGAACTTGGTAGAATGTTTTTATCCAAACATTTTTGATCCTCAGTTGGTTTAATCTATTGATGTGGGACCAAAAAATATGGAGGGCCGACTGTATGTACATGTGTGTTTGTGTGTGTGTGTGTGTATGTGTTTGTGTGTGTGTATGATGAAGGAATGAATAGAATAGATGAAACACAAAGCACCAGGGAAGTTTTGTAAATTTATTAGTTAAGGATTTGACTGGACAAAGGACCCATGAATATGTAGTAGAAGTAGATTAAAACTTATGGTGAAAACAAGTATGGTAGCCAGATTTGTGTACCCATTCATCTCATTTTCCTGCAAAATAATAATAATAATAATAATTTAACAAGTTATTTCTTGCTCCTGATAAACATGGGGCACTAAAAGAAGCAGCTTTGGTCAAGGATTTAGAAGATTTTTATCCACAGATCTGTTCTCCCGTGAATTAGCTGCGTGACTTCAGATAAGTCATTAACCTCTCTGTGCCTCAGAGGCATGATGATTCCATATTTTGTGGGATTGTTGAGAGAATTAAACAAGATGCAAGGGTAAATAAAACTGGAGATGTCTAGACATTTCTGGCACCCAAAATATATTAGTGAATTGAAAGGGGAATTTAAAGATGGTATTTTGTTTATTATTATCATTATTATAAGTCCCAGTTCTAGTAATTACATTGCCAATATATTTTTTTATTTACATTTTTCCTTTATGGGGAAATACTAGAACCATTTTAAATTAATTCTTCTGACTGCATTTCCATGGCTCCCTTAAGTAGCCGAGTAGGATCTTAGACACATGAAATAATGACCCAATTTAAGTTGCTGTGTTTTTGTAAAGCACTGGAAAAGAGGAAAGCACTTCAAAGTAATTAACATGAACATGCTCAATTACGTTTCTGTATGACATGCCAACACCACTGACTGGAAATTCTGAAATTAGGAATCTCAGAATCCTCAATTGCTAACACAATGAAGTCCTAAGGTGTCCCCTTCTTTCCTCTCAGGATGGTCTTTTAGAGAATTAGTAAGTATTAAAAGGTTAAAAACTAAGAAAACAGTAGCATTAAGGGGTAAAAAAGTTCTCCCATCAGGCCAATGGGTGGAAGGGTAGGGTCACTGAATGTAGCCTTATTTCTGCTGGCTGGCCATGTTTCTTTCCTACCCAAGCTCCAAAGTAAGCGGACTGTGTAAGCGGGAATGAAATACACAACCCCCTTGTGACTGTGAGCAGCAAAGCATTCTCCGTTTGTGGTTTTCTTCAAATGAGGCTGCTTGGAATATGTGTTTGAAAACACTGAGACTCTTTATTAATCAAGCACTTCACTCTCCCTGCCAGCATAACGTTTCATTGATGTCAAAACTCCCTTAAAAATGGTTTTGGAGCCACTTCTTGTACACAGACTTCAACAGAAGAAATATTTTTGGAATTGTAAATAGAATAATTGAGGCAAATATTTGCCCATTTGGAAAGCTTCTGTAATGGCTTTAATGTCTAGTTGCATTTTAAATATGCAGATCTGGTTATGGGTGGTAGGTACAGGGGCAAGGATGAAGCAGACCCCAAACTCTAGGTTTCCCTTAGAGAGTTTAATCGCAAAACAGGCTGGATGAGAGAAGACATAGGAAAAATTATTTTGAAAAGATAAATTTGTTTCCAGGCAGGAGCAAGCAGTAACTAAATGGGTTAACCTACAAGAAAAGATATGCCAATCAGAAATGGGCTTGCTGAGCAGAAGCTAAGGAGAAGGAGAGTCATAGAGACACACATTGGCAATGTGCATCCAAGAGCTGCACTGAATAGAGGATGTCTGGGTCTTGAGATACCAAGTACCAAGATCTAGGAGTAGGTCCATTTTGATTATACAGATGGTCACATCAGGGTACTACTGTTATGTAAGATGAAACATTTGAGTTATATAGGAAATACCCCTATTCTAATTCCATGTACTTGGAAATCTCTTCCCAAGTCAGTCTTCTTGTAAGAAGGTAACATGCAATTTAGGCCACTTGGAGATTGCGAGTTTGTGGTATAAATTGTGGTAGAGCATCTCTTTGTAGATGAGTAGATAGGTGTCTTGTGTTTCATGGATCCCTGTGAACTTGTATGTGTCTACCGAAAGACATGGATGTGTTCTCTGTGTTGGTATATCAGGTTTTTGGGCCTGCAGGTTGAGGGCTAGAACCTGGGCAGTGGTAAATCCATTTAGATAACAGATTTCTCTGTGAGGATGTCTGGCAGAAGAAAAGATGGGTTTTGCTACTGATGACTCCTGCTGCAGAAGGCATAATCTTGAGTAAATTAACCTCTCCAAGTCTTACTCTTCTTACCCTCTTCCCTCTGGGGAAGAGACACTTACTTTGCAAGGACACTGTAAGTTTTTGGAATATTATCAGTGCTCCTGATAATGCTCTTGAGAAGCCTCTTTCTGTTTTAAAGTTATATGATGCTCCAGATAGACATCTTGGGATGTCTACTAGTCTGTGACCCTGCTTTGAAAACCTCTGCCTCTCATTCCCCAGAGTGATTCCTGCAACAATGTTTTCACTCTTTGACTCTCATTCCCTACAGATAAAAACACTTGGTTCAGTAGAAGTAACACTGGATCAATCAGTTTATTCCTTCCATAAATATTAGTTGGCTACAGTTGCTCTATCCAATCTCTGTTGAATACCTTAACTGGTGGGATGTTTAGGGTCACCTGCTTCATAGTTATGTGAAAGCTACACACAAGAAAAGGTGAATGGATCAAGAAGCACAGATAAAACAAAACACAACCAAAAAACCACTAACACAAAACTATGAAGCTGAGGTAGATGGAAAGAACGTGGTTCTCAACCCTAAAAATTGTCCTTTTATTGACCTCAGTGACTTATGGTACCCAGCCACATTCTCTGCTCTTATTTTCCATGAGATATTTTTTAATATTTTTCCATTACTCTCATCACTCCCCAGTGACGTGCAGCTAATTTGAGCCTGGTTTTATTATATGACAACCAGTGAATCTCTGTTCTTCAATCTTTGATTTGAAACCATGAGAGGCAAGGCAAATGTCACACCATTGGTGTGGAAACTCTTTAAGGAAGGACAGGATAATCAGCTCATGAAAAAGAGCTGGCAAGTAATCTCTCCTTCATGGGAAGGCCTGCCCTCTCAGAACGATTTCTATTCAAACACATTTCTGAGGAGCAACTGAAAACACAAGCTTTGGACTTTGGGTACCTTAGAAAAAGGTCGGTGTTGTTCTAACAGGCCCAGCTGAAGTTTGCATCCTCATGATGGGCACATTTGCTATTTTTCTTCCATCACACTCTACACTAGACTGGGGAAAGGCATTCTCCTGCTGCTTGTTCACGAGTGTTTCTGCAGAGGCAGACACTCTGAGCCTGGCTGTGGCCTGATGACGCAATGACACCATGGCCCCCTCAGTTGTCGAGGGCCTCTGGAAAAGGCCCACTAGCCAGGATCTCTGTACAGAAAGGGAAGAACTTATGGCACGGAAATCCTCAGAGTCCTGTACTCAGCACTAGAGAAGGTCTCCAGAGTGAGAGCAACAAGCTCCATCCTTCCAAGCTTTTATTAGCCTACTTGGTGAGGGTCCTGTTCATTCCTTTCAGATATTTCTGTAAAGAGACAACCTGGTGAGGAATGAGAGCTGGGCAGAAGACCTGGGTTGAGGTGCACAACTTATTGGGGGTCTGGCCACGGGCAAGCTGATTAACACCTTCCAGCTTTAATACCCTCATATGTAAAAATGGGAACATGGTGGTGAGGAGCAAGTAAGATAATGAAAATGATAAAGAGTAATAGAAATTAAGAGTATGCAATCCTCTTCAAATATCCCTTTGGTTACTCTTTTCCCCTCCATTAGTGAGTAGTTTTCAATTGATTTTTCTGCTGGAGGATTTGATTATCTTTGCTGAATCATTGCTGTTTCATAAATATGGTCTCAAAGAGCCTCTGATGTTTTTGTTATTATGAGCTGGAGTCTGATCCTATGTTTTTTATATGACTCTTGAGGGCATATCTATTTTCTTAATTCTAATGCAGTGTAGACCCTGGGACAAGATACTAATAATTGCTATTATTCATTCAATTTCTACTAGATTCAAGGCATAATGCATTCATTAATTGTCCCAGCAATACTTTAAAGTAGTTGCTATTGTTATCTGCATTTATGTTTTAATTCAAAAATACACATAAAAAGCAAGCCACACAATAGGTTAACAACTTGTGTTGGAGCAGAGAGATACTAAATAGCAAAGATAAGGCGTAAACCAGGACTACTCAACTCCAAATATCCAACTCACCTCACTGTGGCATAGAATATCATGAAACTTTTGTCATTATAGAGATATTGAATACATAAAATAATAAGTCACTGATGCATGATGATGAAGGGGAATGAGGGTGGGAAAAGGTAGGAGAACAAAGTGGTGTTGAGTAGACTCAGAAATTGGGTGCTACCACAAAGCAGAAGTTTGTCTGAAGCACAAGATTCAAAGGCTGTCCCATGCTCAGAGGTAGGGCGGTGAGTGTATGGGTCTAACCCAATGCATAGATCATATAAACAAAAGATACATGGTTGTCAGTGGTTAATGTTGTGAGGCAGATCCGTGTTAGGGCACTGAGAGATGTGTCACAGCAGGACGTCAGCCAGCAGCTAGGCACATGGAGACATGATTTAGTTATTTGGGGGAGGTAGTAGGACAACAGCAAAGAGCTGATGGTAATGAAAGCCTCATTTAATAGACATTGGGTCCATGGCAGAGTAATTGAACAGTTTCTGAGGTAATTGAACCTACTGTCCCCATAACAATTCAACCCTTGGAGAATTTCTTACTATCACTGCTTTCTACCAAGAGATGAACTACCACCATACCTTCTGACTCAGAGAAAACCATTGCGGTGTCTATAAAGAGGGAGTTGGTTGGAAAGTTTAGTTCAATTCAGTTCAACAAATATTTACGGAGCACCCGCTCTGTGCCAGGCACCATGCTAGGCACAGGGACACAGAGATGAATAACACACAGTCCTTACCAGGAATGGCAAATACACAGCACAAATGCTGCCACTCCCTTGTCCTCCACTGCAGCAGACATCATTAATCAATCACCACACTGCTTCCTGCTGAGTCTGCATCTGGCCTCCACTCTCCTAAGCAGGCAGCCACTATCCATCAATAGGAGATGCCAGGTGAGCCAAAATGAGTTGACACTTTTGCTTTAAAAGGTTGTTAATTTTGGTAAGGGAGAGAGACTGAAATGTGTCCCCATGTATATTAATCTGCATGGTTTGGGCTCAAGGGAATAGAAGAGAAGTTTGGGGAATCCTGGGGTCTTAAAAAATATTTGAGTTTCCTTCATGTCTTATTGCTATTATTTTAAAAGGATAGGGTGGCTGGGTGCGCTGGCTCATGCCTGTAATCCTAGCACTTTGGGAGGCTGAAGCAGGCAGATCACCTGAGGTCAGGAGTTTGAGACTAGCCTGGCCAACATGGCAAAACCTCATCTCTACTAAAATTACAAAAATTAGCTGGGCATGATGGTGCATGCCTGTAATCCCAACTACCAGGGAGGCAGAGGGAGGAGAATTGCTTGAACCCAGGAGGTGGAGGTTGTAGTGAGCAAAGATTGTGCCACTGCATTCTAACCTGGGAGAGAGAGCAAGACTCTGTCTCAAAATAAATAAATAAATAAATAAATAAATAAATAAATAAATAAATGTAAATAAACAAGGTGAGGGGAAAATTTCTGTTAATAAAGACATGGTATCTTGAGGGAAGCATTTCTCCCTAAGTGCAGAGTTATTCTCATCAGAGAGAGCTTCTCTTAACATACAGCTTGAGGCAAAATTAAAATCCAGAAACACAGTTTAAGAGAGTATGAACTCTTGCTAGAACTGCAATGTATCTACCCCAGGGGTCCTAAGAATTTGCTAACCCCTAACTGCCAGTTCTTCTCCAGCCAAGAAAATCAAGCAGCTAAGAACTCCTTGGGGAAGGCAGGGTGGTGAATGGAGACCTATTATAAAATATACACCTTCAAGAGAACAAGAATTACAGGTAACCTCCCTCTTCTCCAAAGCGAGTGGTGGTAATAGAACTCCCCTCTGTGGACACTAAGAAGGCCTTGCTTGTTCTGCGGCTTTGACCATTTATATTTAATTTATGGTTTTAATTTTCTGAAAAGAGCCCAAAGGAGCCCACTGCCCAATGGAGTGCATGATACAGGTTTGGTAAACACAAGTTAAAATAAAATAAAAATGCTCCAGTGCCTTCGGATGTGTCTAAAACAACAGAATTAAGAGACTCTAAAAACCAGGGTCATAATTATCTTTCAGTTTATCTTAAATGGCAAAGTGTAAGGGAAGAAAGGTGAGTAAAGAAAGAAATGGGAGGGGGCTTTAAAATGACAGGATATAGCATTAAGCATGGTTGAACCAGACTTAAATGTTGGCCCTACCAGCCTTCCTGAAAATGGAACATTATAGCCTTGCAAAATCTGGATTTCACAGTGAGAAAAAAATCAAACATAACACTTCTCACTCTGAATCACTTTACCCAAAAGAGGGTTTTGAATTGAAACCTTCATTACTGCCAATAACTGAGTTTACCTAAATAATCTCTAGCACTTTGGAAAGAGGGCAAGGCCACTGCTGTTTGGCAGATTTAAAAAAGGCAGGAGTTGTGTCCTAGAGAAACCTTTTCTTCCCTTGAACTTTTTCAGAAAAACTCTCCTGCTTTGGGCCCTCATCTCCAGAGGAATCCATTGTGCAAAGTGTAGAATATGGACCTATAGAAATATTGGCTTATTAACATGTATTTTTCTTTGGCATTGCCCATGCATGCGCTAAATGCAGACTTTTCATTTTTGGGAAGGGTAAGGTGAGCTATTTAAACTTACTTGATTTCAGGAAATATCCACAGAGACATCCTAGACCCTCAAGAACCTTGCATCTGTGTTCAAACAGTTGAATTTAAACAAACAGATAACATTTTGAATTATATTTTTAGATTCCACACTTATTGAGCAGTGGCTGAGCAAAGGACTAAGCATAACGTACTGTGAAACTTAGTGAGATTTTTGTTCCTGCAATTCTATGTGAGCCACTCTTAACCTGACTGGAATTGTGTATGGGTTCCCAAATTGAGACTTTCACTGTGCTTGTACAACAACAGACGCAGTCAACAACAAATAATATTCAACAGCCCCTGGGTGCATTGGTGTTTATATAATTCTAACAATTACAATAAGTACAGACACTTTAAAAATTCCTACTATGTACCAGCTTGTGTCCTAGGCCCTTTACTTGCATTAATTAATTTGATCCACATAACAGTCTTACATGGTTATGATATTAGTTTCCTAGGGGTGTCTTAATCAATTGCCCTAAACTGGGTGGCTTACAACAACAGAAATTTATTTTTTCACAGTTGTGGAAGCCAGAAGTTCAAAATCAAGATGTCAGCAGTGTGTGTCAGTTCCTTCTGGAGTCTCGAGGAAGGATCCATTGTATGAGTCTCTCCTTCCCTCTGGTGACTGCCTAGCAATTGTTGGCATTTCTTGATTTGTGACTGCACCTCAGTCTTTGCCTTTGTTAACATGGCCTTTCCCTCCATGTGTCTCTGTGTCTTCTCCTTTTCTGTGACTTAAAGGATAGTCATGAGATTTATGGTCACGCCAATACAGAATGATCTTATCTGGATATCTTTATATTAATTACATCTAAAAAAGATCCTTATTCAAAATAAGGTGACATTCTGAGATTCCAGGTGGCACTTATTTTGGGGAGTCACTATTCAACTTACTATGGTCTTCCCTGCATGGATGAGGAGGTAGAATGTCAGTTTAGGAGGTTGTACAAGGTCACAGAGCAGGTGAGAAGGAAAATCAAGGTTTGAGCCTAGGTGTCTGAATCCAGAGGCATTGATCTTCACAATCACAGTATCACACCATTCTGCTATGCTATACTCTTTTTCTCCTCTACACTTTACTGCGGGGAAAGAGGTCATCCAGTATGGTGACTAACTAAATTCCTCCAGTCACTGCAGCATGAAGCAATGCATTAACATGAGACCACATAGATCTGAATGGTGCCAGGGGTGAACTGCAACAGTTGCTGTTGGTGCCCTACAGATACACCAAGGTCCTCTTAACTAGTTTGGTTATCGTGCTCCAAGTCCTGCAGGTGCTTCTGCTAATGGCTCACATCTGCAGTTTTCTCTAGGAGATTGTCCAGTGATTGAAGCCACATTGCCCAGAGGATGTTAAGCTAAGGTTCCTTCTCCCCTGCCATACAATAGTTTTGACTGGTTGGGGCAGGGGCACAAAAGTCTCACTCCCTTATTTCAAGGCAGGACTGAATCCCCTAGTGAGCTAGACTTAACCCGACCCCACATTCTTGCATCTCTCCATTCCCTTCCCTACCCTGCTGCTCTTCCTCTTCCCAAGGTTTTCCAAAGAGATGTCCATGAATAAATCTCAATGTACCCAAATCCTCAAATCCAGCTGTGCTGCTTGAATCAGTTAACATTTTTCCTAAGTCATTTCATTTAGTGACAATAACTTGAAAGGTAATCCTAACTATCTCTACTTCAGAGATCAGGAAACTGAAATTAAGAGAAGTTCAGGGATGTGCCCAGGACTTCATAGAAGTATGTGATGGAGCCGAGTTTCAAAGTCTGGTTGTCTGCAAGCCCCACTTTCTATTAAACTTTCCTGTCTACTTAGCAAAACACTCAGGCTCAAGAAAAGCATGCCCGTGGGAATGGGTCTGGTCTAATGAAAGTTTTTTGGGCATTTGAATCAGTCACAATTGAGTACTTAATAAACAGAGGCTATTCCTTTAAAAAAAATTGACATTTGAAACTTTTGTTTTTTTTTTTTGAGACGGAGTTTCACTCTTGTTGCCCAGGCTGGAGTGCAATGGCACAATCTCGGCTCACCGCAACCTTGGCCTCCTGAATTCAAGAAATTCTCTTGCCTCAGCCCCGCTGAGTAGCTAGGATTATAGGCATGTGCCACCATGCCCGGCTAATTTTGTATTATTATTATTATTATTATTATTATTATTATTTTAGTAGAGATGGGGTTTCTCTATGTTGGTCAGGCTGGTCTTGAACTCCTGACCTCAGGTGATCCACCTGCCTCGGCCTCCCAAAGTGCTGGGATTAGAGGCATGAGACACCGCAGCCAGCCAACCTTTTTTTTTTGAAAAGAAACTATTTTCCTATTTTCTAAGGCGGTCAGAATTGTCTGGGATGATGCACATTTGCATATTAAATGCTTCGCACTGCACTTGGTACATACAGCACACTCAGACAAGGCAAGAAAATTAAATATTGTTAATTTCACTCCTGTCCAGTGCTGCAACTCCTGAAACCTGAAGTCTGTGACTCACCAGTTCTAAGCCCCAGAGTCCTGATGGGGCACCTCAGGGAGACACTTCAGCCACCTAAGTCAGCTGGATCACCCCATGACACAGTCATGGAGGTGCCAGTCTGAATTCAGAGTCAATGATAAGGGAGGCTTCTGTGGCAAAGTGAAAAGCACATACCTGAGAAATGAAAAGAAATAGCAAAGGTCACACGTCTCAGAATGAATTGCACTGTGTGTGACACCCTAGCTGAAATCCTATCTATCCCACAGGACCATCAGGTGAGCAATTAAAGAAAGTGGCTGAAATTGCTTCCATGTTCTTTTTTCTCTTCTAAAAATATCTATGCTGAGACTTTTTCCCCTTGCGTGTGTGTATATGTGTGTCTATACACGTGTGTGTATACACGTGTGCAGCTGCCCATGCTTGTGCAGGCCTCTGTGCTAAAGTTGGTGTCTTCATTCAGACTGCACTTCATTATGGTTTTACTTGATGTCTGCCTCTCTCTTCCATTGCCTTTCCTCTAATTCATGCTCTACATTGCAGCAAGAATGCCATTCCTCTGTTTAATATACTTTCATGGATGCTCATTTGTCTAGACACCTTCTCATGGGACACATTCTGCCTTCTACTTATAACTTATTTATCTACCTTCTTTTGCACAATGACCACTTCTTCCTTAAAGATCCAGTGTTGACATCATCTCTTCCATTCACGGAGGCTTCCCAACTCTTCCAGGCAGAGTGAGTCATCCATTTCCCTGGGCTCCTCCGGCATCTCATAGAGAGTTCTGTTGTGGATTCCCCTGCTCTGTGCCACAATGATGTGTCGACAAGTTTGTCTCTCCCACAACATACACTGTGGGATTCTTTAAAACAGAGATGGTGTCATGAATTTCTGGTTTGGCAGGTTTGAAAATATTATGCAGAACATTAGTTTTTTTAATAAAAGAAAAATGAATAAACAGAAGGATAAAGCATTAAGCTTAACCTCTATATATACAGAGCTCTGTATCTGTAAAAAGAGGATAATAAAGATACCCAGTTGTGGTAGATTAAATGATTAACTACAATTCTTTACTCTTTCCTTTTGTGCCACATGGGCAGAAGCTTGGGTGTGTTGCTCACTTTGGCAAAGAACATGTGGGTAGACATGACACGGTGCCAGTTCTAAGCCTGTACCTTAAGAAGAATCACAGTGTCTCTTCACCTCTTTCCTTCTGCCATTACCATGAGAAGCATTCTCTCTGGATACCTGTTCATATTATCCCTACAGCCTGGATTGCAGTATGAAGATACGTGCAGAAGAAATGCCCAAGCCGACCCCAGACCTACAGTGAGAAGCAGAACAGCCCAGAGAAGCTCAGCCTAGGGCAACAGAGACAGCCTAGTCAACCTACAGATCTGGGACAATAAATGCTTCTGCTTTTAAGCCACCGAGTTCTGGGAGGTGATTTGTTCCACAGCATTATAGTGGTAATAGCTGATACTTCAACCTCATTTAGTTTTTGTAAGAGCTAGATCTGATAATTCATGTCAAAAGCCCTAGAACCTGGTAAGCACAGATATTAGGATTCACTATTATTAACATTTGATCTTTATTAGCTTATAAAACTAAGTATTTTATGGGAAAGAACAGTTGGAAGAAAAAGAAAGCAAGAATCTATTTATCAATTCAATGAGATTCTCATAGCTGAACTTGGCAATTTCTTTGATATTTGCTAAAAGCCTTTCATAGAATGTGAGGCAAGATGATGGGAGGCCTCAGAGGATTCGAATTTAAGCAGAAAGAAAAACAGTCTTGGCACAGTGGCTCTCCAGCATGGGGGGTGCATACCCGCTTCTGTTATCATTGGGATGATCCACCAGCTTTCCTATGGCATTTTCATTTTGCAAAGCATTTCATTTAACAATCCCTCACTTAACCACTCCTTGGAGCCAATCTGTACACAAAAATAGACAGTTACTTCCTAGAGACTGCGAAAAAGTGAGACTTCTAAAGCTTTAGCCAGTAGCCTCTCTTTGTTCATTGAGGGGTCCCATAGTCCCATCTTCACCCCAAACTGCCCTTCTAATCTCGAGGCTAAGATGTCTAATTGCTGCCAGATATCCACGACATGAGGTCCCAGACTCATGTCACGCTTAAGATGTCAAAAACAGAATCCGTCATCTTCTCTCTGTATCTAGGGCCTTGGCCTCAAGCTGTGGCTCCAATTGTGTCCTTATCTCAGTACCCAAACCAGAACCTGGTGGCATCCATGACTCCTCTCTCTCATTCTTCCTTTCTCTATTCCTTTCCCCAGGCATCCCAGTTCTAATTATTTCTCAGATCACTCCACCTCACTCCATCATCACTTCTTTCACGTCACCTTTTGCCTGGTTAATAGTAAAAACCTCCCTATTTGTCTCCCTGTCTGAACTTCTCAATCATTTGCTCTTTCTGCTTTTTTTCATATTACTTATCATTGATCACCATCTTTTTTTTTTACTGTGCATATCTGTCTGTGTGTGTCTGTGTGAGTGTATGTGCATGTGTACGTGTTTTCCTAAGTATACTTCATTCTCCCTATTGGATTGTAAATTCCTTGTCTTTAGGAGTCATGCCTAGAATTTTGTTCACACTCAAGAAAAACTTGATAGACCTAATCAAAATTCAGATTAGATATTTAACCAAGCTCTCTGGATAAATGTTTCTACTCCTCCATTCCCATTCGTATTGGTCCGTTCTCACACTGCTAATAAAGACATTCTTGAAACTGGGCAATTTATAAAGGAAAGAGGTTTAATTGACTCACAGTTCCACATGGCTGGGAAGGCCTCACAATCATGAATGAAGGTGAAGGAGGAACAAAGTCATGTCTTACATGGTGGCAGGCAAGAGAGAACTTGTGTAGGGGAATTCCCCTTTATAAAACCATCAGATATCCTGAGACTTATTTACTGTTGTGAGGACAGCATGGGAAAGACTTGCCCCAATGATTCAATTACCTCCTACTGGGTCCCTCCCATGACACATGGGAATTATGGGAGCTACAGTTCAAGATGAGATTTGGGTGGGGACACAGCCAAACCATATCACATTTATTAAAGCAGAACTATTTTGAGGGGGAAAGGCAACAATGAGTTGAGAACAAATATTGTTCTACCAGGGATCAATTGAATCCCAGTTCAGAGTATAGCTGTTTATAATAGCTTATGTAGGAAAGACTCTTGATAGGAGTAAGGGTTGAAAGGGACATCAAAAAATAAGGTGAAAGAGTGGCCAGGCGCAGTGGCTCACACCTGTAATCCCAACATTTTGGCAGGCTGAGGTGGGCAGACCGCTTGAGGTCAGCAGTTTGAGACCAGCCTGGCTAACATGGTAAAACCCCATCTCTACTAAAAATACAGAAATTAGCTGGGCATGGTGGTGCACGCCTGGAGCCCTAGCTACTCAGGTGGCTGAGGCACAAGAATTGCTTGAACCTGGGAGACGGAAGTTGCAGTGAGCCAAGATCACGCCACTGCACTCCCGTCTAGGCAACAGAGTGACACGCTGTTTCAAAATAATAATAATAATAATAATGTGAAAGAGGAGGAGACATAACATTACAAAACACATGCTGATTCCCAGCTGCTGCTAAGGCTGTTTCTCCCCCTTTATCTGATTCATCTTCAGAGGCTGGGAGGTAGGAAGAAGGGCCAGCAGGAATTTGAGAGATGTAGCCCATCTGCAAAGGTCTGCATCCACAACGTGCTAGCTACATTGTTCATCATGTTTATAATTCACTTATAACACGTGTAATACAGGGATGATTATAAAAGTACTTACCTTTAAAGTCGTTTTGAGAAATAAATGAAATAAAACCTCATACAGTCTCATGCAGTCCTCAATGCCACTGTTTAGAGATTGTTAATACCCATTTTACAGACGAGGTAAATCTTGTCAGGACAGCTTGGTAATTGATACAAATGAAGAGTAAAGTTGAGAATCCAGTCCTTATCGAGCCTAAAGTCCAAGTACCTTCTGCCTTTCCAATATTCTCTCAGTCTGGGATTGGAAGGACCAGATGGGAAAGGACATGCAGGAATAATCTCTAGGAATTGCCCCGTTGTAACTCATGACCGCCCCCCCTCCCTGAACACCTTTCTCCACACATTTACCTATTTCATCTGGCTAAATGTTTTCCCTTCTTTGAGGACCACCAGAAATATTGCTTCCATGGTTATGTCGGCTAAGCTCATGGTGCTGCCATGTGAAATCTAACTCAGACCCTGATCCTATTAGAGTCTTTCCAAACCTTGAGAGGACAGTAACACTTTGAACTGTGATATATGGCGGGGCCATGGGTGGGTGGGGAGGGGACTGTCGGAAGTCAAAACATTATTTACCACAAGGGGTTAATTTTCTGTGGACAAAATCTTTTCGTCCTTTTTATTATGCATCGTTTTTCAAGGAGGATGTTGGGGATTATAGTGATAGTGTGCACAAATGAAATGACCTTGGTGCTGCTGGCAAAGACTTGGATCTGCTCTGAGTTTAAAGGGAGAAGACAAGGATGCTCCCGGATACGTGAGCAGGCTGACTATGCTAAGGGGGAGAATGGCTGAGTCCTAACTATCTTTTAGATGTCAAGTGCATTTTTTTCTCCCCTGAGAAAGAGAATGTTTTGTTTATGATGTGGCTTTGGGTGGATTAAGCTGGGCAGGCAGCACACAAAAGGAATCCTCTTAAGCCTCATCTCCTCTGAGGCCCGCTGTTTTCCACTTTCTGACAGCACTAGCTGTGACTTCAGTCTTGCTACCTGCCTGATCTTTCACCTAAGACAGAAACAAAGGTGATGAAATTGAAGGCTGAGCGAGGGAGCCTGGCTTTTCACCTTGCAGGTGTGAGGAAGAAAAGGCTGGTGTGGGGGAGGGAACTGCAAGGAATGCCCCTACACGCTGTGGTCTACTCTCCCAAACACGACCCGAAAAGGCCGTGTAGAGTCACACATGTACCCCATCCCGCCCTCCGGCAACAGCACAACGGGTTTATGGGTCAGAGTGGGGGAAGGGACACTTTGTGAATGCAGCTGGTCGTCATTTTAAATCTTAGTAGAAGAAGAAAAGGTGCAGACAAAATAAGCTGTCTAGACAAACCACTAGGTGGATTAGTAATGCCTGAACTTGATGGAGAAGCCAGAGCCCAGGGTCAAAGGATAAACTGATTGGGGGAACCTTTTTGATGCCTGAATTTTAGTGAAGTGATTAGTGCCAATTAGAATGACACTGGAGAAGAGGCTGGAAAGCTGGGGCCTCCGGAGCGTGTCAAGAGAAGGGGTTTGTCGGCTGAGGCGCAAGGGAAGATGGGTGATTAGGAAACATAATTTGCTCAATTACTTGTGATTTGGCTCAAGTTGGTTTTTGGGACTGTTTTTGTAACCTGAAAATAGGGGCCTTAGAAGCCTTTGAAATGTAGAGTGAAATAATTTCAACCCAAAGCAGACTTTAAGAACATAAAATCTGCCCGGCTAGTTTGGAGCCACCATGGGCCCAAGCTGCCATTTTGTCATTGACAGGGGCACCTGGGGCAGGAGGGAAGTGGATAGGGAAAGGGCTGAGCTATCAAACACAAGAATTAAGGGAGTACCTGATATTTTTCCAGCAGTTGTCTTAGTCCATTTACATTGCTATAAAGGCATTTCTGAGGCTGG